>NW_004524731.1:1541824-1558566 GCF_000260255.1 Octodon degus
GCATCCTCGTTGTTTTTAAGAGATCCTTTCTTACCTTTTCACTAGCTACACCAGCATCTTCAAGATCTGAAACTCTGTCTTCACTTTCACCTAAACATTTTTGCAAGCTTGTGAGTGAGATTTTAAATTCGTCTATATCTCTTTGACTCTGCTTCATGCGGTCTATTTCTTTCTTATCTTGCTCATTCAAGGAATCCATCATTTTTCTAATCTCCTCTATTGCTTTTATCAGTGTCTTCTTTAGAAGCAGTTATTAATTCTTTCAGTGCAGTGTTTTTTTCAGATTGGGTTTCCTCCCTATGTTTCTGTAGTTGATTGTTTACTTCAGATGCTATGAGTTCTGAGAATTATTTTCTTATTTTGAAAAATAATTCTGCTCCGAGTTCCTCTATAACTTTCTGCTGTTGCTTATTTTCTATCAACGCTATTAATTCATACATTTGAGCTGAGCTAGTAGAAAAGAATTTTGCTCTGAATTCCTCTATGACTTTCTGCTGTTGCTTATTTACTATTGATGCTATCCATTTGAGCTGAGCTAGTGTCCTCTACACTTGTTCTGGGTGTTCTTGGTGGGCATTGGGTTTCCTCCATATGTTTCTGCATTTGATTCTTTAGTGCAGTTGTTATTAATTCAGAGATTTCTTTTTTCATTTCCAATTTGAGTTCCACTATACCTTTCTGCAGCTGTTTCTTTATTTCAGAAGCCATTGATTCATTGATTTTAGGTGTGTGATTCCCACTTTGTTTTGTGTTAGTGTCCTCTGCCCTTGTCATGCGTGGGCTTGGGTTCTGAGATTGCATTTTGTTCCTTCTCCTTGTCATTTTGTGTAGCACTGTCTTCTGACCTTTGTTGTAGATCTTTGTTGCAGTTATAACCTTAGCACCTACTGAAGTTCAGGTGTAGATCTACAAAGTTTGGGTTTATCAGTTGTGCCTGGCTTGGGTCTGTCTGCTGTGCTCAGCTCCTTCCTGGTGCTGCCTTTGGGAGTGAACCAGTTGCGTCCCTCTGGCAAGATGTTCTGCTCCTGGACTAGCTGGGTGGTTCTATCCCCCACACTCTCTGAAGGGATTGCTGCTGCAGGGTTTCACCTCAGGCCTGTATGCCAAGCCTGAGCTGAGTCTGGAGGGGAAAAGGTGGAGTAGGTGGGAGAGGCATCTCTCCCACATACTCAATGTGCCTGGCCTAGGACTTTATCTGGGAGTTCCCAGAATGCGACAGAAATTCCTACTCTTGGGTGGGGTGGGGGGGGTACTACGGAGTCATGGGGGGGCATCCCAAGGTGGTGGAAGTGGGTCTCACCCACGCTGCACCTGGGCTGGGACCAGTAGGTCCTGCTGGCTCACGGCAGCGGGAAGCTCTCCCACACTCTCACCGGGCCTGGGCTAGGACTCTCCCCATCCCTTTAGTAGGATGCATTGCTTGAGACCTGGGGTGCACATACTCATGAGGCATCAAGTGCTCTGGAGTCTGTCTTGCATTTCGGTCTCGTATCTTGAGCAGTAGGCCCATCCTGGGCCTGTGGGGTGACAGGGCACGCTGAGAGTGTACTGGCTTCCCCAGCCCCAGGCTTTGTAAAGTGGGTTTCCTTATTTTCAGTAATTTCATAATCCTTTTACTAACCTGGAACCCAAAGTGCTTTGCAAAACTTCTAGAACACAAATCTATGAAGAGAACCTCTGGCGTCCTGGTGATTATTCCCTGTGCTGCCGTGAGGCTTTGCTGGCTCTGGTTCTGTTTCTTGTTACAGTGTGGCAAGTGGATGTCTCCATGCTGCGTTCAGCTGTCTAGGAGGACTGTAAGGGCAATGAACAAGTTTTCACCTGGGGATGTCATACTGTAGAGGATTCAAGTGATGTAGACTCTACCTCTGTAAGTTTTTAATATTACAATCCTGTCTAGCAGCTGGGATCTCCATTTGCTTGGGCAGATTGGTCCATGTTTAGGGTTTAACAGTATTAGCTCCTTTGGTTCCCTGGCACAGCCTGAAGCAGTTGCTGGGGTGAGCAGATGAGAATCTGCTAGTGACGGCTGAGGGGGAGCAATTGCACCCTGCACCTCTGGGGAGAATATCAGCAGGGCTGGGCACTGCTAGCACCTGCAGCCTCCAGTGAATTCTCTCTTCCACCTCTGTACTCTTGCAGTGCAGAGATTGGGAGTGTCACTGCTGTGCCAGTTGTGTGTCTTTTGCTGCAGGTGACGGAAATCCAGCTTCACTGTGATAGAGGAAACGGAACAAGGGACTCGGGCTCAGGGAGGTCACAGTCATAGTCACAGTCAAGTCCAAGTGCTGGACTACAGGGAACTCACCTTTCCTCTCAGCTTTGCTCCACTCCACTCTTACAGAGATGTGCTTTCTCAGGTGCTACACAAAGCCACAGGCAATGTGAGGTCCTAAGAGTAAGAGTAGCTCTCTCTCCTGGTTCCTCGAGCAGCCCAGGGAAGGCTTATCAAGCCGGCTTTGACCCACTGCCTGTGCCCACGAAACCAGCCCATCTGAGTCAGCAGTAGGCCCATTGACCAGGTCTGGAACACGGCCCCATCTCTATCCACACAAGGGGGGGCTGTGGTCGCCCTTGAAACACAACAAGGAAGAGTGAGGTCAGAGGGTGTGGTAGTTCATTTTGCGTGCTAACTGGCTTCCGCTGAGGGAAGTCCAGGTAGCTTGTAAGGTATTGCTCCAGCAGAGCTTAGCATTTCAATAAGCAGGTGAGCAAAGTTCACCTCCCAGCATGAATGGGCAACCCCTAAGCTGCTATGAGCCCAAAGAAAAGAAGATAGAGAAAGGGTACACCTGCTCCCTGTTCCAGCTGCTACACCCGCCTTCTCCCTCCTCCCAGCAGTGGAAAGCTTGATGTTGGTTCTTTGGGCTCTGGGACTTGCATCACCAACTCCTGAGTCTCAGGCCTTTGGGCAGGGACTCATTTGTGCCTCCAGCTTTCTGGGAGTCCAGGCTGCAGGTGGCTTCTGGGAGAACTCTCAGCCTCCTGCCTCATGTGGCTGGTTCTCAGAGTACAGATCCTCTTTATGCCCATGTAGAGCCCACAGGCTGTTTCTGTGGAGAACCTGAGCAACATGCGGAGGGTTCACAAAAGGCCGTGGTGTCAGGGACATCAGGAGCCCAGCAGATGTCAACCTGCCTTAGAGGTTTGTGAGTAGGTATTAGAATAAGGCAGAGAAAGAAAGAGAAAATATGATGCTCCAAAGCCGTCACTGTGATGAATTTCAATTACCTGAAGACAAGAGAGAAAGACAGAGGAAACACAGTTAAAGCAACGCTCAAGCGCTGACTAGAAGCACACTCCCTGTGAGCTCTCAGGGTCGCCGGGTAATTAGTGGTGAGGCGCATTTCAGGGCAAGAGGAATATGGCGCGAAGGCACGAGGAAGGCCCATCATCCTGGTTCAGGTCCACACGGTGCCGTCCAAGTGTTATGACTGCCACCATGAGAGCTCCTGCTGGTGATGCAGGGCCCACCTGTGTACCAAGCAGCCTCTTTGTTGACATAGTAACATGTCTTGTCCCTGATGGTTATAATGATGGAGTTTAAATTGGTGGACACAGGTGCTGTAATTTTCACTAGATTAGTCCTGTGTGTGGGGAGCTGAAGAATCCATTCAAGACACATTGCAGGGTCAGCGCAGGGAGGCGCTGACACTGCAGACGTTCTGATTTGTCTGGGCTCTTATGCCAGCCCGATCGTTCCCGACCCATTCTTTACGCCACGGAGAGAGCTGTCTTTCTTGGACACCAATCGGATCATGTTTCCCACCTGCTCACAGTCTCCTGGTGCCTCTCAGGCCCTGCCAGATAGGTGTGAAGCCGACAATCCTAAGTGAAGCTTTCAAAGCTTTCTCTTTCTCCACCGCTGCCCTACCTCTGCTCTTGCTGTAGACGCAGGGCCACTTTCTGTGTCCCTGAGCACTCAGCTCTTGCACACCTCGGTACCCTGCTCCCGCTGTTCTCAGCCTGCGTGTCCCCAGCCCGGCTTGTCTCTGGGTGCCTTACCCCAGGCCCCGCTGACCTCACTCCCTTAGGCCTTCTGGCACTGCCAGGATTCATCTGTTCCTGCTCTGTGCTCCCAAGGCCCTGCCGATTCCCTCTCACAAAGCTTCCACTGAAAGAGAGCTCGCCTTGCTGGTCAACCTGAGCCCCTGCGGCTGGCTTTGTCTTTTGTACCTCACCTGCTGGCACAATGCCTAGCCCTTACCTAGCACTCAAGCCTGTGTGTGGAATCAGTGAACTTGAAGAAGATTAATATTGCAAAGTACTTTATGAGTTTTTGCATTTCAAATGGTTGTTCAGCAACTGTTGGGCCAATGGAAACTGTTGCTATGGTAACAGGCATGTAGGGTGTTAGTCCTAGAGCCACAGCTTACCCACCAATGCCAGCTTAATCTGACAAAGGACAGAGTTGCTGCAACCTTCAGTGGACAGAGCCGGGGCCGTGGTGTGCTCTCCATGGCAGAGAGACAGCCCCCTGAGGTGCCACTGAGAAGTAGAAATGCCACCTGGAGGCCTAGGGCAAGGATGCCCAGGTAAGAGTGCCCTGGATCCTGAGACCTGGGATGGAGCAGGCTTGGGATGCAGATGGGCTGTGGTGGGAAGGGGAGGTCCAGAGTCCAGGAAGGAGCAGCGTCCTCTGAGTGCACAAAGCCAGGTCCCAGCCCTGAGGGGGGCAGAGCAAAGGGCTGGACAGGGTGCGGACCCTGTGGGGTGGTGTCTAGCTTCCTTCCCCTCTACTCTCAGCCCCACCCTATCCTTTGCCATAGTGGGGGTGGGGTGTTAGTTTTCTGTTGCTATGGTAAATACCTGAAACAATTAGCTGTTAAAGAAAAACAGGATTTTTCAGTCTGAAGTTTCATACTCTTCACACCATGATTTGGTTTTAGGCCTGAGGCAAGGCAGGCAACACCTCATGGTGGGAGCAGGTGGGGGGGGAATGCTCACCTCATGGGAAGATGGAGGGGAGAGAGAGAGAGAGAGAGAGAGAGAGAGAGAGAGAGAGAGAGAGCCCTTTTGAGGACATTGAAGAAGGACATACCTTCAGAAAGCTCCTACGGGTCCCACCACTTTCCAATAGTGGCAAAGGGGGAGGGGTGAATCCTCTGATACATGGGTGTGCAGGGGTGGATGTTGCTGAGGAGGAGCAGGATAGGTGAGCAGGGGAACTCATGGGTGGATGGGTGTGCGGATGGTTATGTTGGGGGACATCTACCTGCACAGGGGAATGAGTGTTAGCATTGGCTCATGGTGGGTGAATGGATGGGTGGGTAGGCATTATGGATATGTTGGTGGACGTGCAGCTGCATAGGTGAGTGGACACACGAGTGGGCTGGTTGAGAATGTTCGGGGAGGTGAGTGGATGGAGGAGTACATAGGCCACGGTCTCGTCCAGGAGCCCACACCAGCTTCCTCTTCTCCTTGTGCCTCCTGGGTCTGTAGATGTGGGAGGGTCAAGTCTTCTTCCTTTTTTCCTCTCTTCCTCTCTTCTTTCTTCCCCAGCCCCCATCACCCTAGCCTTGTCTGTCAGGGTGATCAGCCTAAGGTGAGGAATGAAATGAGGTGGGGTCTGGGAGAAGCTGAGCAGGGCTTAAACCAGGAACGAGGGCTGTAGAGTGGAGAGGGGGAGGTGAGGAGGGCTTCAGGTGGGTGCAAGGCAGCTAGCTGAGCCCTGGGGATTGAAGCACCTCCTCCTGAAGCCCTCCTTCCCCTCTCTGCATCTCAGCTTTCCCACCTTGACCCTGGAGGCCCCGTCTCTGTTCCCGCCACTCTATAGGCTTCCACAAGAGCATCACAGCCCATGTGTTTGCCCCACTCCCTCCTTGGTATGAGGCTTTTGAAGACAGGCACTGCTGCCCCTGGTCTCTGTGCTCTGTGTCACTGAGCCAAGCACCCCATGCACAGCACCTTGCCTGGAGCCTGCCAGACAGTGAATGTTTTCTGGGCCAGTTACTGAATATGCGAATGCATCAAGGTGAACAGAGATGACTGGTCCTGCAGGCAGCCTGCCTGGTTCCAACAGCTGGTGGTAGAACCCTAGTTGCTGGGAACCCTGAATATGTCCCCGTGTGGCAGTACTTGGGGAGGGCTAGGGTGGAGGATCTGGGCAGAGTGTGGCTTTGGAAGCAGTGTCTGTTTTAGTCACTTTCTTGTCACTGAGACAGAATGCTTGACTCCTTGAACCTAAAGGAGGAGAGGTTTATCTTGACTCTAGGTTGGTGTCCCTGACTGGCCAGTTTCAAAGCAGAAGCAGCATACAGGAAGGCCTGAGTGGAGGTGAGCTGCTTGGGTCATGGGGGGCCAGGAGGCACAGAGAGAGGAGGAGCCCGTGGGGGTGGGGTTGGTCAGGCTGTCCTGCAGCAACTGGCCTCTTGGGACCAGACCCCCTTCCAATAGCAAGTCAGCTACCTTGTCCCTCTGTGTCTGTCCCCTCCCATAAGCCCCTCCTGTGAGGCCTTTTGGGACCAGTCTCATCCAAACTTCACACTGTGCTCCAGGGGAAATACTGCTCATTTGAGGTGGAAGCTGGCCACCAAGCTCCAGGAGCGCAGGCCAAGGTTGAGTTCATGCAGAGCACCACAAGGAAGGATGAGGATGCCGGACAGGCCCAGTGGTGTGGCGTGAGACTTCTTGCCACCAGATGTCCCTCAGGGACCCACTCTGGAGGACAGGGGTGGAGTGGGGACCCTGCCAAGGAGAGCACATGAGCACGGGGAGCTGCTCTGAAAGTTCAGCTTTATTTTGAGGCATGAGGTGTGGATGGATGTTTGTGTCCTCCCCTCTAAATTCTAGGGCTGAGACTCCAACACTCAGGAAATGGTGCTGGGGGAGGGGCCTGGGGGAGGCTAGGTGAGGAGGAGAAGGCCCTCACACATCGGCCAGTGCCCTTGTGTTCAGCCAGCGTCCTTCCTCCTGGTACAGCAGGAGGCTGGGAGAAGTTGGCTGCTGCACCTGCTTAGAGTGGCCCTGGCGTCACGATTCCGGAGCACAGGGTAGTGAGTGCGCTCTTGCTGGTGCTGGCTGTGCAGCTTTCAGCATTGGCTGCAGCAGCCCCGCACGGCTGAGGTGCGTGCATTGCCCCCTTGCATGCTGAGCAGCCGGAGCCCTGCTGTCTGCCCTGATTGAGTTCTTACAGATTTCAAAGCGAAGGAAAAGGGCTCTGAGTACAGCACCTGTCAGGTTTCCCCACTGGATAGGGAAGTTCAGCACCTCCCTGACCTATCACAGCTTGAATTTGCTTTTCATACTTTCAAGTATTAGGTGGTTGTAAGATGATAGATGCTTGAGGGCATGAAAACACAAACAGGAGCCTTAAGTGAGAGGCACATTAGGGCCTTCAGGAGCTGCAGTTCCCGGATGGCTGCTACTTGTGTCCAAGTGTTCTTGGGCCTCCTGGAGGGACTTTTATGCCCCCCAGAAGTAGCGCTCCTTTGTGGCTGTGGAGTCTTCACTCCAGTCATCGAACTTGCCCTGTGCTCCCCCTCCTGGACACGCTCTGGGCTTGCCTCACTGTGAGCCAAACCCTAACCCTATGCTCTACTTTGTATATGACAGACATTGTCAAGGTCCCTTTGTCCCTACTGTAGAGAAAACATCCTTCACTCTCTGGTGAACGTTTGGAAGTACTTGGGAAGAACTTGGGTGACTCAGAGGGCAGAGTCTACTGGTCTGATGGCCACAGCCATGTCACACTATGGAGCTTCTGAAAACACACGTTGGATACCAGTGATCTCATTGACTGATTCATAGTGGGTCCTTATTAAAAAGGGAACTTTTTATTATGGCTGACTGATGACGGCGCAGAGCCTGCATTTGGAAGCATTAAGCACAAGAAGTTGGTTCTGATTTTTAAGATCTTCTACTAGCTTGGGATGCAAGGAAGGATTTCTAGCCTCAAGTTCGGAAGACCATCATACCAAGCACACCGGAGGCCAGAGGACCAACAGGTGCGTGTGCTGGCCCATGGAGGCCATGACCCATGAATCCGGCAGGACGGGAGTCGCTGTGCGAGCCGGCCTCGATGGCCCCTCCCTTGCAGATGGCTGAGGTTCTCACGGGGTACTTGAGGGCATCAGGCACCAATCAGTCTTGTGAGTGACACTGGGGGCGAGGGGAAGGGTTCTCCTGCCCATTCTCTCTCTGGCTTTTTATTCCATCAAAGTTTTCAACCCATCTGCAATATGAGAAAAAATAATGTGGGTTTCCATGATTGTTGCCCTTCTTGGTGAGCAGCCCATGCTTTTCTGTGTCCTTTGGAGGGGAGGCCAAGGCCACCAAGGTCAGGAGCTGCTGCATAGCGAGTGTGTCCAGGCTGGCTATGCCGCCCTGGTCTCAGGAGTTACCATCCTGGCCCGGGCTTCTCAAGCGTGCTAAACAAATTCAAAGACTCTCAATCTTTAGAGTAGTACTTGACATACAGTGAGCACTAATAAATGTTCAAGGTGATTGTTCCAGACTTTTGAGAAATGGCTGCTCTCTCCTTGTTAGCCAGACTGTGGGAGAACATTATGCTTGGGCCTCAGCTGCCCTGGGGAAGTGGGCAGGCGTGACTGCCGCCTGGCCGGGTCCCAGGAGGTCACTGACACTCATGCAGGGAGACTCACGGCTGGCTTTGAAGCATTTCTCCTATGGACTCAGAGATGGAGATGCTGACAGTGTTTTCCCTACTATAAACCACAACTTCATTCAGTGAACAAGCATTTAAGAAGGATCCCTATGTCTGATTATGAGAGGAATGAATTTGGTACCCGAATGGAAGCATTTGACCAAATTTTGCTTTCGTTTGTGAACTCGTGGGGTGAAGAACACAGCTGCAGCCATTGTCCCCACAATGGTGGGACAAATTAAATTCATAAAGCGAGGTGACTTTGGGCATGTCTCCTTTGCTATATAGAATGTGGATGGGTGTTCTCTCTGTCTAGGAGGGTGCAAAGCTCTGGAGGTTAAGAACATAATAAAGTCTGTTCTCCAAAGGCTTTCCCTCCCTCCCTCCCTCCCTCTTTCCCTATCTTTTGCTGTTTTTTCCCATCCCCCCCCTCTTTTCTCCTCAGTACTGAGGATTGAATCCAGGGCTTTCACATGAAAGTACATCCCCAGCCTGTGTTAAATTTAAGACAGAGTCTTGCCAAGTTGCTGAGTTACCCAGGCTGGGCTCCAACTTGTGATCCTCCTACCTCAGCTTTCCAGAGTTTTGGGGAATATAGGAGTGCACCACCACACCTGGCCTCACTGCTTCTGGGAGAGACGGGCTGATTATATCAAACAGCTAAATTAGGAAGGGAAAGCTGTCCTGCTGTCTGGTATTAATGCCCAAGGTTCACAGATGGAGAAATTTTCTTCCTTGGAGTAGAACTCTCCTCTAGGATTTGCGCTAGGCAGAGGGGCACCCTGGGCCTGTGACATCCATGATGATGCAGGGATAGTACGGTCACTGAGGTGTATCCGAGGAGGAGGTGGCCAAGGCACCAGAGTGGAAGTGACATGTGCAGCTTCCTGCTCGAGCCCTTCACAAAGGACAGCATCTGTTCTCTGTCCTCTTCCTTCCTTCCATCCAGGATGTGGCTGTGGTTCTCAGGACCAGCAGCTGATTTCCGTGAGTATAAGGGAAAGCTGTCGGTGCTCTGGCAGGACAGCATGCAAGGGTAAACTGAGTCAGCTCAGTTTGAGGCCAGGAGTTTGAGGGAGAGGAAGACAGCCAGGCTGAGCCACGCCGTCAGCTGCCAGAAGCAGTGTCCCTGTACCTCTCCTCTTTCTCCTCCTTGGGGTTCTCAAGTCCTTATTTTCAGAGGTAGAGGAGTGGCCATTTTTAGAGCTGCGCCTGCTCATGGCATAGTAGGTTTCCTTGCATATGACCTTAATTTGTTCTTGACATTTCTGCTGTCATGGGGGCCCTGGGTAGAGACCCAGCTTCCTCCAGAGGAAACCCATGTCCTAGGGTGGTCAGGCAAAAAGATAGAAACAAGGGGCCAAGACCACCCACTGTGCTGTGTGTGACAGTGATAAGAGAAATAACCTCCGAGGGGCCTGGTAAGAACACAGCCAATGTCTAACTTCAAAGTAAAATATTATTACAGTGAAAGATGTGCTGAAATTAACTCCCCCGGCTTGGAGAACACCCCACCCCTCGCAGAAGCAGTTCTGGACGTCCTTCCTGGGGGTCCCTTCACAGCTGCCTCAATGTCCTGAACTGATTCCAAATGTTGAATTCTGCTGCGTGAGACCATGTAGTGTGTCTGCATCCCTCTTATTCACTGGATCTGGTGCCACGTGACCCCTGCCTCCTCCACAAAATCGAAGCGGCCACAAAAGGGAAGAGTCGTTCATCCACTTAGGGCCCTCCGGCAGAATGAAGGACACAGCTGAAGACACTCCCGAGAGAGGACCTCCAGAGCTGCTTCAGGAAGTGAAGGAATGGTGGGAGCAGTGTGTGGAACGCGAGGAGGAGGATTTGGGGGGATTCCTGGCAGTGCGTCTTTTGCTGCAATGCATTTTTAAAACTGTCTAAGCACTTCCTGTGTATCCTGCACACAGCAGATGCTCTGTGGAGCCACTGAAGGGTGATCCGTGTGGCCAGAGAAGAGGTCATTTTCCTGGGGGCCCAGGACACATACAGAAGGCTGAACATTGCCTTCGTGGGGTTCCTCATAACTTCAACATACCTGGGAACCATCTGTGCTCAGAATAGAACACAAATGGCCTTTAAATTTCTGTGCAGCCATTGCTGTGCTCGCCTCCCTGTCCTCAAGGGGGTAAGCGCCCTTATTAGTTTCCGAAGAGAAAAATACATCTCCAGGGTATTACCTTACTAGCGATCCACTTCTTTTCCTGGTAATTGAAGAAGTCACAGCATGCACCAAAAAAGATTAAGGCTTGTGTAGGAGGGAATTAGAGTTCTCTTTCTTTTTTAGAGCGCCGAGCTCCTTCTTGTGAGGTGGTACTGAAGCAGCATTCTGTGCTGGGTCATTAGGGGCATGGGGCAGAGCAACTCCCTTGCCATCCTGGTTTCTGATGCAAGGGAGGTGTGGAGGTGCCTACGTGTGGAGGTTAGAGGTGCCAACTGGTCAGACTGGGAAGTTTATTTATATGTCAAAAGTGAGCACGTTAGTGTACACCGAGGTCCTTTGCAAGCAAAGGAACAGGTGTATGAGTTCCTTAAAGAGATTTCCAGTGTCCCCGTAGCCCATACAAACAGATCTGGCAAAGCCCTTGTCCTTGGTGAGGTGACAGCCTGCTTAGGAATGATTTCAACCTGAAGTGCACACAGCAGTTTTGGCCAGAGAAAGTCCGTGGCAGGGAGCTGACCAGGCATGGGGGCTCGTGCCGAGAATTCTCTCTGTGGATTGAGGCCGAAGCCCATCGGCTCTGGGTGTGTTCTCCTGTGAGTAGAGATGGGAAGTAGACTATTTTGTCTGCTTGGTGGGATGGGCTGTGCCCCGTTGTTGGCTCATTGTTTGCGGCTAGTGGTGTAACTATGGAGGAAGATGGGGTCCAGGAAGATTAGTCCTGGTGAAGTGCCCAGGTATTTATCGGAATGCTTTATGGGCACAGAGGTTCATTACTGGGTCTGTTATCTGTACTCCAGGCAGCATTAGCTTTCTGAATAGGCCATTTTGCAAGTTCTCTCTGTGATAGGACTAGGACTTTATAGATTGCCTCCAGTGACATTGGCTGCTACATGCTTTCCATTTAGAAGTACAGCAGCCCAGGGCCTCATATCCAATTCATAGAATTCCAAGCTGAGGCTGAAGCCCTGCATAATAGGATCGGCTTACAAGGAGGAGCAGCATCTTGCACTGGCCCCTTGTAAAGCTGCTTACTGATTGAGCAGTTGGTTATGGTGGCGTAAAACCTGACAGTGGTAAGCATTTGCTCCTTCTGTCATTTGAGCCCTTAGAATAAAAAGAGTGTTTGGCATACAGAGAGAAACTTAGAAGTTATCTTGAAGGCCACATGGACAGTGGGAACGAAGTATCGGTTGTACCTTGGTAGCCTTCCTACACTTTTAGGGACTTGCCATGGGCCATTAAACTTAGGAAGCTCCCGGTGCCTGGTGGGCAGCTGCGCGATGGCCGCTTGTGTGAACGCCACCTTCCAAGCACGGCGAGGCTTCACTAGGTGGCAAAAAGGAGCATCATGAGTCCGTCATTTCATAAAGAAAGCCACTGAATCTTCCTCAGTGCATTTTGCGCTCTAACTCCGCCACTAGAGGCAGCTGGAGTTTTGGCCACGGCTCCAAGCTCCTCTTAAAATGTGCTGCTGCTCTTGGGTAGGAATCATATCCCTTGAAGAGGGTAGCTATTTGTGTCTGACTACAAGCACACACCGGTGTGTATCTTCACACGCACGGGCCTTTCCAAACTACTCACATCGTGAAAAAAGCATCATAGTATTGCTCATGGGGGGAAAAATCAAGACGGGGCCCATACAGGTATGCTTGGAATAGAAGAGAATAGATAAAGTCTCACAACCCAAGAACTTGTGCATAAGGAGCTTTTATTCCCCCACAATTAATTCCTTCTTTAAGAACGTGGCCTCAGGTTTTTTGCTGGTGGTCTCGAAGCACGTTTGAGGAGGGAGGGAGATGGGCCTCACATTTAATAGGATACCTTGCCGGCCTCTCAGCCATCTGCTCTGTGGGCACAGACAGTGGACAGAGCCCCCCGAAAGCTCTGCTCCGAGGTCCTGGCTAAGCTCCCTAAAGCAGTCCCCTCCACCAGCCTCCTCTATCTCAGGGTAGAAGGCCAGCCTCCCAGGCACAGAGGACACTGAGCCCGGGCACTGTTGTCACCTCTTGTTCTCTCTAAGCCCATTCCTGACCAGTCAGCAAACCCCACCGGTGTCACCTGCATTACCAGCACAACCCAGCTGCCCACTGTGCCTAACACCCTTGGAATCACACCAAGGCCTTCCACGCTCCTCACTGGCCATCGCCTCCTCTGCTTACGATGTCCTAGTGCTGCCCAGGGACTCACGGTGAAAGCCACACTCCTTTCCAGGTCCTGCGAATCCTTTCAAGGTCAAGTCTGCCCTGAAGTTGCGTTTGACCCACCTGCTTTGGCTCATCTTCCTCAGCCACACTGGGGCCTGTGCTGCTTCCTTAAGGGTCCAGTTCTCTGCTGCAGGGCCTCTGCGCAGGCCCACCTCTTTGTCTGGTACATTCTCTGATATTGGCACCCTCTTTGTCATGCCTCGTCCTGTTGTTGCTCAGCTGCCTCCTCCCAGGGGGCCTGACATGACCACTTTGTTTGGAAGTGCGCCCCTCACCCCCACCTTTCTTCCTTATAGCATGTCGCTCTACCCACCTGCTCCGTGCCTTCTCTGTGTGTCTGTCCTGCACCCCACATCATGAACCCCAGGGCTGCTGCAGTTGTGCTTTATCCCTTGCTGTGGCCCAGCACCCAGGACAGGGCTCCGCACATTGTCGGCCCCGGGCCATGTCTGGTGAATGAATTCCTGATACTGCAGTGATCAGAACTTGGAAGGAGACCAAGTACAGCTCTAGAAGGAAGAAACTGTCAGGCATCCTGCGAGCTGATGGGAGTAGAGGAGAAGGAGGCGGAGTGCACTGAACCTGGAAGTCCTACCAAGACGTTAGCTTTTTCTCTCTGTCTTTGGGATCCGAGACAGAACCTCAGCCTCTGCCCTCTGTGACCACTAGCAGAGTCACGCTGCTCTGGCTGGTGCTTGGCTATGCCTGAGTGCACGTGGGCTCCCCTGCACACGCTCGCCTGCACTTTGTTCGAAGCTCACTGGTGTGCCTGTCGAGACCTAAGGGGCTGCCAACTGCCTACCAGGTGACAGTCTAGCGCTTAGACGGCAGCACTGGCATGAGGTAATTATGGTGCCTGCATAAATTTTCTCTTATCATGATCCCTTTGTGAAGATGTAGGATCTGTGCTAGCGATCTCCAAGCAGAGGCTGGGGTCATCACGTGGCTGGTGAGCTCCGAGGTGAGTTCAGGGACTAAGGGCGAGGCCTCAATGCCCCCAAGGGTCTCTTTCTTAGACACCTAGAAGTAGTTTTTATTCTTCAAAGTGAAAAGAAAAACCCCATTGTGTTTCCAACCTCAAAGGCATGAAAATCCAGCACACAAGGAGAACACACTGCACAAACAGGCTGTGAAGCCCGTGAGAGGAGAAGGTCCACGAGACTCGCAGATGCTCTCCAGGGGGCAGCCGTGCTGTCGGTGAGGGCGCTGTGTGGTTTAGAGAAGATTTGGGAGGATCCAACAGTTTTCCCAGGAAAGGAACATCAACTTGTAGACGGGGATGGGAAATTCTTCCCGGATGGCGAAGTCTTCTAATTATACTTGGCGTTTATTTTTGTTTCCTTATTTCTTCCGTTTTGGGCATATCAGAGCACAGATGGTGGTCTGGGAGTACCTAGCAGGCGCTGTGTCACTCTTTCAGGAAAATCTAGCACAGAGTGCCGTGTAATTTTCAAATACTGCATGGGGTCCCTGAGTAATTGCAGGAGCTTTCGGAAAAGCGTGGATTCTCTTTTCCCGGAGTTAACCCTTCCTGTGGATAGTGCTCGCTGCCCATGCGATGGGACGCACCAGGAGCGATGTAGCTTCCACACTCAGCCAGATCCGGAACTGTGGTGGCCTGTGCTTCCAAGTGAAAAGTAGCTCTTTCAGCCTCTGCTTGGATTTAAAAAATTAAGTTGTATGGCCGGCCAAATAGCTCAGCGGATTAAAGCACCTACAAGCAGGCACAGGGCCTGGGGTTCGATCCCCGGGCCTGCCCCCTGGACACGCTGAAACAGCGATTGAGACTGGGTGTGATGGTATGCGCCTGTAATCCCAGCTCTTGGGAGGCTGTAAACAGGCAGATCACTAGGAGTCTGATCTAGTAGTGAGACCCTGATCACCCTGTAGATTGTTCCCCAAAATATAATAAAATAAAATAAAATAAAAAATGAAGTTGTAAATACCCCTCTGGAATTTTCCATTTATGTAGCAGGGGGCTGTGACGTGTGTACAGTGGCGAGTATGTGGGCTGTAGCTCTGAGCATTCGGAACTTCTTGACTGTTACACACGGAGTGCTGTCAAGGGGAGAACGGCTGTCTTCTGGCTGCAGAGGAGGGAGCGATGGTGATGCTCAGTGGCAGGTTTCCCAGTGAGGATTCAGGTCCTGCTGATGGTGTGGTTCTGCTTCAGGTGAGGGGCCGCCTGTGGCCTCGGCATCGAGGTGTGGAGGTGGCCGCTCCGTGTGCCGTGGACAGCCCCGTAGTGCGGCAGCCCCAGACTCACCTGGGGGAATCTAGGGCTCGGTGCAGATGGGCGCTTCCAGGGCAGCCTCAGCTGTCACCCTGTGTCAACTGTGGGTGCAAGCACCCTGGGGAGGGTGGCGAGTGCATTCACGTGGACATGGTTTCAATAATTTGTAGCTAGCAGATGCTTAGTGGTGATTTTCAAGAAGAGCTTAAAACTGTTTGATACTCCTGCCATTAAGGGTGGTTTCCACACCATACGGTCTAGAGTCCAAATGGCCAGTAGTTACTCCACACAGAAATGTAAAGAAAAGAGTGGATTGGGGGCTGTTCTCTGGCGGAGTCTGCCATATTGCTAGTCCCCCCAGAGATTTTAATCCTCAGTGGATGCCAAAACTTGTCAGTGCTTTTCCTGCAGTTTTAAAGATTGAGCGTACAAAATATGGCAAATCACATTGATTTGTAAATATTGAATCTGTCTTTCATTCTTGGAATAAATATCACTTGGCCATGGTATTTGTTTCTATATATGGCCAGCATCAGTTTACAATTTTGTTAGGAATTTTTAAGGCCAATTATCATCTACAGCTTGCCTTTTCTTCCCGGGACGTCTCTGTCTCAGATCAGTGTCGGATAATTCCAGTCTCTCGAGCCGGGAAGCGCTTGCCCTTCTCTGCTTCCCAGACGCGCGTGAAGCTGTTGTTCTGCTTCCACTGGGTGCTTGGATGAGTCCACCCCGGCAGTCAGCTGGGGCTGGGGCTTTCTTTGCGGTAAAATTTAAATTATGAATCTAAATTTTTAAAAAGATGTAGGACTTTTCTGATTATTTCTTTTTGAATGAGTTTTGGTAGGTTTCATCTTTCAAGGCTTTTCCAGTTCACGTATGCTGTCAAATTTCTCACTGTAGCGTTGGTCATGAGATCCCTGTATTGTGCGTTAATGTTCACGGGATCCTCAGCAATATTTCTCTCTTCATGTCTGAAATTAATTATGAGCTCTCTCTCTCTCTGTCTCTGTCTGTCTGCCTGTCTGCCTGTCTGTCTCTTTCTCTCTGTTTCCCTCTCATTATTCTGGCTACAGGTTTATTAATTTAATCGAGTTTTTCAGACAGTTCAGCTCAGTTTCACGGACTTCTCCTTTGCTTTTCTATTTCATTGATTCCTACTCTTATCTTAATTATTTTCTCCTTTCTGCTTTCTTTGGGTTTAATTTGCTCTTTTGTTGCTGGTTTCTTTGCTCTTTTGAATGTTAATAAATGAGATTTTTGAAAGGAAGAGTCTCTCTGGAGAAGGGACTATCTGCTGTCTTATTATATAAGGTCCTCTGTAGCAATTGGAAAAAAGTTTTAATGTTGTTTCATTTCCAAAGATTAAGGGTGAAAAAACCCCTAACAGCCTGATGTGTGGGAGCCAGAGACTCTTCACTTTCAGTTTTCATCCATTCAACCAACAGTGTTGTAGATACCAAATGCTATAGATACTGAGAGCTGCGGGTGCTGGGGCTGCAGGTGCTGGGGCTGCGGGTGCTG
>NW_004524731.1:1558770-1560567 GCF_000260255.1 Octodon degus
GGGGCTGCGGGTGCTGAGGCTGCAGGTGCCGGGGCTGCGGTGTCGAGGTTACAGGTACTGTGGCTGTGGGTGCTGAGGCTGCGGGTGCCAAGGCTGTAGGTGCTGAGGCTGCGGGTGTCGAGGCTACAGGTACTGTGGCTGTGGGTGCCAAGGCTGTACGTGCTGAGGCTGCGGGTGTGGAGGCTACAGGTACTGTGGCTGTGGGTGCCAGGGCTGTGGGTGCCATGGCTGTGGGTTCCGTGGCTGCGGGTGCGGAGGCTGCGGGTGCTGAGGTGATGCTCCTGAGTGTTATGAGTGCTGAGTGCTAAGGGAAGCATTCATTCCTGTGGGTGTCCCCTGAATGAGCAAGCACCACAAGGAAGGTGGACAGCAGGCCCTGGTCTGGAGGCCCCATGTGCCTGTGGGGAGGGCCAACACCCTGCAGCCTGGGGCTCAGCACCCCCAGGGGCTGTCTTCCTGGTCAGAGGACATCGGGTCACCACCATGCCTACCTGCCTGTGCACTGTCAGCTGTGCCTCCACACGACGGCAGCAGAGCCCTGAAGGCCAATGCTTAGACTCTGCAGAAATGTGCCAGCTCCTCACCTAGCGGAGGACAGAGGAGAAGCCAGAAGGCTGCTTGGAGGAGGGAATGCCGGGCTGGGACCGAGTGGGTGAAAGAAGCGGCCAGGCAGAGGCAGGGAGGCAGTCTGGCTGTGCGCACAGCTGTGTGTGCAGGGGTAGGTGTGCAGGAGCGCTGGGGCTGGGGACGCGGGCTGTGTGGACCGAGACTGTGGCGTGAGTGGGGAGAGGCCCTGGGCCTGTGTTCCTGCAGATGCCAGAGCTTGGGACTCGCTTGGCAGGCTGCGGGCTGTGGATTTCTTCCTGCAAGGCCGATTCTCTTAAAAGACATGGGAAGCTGTGACTACGTGAAGTGCTTTGATAATGAAACGGGCTCTCATCATATTTGTGAAAGCAAGCACAAAATACAGAACATGTATCATTATGTCAATATATTTATATAGCATAAATATGAATAGAACCCACAAACACAATTATTATCCACGAAACATCATCAAAACCAAAGAAATTATCAAAATACTACACTGCGAGGCCACACTGGGTGCTTCTGTACTGATACAGAAGGTGGCAGACTGAGGAGCCAGCCTCCGAGTGACGGATGCTGCAGGAGAGGATGTGAGTTCCGGCTCGCAGCAGTGAGGGTGCTGTGCTTCTGCCTGTGATTCCTGTCCACAGGAAGGCCGTGGGCCATGATCAGGTGACCCCGCCACTGCCTAGGCTCACAGCTGAGGATGAACTGTGTTTCCATCGCTGCCCCTGACCCAAAGCAGGGGCTGGCTGGTGTCACTGCAGTGGAGCCAATGGGGAGCTTCCGGAGGCCTGGGGGGAGGGGCTGTGTACCCTTTCATCAGCTGCCCTGTGCGGGACAGTCTGTGGCTCCTGGTGACCCTGACCGTGCTGCTGGTTTTGCTGTCATCTCTGGTTGCCCCAGAGTTGGACGAGTGAAGGCGAAGCACTGTGAATTCCAAGTACAGCAGGTTCAAGCCTATACTCCCGCTTTTGTCCCCAAGAGGAAGTAAATTCCTCTTTGTGCTTGAGGTAGCATTTCCTTCACTTGGAGGTCCAGAGGGTGAATTTGGCAGGCTTTAAAGTCTACACAAACTTCAATATTCTTTTAGTCATTCGTTTGTATTTTTATTTTAAGTCATGCTCAAAAGTTGTAATCCCAGCTCTTTAGGAGGCTGGGAGAGCTGCAAGTTCTAGCCCAACTTAGGCAATTAAACAAGACTCTATCTTA
>NW_004524731.1:1560667-1565465 GCF_000260255.1 Octodon degus
TATATATATATATAGAAAGCTGGGGCATAGCTCAGTGCTTCAGTCTCTGGGTTGATGCCTCACAGAAGAGGCCTTCATTCCTAAAGAGGCAGAGTGTGGGGGTATGTTGGTGGCTACGTCTGGTTGGTCAGTGTCGCGGCGAGAACCCTGGGCTGTCAACTCTGCAGCTGGCAGGGCACTGACCGAGGACCTGCTCTGCACCGCCCATGCACCCGAAGGAAGCTTCATCTCGGGGCTCGAGCCTCCCTGCAGCATCTGCTTCTGTGTTCTCATTGTGGAATCTCTGTGAGGTTCCCTAACCACTTCTAACACTTTCCATCTAGGATGGCATGCTGTTGTGTTAACTCACACTTGCCGTGAGACGTGGGTCTCCTGTGTATTCACTCTAAATCCATGAACTTTAATTGTTGAGCTAACTGATCAAGGTCATTATTACTGCATGGAGCGGAAGCTTATTTTTAGTCTGCACGGTTAAAAAGCAAGGCAGCACCTCAGGTTGTAGTGGAAGTGAAAGCGTCCACACCCCAGAGAGTGTAAAGGGGAGGGCACCACGCTGAGCTGCCTTGGCCCAATGTGCCCTTGAACTTCTGCTCAAGAGCTTGCAGCCTCTGCCATCATCAAATAATTAGGAGTCTTCCATCATTAAAATGCAGATGTGCCAAGCAAGCTGGAACATTCTGCAAATGCACAGAGTAATGAATTTCATTTGTCAAGTTTTACAGAAGTCAGTCAGAGAGAATCTGGTAATAAATGCACATGTTGTTTCTCCTGCAGATGTGGGACCTCAGATTTCCCTTGACTGGCTTTAGATTGTCTAAGGAGTTACTCAGAAGTAGAAACTCAGCTTGGGATTGATCCTTTTTGTCTTGCTCCTTGGTCCCAACCTTGGCTTTCCTCCACAGTCGTCCTCAGGAGAAGGGAGGTCCTGGGTCTGCTCTTTCTGGCTGAGTGGATGGATTTTTGTCTTTAGCTTCCAAATTTATTGATGAGGATCCACAGTGAGAAGCAGCCATGGGTGAGGCTGTGCACATCAGGCTAGGTGCAGGACAGGGCGGTCCTGCTGTTACTAGATACTGACCTCTTTGAAACGAAATATCTATGATTGCGGAGAAGGCAGTATCTGAATTCTCCTCCACCATCATTGGCAACAGGACACAGAAGCATCTGGACTATTGGGAAAGGTTAAAACAGTGTTTTTGTTTGAGTCATTATTTTAGGAGGTATTGAAAACTGAAAACATGGTTACCTGAATGTATTTTGGAAAATAATTTTTGTTTTCTTGGAGTCCTTATATCTAAAGTTTATCTTCTAAGCCAGTTGGACGTTGGGGTGTGCATGTGCACATGCCCACCCGGACAGGTCTATACACAGGGACGTGTGCATTCTGCATTCTGGGAAACCTGGCCTTGCATCCCAGGATGTTCTAGGAAGCTGTGCTGCACTCCCTGGAGCCACAGGGATCTGGTACAGTCTTCAGGCACTGTATTATATTGTATAAATTTCACCTGGGAGAAGAAGCTGTCTGAGGAAGTCTGTTTCTAAGTGGGCGGCCCCCCAACAGGAGGGAGAGAACTCAGAGTCCTTGCCTTACTGTGACTGTCCTGTGGACAGTCCACCACTTCTGCCGATGCAGCCCCCTCCCTTTTCTGGAGCCACCTGGCCTCCCGGCCCTGCTCTCTGTGACCCTCTCCAGCACCTGGCCCCTCCCCTGCCCCTGTGTGCCTGCACCTCTGGGCCCGGCCCCTTCCTCAGGAGTTCTCCCTTCCTCAGGAGTTCTCCCTTCCTCAGGAGTTCTCCCTTCCTCAGGAGTTCTCCCTTCCTCAGGAGTTCTCCCTTCCTCCACCCCTCAGGGGTCCACAGCAGCTTTTCTATTTTATGTTGGCTAACTTTGCATTGTCCCACTTTCGTTTCTCTAACGGGGTGGGCTTTTCCCGCAGGGTGAGGCGGAGGGTGTCTCTCCACAACTTTACCATCAAGGTCTTGTTCACAGAGCGCGTGCCTCATGGCTCCTATGGAGCTTAAATAACTGCTCAGAGTTATCGCCTCCTTGTTTCCCACTATAGGTCCTGAGGGGCCAGAGAGGGCTAGTTCAGGACACCTCGTGACTCTTCATGTTCCCTGCAGTCTCTTTTCCACCTGGCTTTTATCTGTGGCTCTGGTGGGCCCTTCACCTCTGCCCATCCACTGGCTAGCTGTGCGTCTGAGGCTCCCAGGTGTTCCCTTTGCCCTGGACTGGCCCGGGGTCCTGGGTTTTATCTCCTTACTGGCCTGGCTGCATCTTCAGCGCTATGACTGCAGATGTCTACCCACGCAAATGTAAGGTCTCTAGAGGGCAGGACAGTGCCTTTCCCTATCCCCTATGTCCAAGTAGTTCACTGTAGGACCGGAAGGAATATTCATTCACTGTCATTCCATGAGCCATGTAATCGACACATAAAACAAAAATTCTTAGTTTTTCTTTGGGAAATTTTTGTAGCATGACTTCAGGCCAGTTGTCAACATTAGACAGATGAGTCACGATGGTCAGGCTGTCCTCCCACCCATTTGCTTACCTGATTGGGTAATAAAGCTCTCCTTGTTCCACCCAACACTGCATGAACCCTTGGGGCTGATTCTGCCACCGTCACCAGCTCTTCTTCGCTGAGGAAAATACTGAGCTCAAGGGCACTCAAGGCGAGACCACAGTCAGGTCTTGGAACTCCAGGGCCAGCGTCAGTTTGGCCCCTGGAGGGTGACCTCAGGGTGCGACTCCAGTGTATGTTCTCCTCGTGCTCCCAGTGTGGAGACCCGCTGCACCATGGATTTACCTCACATGTGAGGCACCCTGGCTTTCTAAGGCTACTGTAACAGAGCATCGCAAACAGGTGGCCTAAAAGGACGAACATCCATGCTGCCTTTGGAAGGCTGAGAGCTCATGTCCAGGGGTCTGTGGGAGGAGCCTGCAGGACTGGGCCTGTGGGCAGCGCCTGGGAGTCTGCTCCCAGCAGGCCCTTTGCTTTGGTGGCTGCTTTTGCATCTTTGGTGTTCCCGGTGAGCAGAAGCCCGGCGCTTGCTCTGCCTTCATCGTCACCTGCATTCGCCCTGCATGTGGCTTTCACTTCACGGGGTCACCTGTGGGCACAGAGACTTCAGTCTTACTGGACGAGGGCTCCACTCACTCTGTGTGCTATCATCTCAGCCGCTTGTGGCCGCAGTGGCCCTGTTTCCTAATCTGGTCCTGTTCCGAGGTGCCAGAGGCTAGGAGTCCTTTCAAAAGGGAAGAGACCCCAGTCCATGCTTGGGCCAATTTTCTGGACAGCAGCCCCGTGGAGTGTGGAGAGCACCTGGCTTCTCTGCCCCAGGGAACCTGGCTTGGCAGCTGCTTCTTCCCACAAGCTCCCCTGGAACAGAGACAAGAGGAACACAGTGCAGCCAACAGGACCGCAGGTGGCCAGCAGGGAGGGCTCTGGTGTCCAGCACCGTGTGGCTTTGCTGAGGTGACACTGACTTTAACTGATTCCACTCAGAGCACACAGGTTGACAGATAAAGTAAAACACACACTGGAAGAAATGGAGCCATGGATGCGCAGCAGTGTCCAGAGACTGTCCGTGCATCCCCCTTCTCACCCTGCGGGCTCTGCAGACCCCCATCTCCCCCATCTTGCCAGAACTGTCCTAAGTTCGTGTGCCCAGCTTTCTGGAGGAAGTGTTGCTCCGTGATGTGTCTGTAGGTATATCTGTAACCTAGGGCCGCAGGCCGCGTCATTGATTACCTGAGGGAGCCACTACTTGTTTTCTTTTTAAGACCAGCTCAGCAGAGGAAATCTCTCTTTAGGAGGCAAAATTTTAAAGAGCAAGTAGAAAACACATTAGGCAGTGCTGCTTTGATCTGCTCTGTGGAGGCAGGTGGTCTGGCAGGCTCTGCCAGCCCCAGGAAGTCACAGCCGGCATCTGGCTTGAGAGCTATGTGTTCGGACGCTCTGTACATTTTTTTCTCCAGGGAAAGAAATGCTCAGATCGGGGTGCTCTGTGCTTACAATTAAGTGAATTACTTGCTGGCTCATCTCTAACTTTAATTACTTTCTCTTCTTCAACTTTGCAATTAGCTGATGCTGCTACAAATTTTTGTCACATACTTAATCTTTATATAGTGTTTTTGGCCAGAGTGCAGTTAAGTCTGTGAGCTGTGCTGATACGTATTTGCATCTCGAGGTGATGCGGTTGACCAGTGGTCTCTGAGGAGCCTGCGGCTGCCAGGACTTGCTGCACCGAGCACGCACAGGTGAGGGTGATTTCAGTTCCCCTGGCTGGGCTGGTGTGGGCAGGAGCACCAGCCGGGATGCCATCATGCTTGCCCTGATGTCCTGCTCTGCAGTGACGTGGGACAGACATGTACCAGGAATCCTGTGGACACCAGGAACACTGTGGACATCAGGAATCCTGTGGACATCAGGAACCCTGGAGACATAAGGTACCACGTAGACACCAGGAACCCCGTGGATATCAGGAACCCTGTGGACATCAGAAACCCTGTGGACACAGTGAACCCTATGGACACCAGTAACCCCATGGACACCAGGAATCCCATGGACACCAGGAATCCCATGGACACCAGGAACTCTGTGGACATAAGGAACCACATAGACACCAGGAACCCCATGGACTTCAGGAGCCCCATGGACACCAGGAACCCTGTGGACACCAGGAACCCCATGGATACCAGGAACCCCATGGACACAAGGAACCCTATGGACACCAGTAACCCCATGGACACCAGGAACCCCATGGACACAAGGAACCCTGTGGACACCAGGAACCC
>NW_004524731.1:1566741-1572072 GCF_000260255.1 Octodon degus
CCATGGATACCAGGAACACCATGGACACCAGGAACCCTGTGGATACCAGGAACTCCGTGGACACCAGGAACCCCATAGACACCAGGAACCCAGTGGACATAAGGAACCCAGTGGACATAAGGAGCCCAGTGGACATAAGGAGCCCGGTGGACATCAGGAACCTCATGGACATAAGGAACCCTGTGTATATTAGGAACCCAGTGGATACCAGGAACCCTATGGACAGCAGGAACTCTGTGGACTCCCGGAGTTCTGTGGATACAAGGAACTCTGTGGACAGCAGGAGCCCCGTGGACACCAAGCACTCAATGGACACAAGGAACCCCATGGAAACAAGGAAAGCTGTGGATACCAGGAACCCTGTAGACACCAGCAACCCCATGGATACCAGCTTTCTGAATCCTCTGTGGATCCACAGACATGATTCCACCCAATAAACATACAATGTAGCTGAGTTTCAGACAAGTTATAAACTTAGCCAGTTCAGAGAGCCAGGGTTTTAACTCTGGGGCTATCTCTTTCCAAGCCCCACCCCTATCTCTGCCATAAGGTGGGGTCCCACTCACGCCCAGTGTGGGAGGAACATCTACCCGGGCTGAAGTAGAAGAGCCACCAAATGGTACACTGGGCCCTGAGCTTGGGGCTCACAGGTTCCTAGGAGAAGAGCTTGACTAGGGAAAGGTAAAAACAACCCCAAGTTTTAAATTCAGGGAATTTGGAAGGGGATGGGTAATATGCACCCACACTGAATAGGATCAAATTGCAAAGATGTTGTTCCTCCAGGGATTTAAATTGCTGTTTCAGATGTCAAGATGACATTCAAGTGTCTTGCAGATGCTGGGATGTACAATTAAAGATGAAGCAGAGCAAAATGGGCAGGATTAACAGTGACACAGGACGATGTGAGCCCATGATAGTCTCCGCCAAAGCGCCAAGTCCCAACTCATGGGAGAAAGCTCTGTTCTCAAGACCTCGGGCACTGACTAGGTTTATCCAGCTGGTGACGAGGCTGGAGCAGCTTCTAGTTCTGTTGGACACTGCACTCTGGGTCCTCCCTGAGTGTCTGCCCTAGGGGTGGGGGACAGGGGTGCTGCCCCTTGCCTTTACAGGTATGTGCCCTGGATTGGCAAATCGTCCCTGCCATGACAGTGTCCCCTGGGGCATGGTTAACCTTAAATATCGGGTGGATGACCCTGTGCCCTGAGCCACACCTGACTCCATGCACATCCTGAAGACCTTGTAGTGGGGCTGCCTGTCTCCAGTGAGGGGAACATTCCAGAGCTGCAGGAGAGCAGGAGGGATCCCCATCCCCACCCACCGCATCCATCGTCCCCCTTTTGGCATGTTTGTGTCTCTGAGTTTTGATAAGCAGCAAATTCCAGATCTCTGAATAGCTCCTCCCTAATCTTTTCAGCTTCACCGTCACAGAACAAGGACATAAAGAAGCATAGAACTGCGGCTCCAGTTACCAAAGCAGGGCCCGAGATGATGGGCTGAGCAGGTGCTGAAGGGCTGCGTGCTCTGACCTGTCTGTGCGCGCCGGCCCCTCCCCCTTGCGTGCCCAGTAACTCGGGTGATCTTCCCACGTGACGGGAGCAGCCCCATGCTTGCACAGTTTGTCGGCTGTCCACTCTGTGGCACACCTGGAGGCCAGCTTCCCTGCACCACCTCTCCTCCTTCTTGGCCTCTCTGCTTCCTGCCCGCCGCACCGTGAGCTGTTTCCCGTCTGCCACGCCGCCTTGCCTCAGAGCCAGCTGACTGTGGACTGAGCTGCTGCAAACTGGGAGTCAGAACAAGCCTTTCCTGCCTCAATTTGTATGTGTCGCTGCTGGTCAGCCAGCGAAGGGAGCTGCAGCAGTAGCCGTTTCGGTACTAAATCCACACTCCAGAGGCATCAGCTCATCCTTAGTTTCCAGAAAGCTCTGGTGGAGAAGGAACGCCATCAGCATGTGACAGAGCAGTCATTAGGTCTAGAGGTTTCAGGGAGTTCCCGAGCCTGAGGCTTCCTGTTCTAGATCAACCTAATGGCGGCGGAGATCCAGTGTTTCATCTTGTGCTCCACATCACAGATTGCCTCTGCGCCACATGTAGGGAGAAGTAGCACTCAGGAGAGCCCTGCAGGTGGACCTGAAGGAGTCCCCTTCTATATCAGCCCGTTTCTATGTTCATCACCATTTCTGGAAATGATGTCCGTATGCCTGCTCTTTGGTTGGGGAGGTTAAAGCTCACAAGGGTGAAGCAATTATGAAATGCAGAACAGTTGGAGCCGTGGGCTTCAAGGGGTCCAGCTGAGGTGGGGGAGGCAGGCAAGGAGTGGGAGCAGCAGGGTGGAATCACCCCCTGGCTGCCATGCGGAGTGGTGGGTGGTGGCCCCGCGATGGTGCTGGCAGAGAGCTGCCGGTCATGTCCCTCCTCTCCTCGCAGCACCCGTGGAGCTGAAGCACTCAATCTTAGCTGAATTGGAAGTCCTCTGGTGAGCTGTGGGGCCTGCACATCCTCTTGCAAGCTCCTCCTGCACCTAGATTCTGCTTAGAGGGGACCTGGGACTCCAGAGCCAGCCTGCTCTACTAGATACTTCCTAGGGAGCAGGCTGAGGAAGTGACCTGCATTCGCGAAAGTTTTGCCCCACCTTACCTACCAGCTAGGCAAAGCCCGGCTGCTGAGGATGGCTAGAATTCGCTCCTGGCTCCTGCAGGGGTATGTTTCCTGTGACCCGTGTGGCAGAGGATGTGAGCTCTGGTTCCTCTTCACCTTTTCCTTAACCTTTCCCTGGTGGTGGTGGGAACTGAACCCTGGGTTTTCTCACAGAGCTATACCCTCAGTACTTTTATTTTTAATTTTGAGAAAAATTAAATTCTTACATGTTGACAAATTGTCTGGCAGGGCTGGAAGCTGTGATCTCCCCGCCTCAGACTCTCGGCCTGCTGGGCCAATGGGTGAGAGCCGCTGACCCCTTCTCCATCTTCTGAGAGGACAGTGATCTCAGCATCAGGGCTCCAGCCCCGGGCCCCACCCGACCTAAGCACCTCTTGGAGTCCTTGTCTTTAAAGCCCATCTTGCTGGGGGCCAGGTTCAACAGGAGCTTGGGGAAATAGCACCTTCAGTGCCTATCACCTCTCCTTGTTCATCAGGAGACCTTGTTCCATTAATGGGCTTCTTCCCGAGGGGCTGGAGACAGGCAGCACCAAAGGGGTAAAGCGAACAGAGAATCTAGCCCCTCAAAAAAACCCCCTCAGATATTAAAAGAAAAAACAGAAAATAATTGCATATTTGAGTTAGACTTCCAGCCAAGAACTGCAACCAAGACGCCAAAGCTAGCTGAAATGCAGTGCAAATTGCTCAGGTGAAGCGTGCCTGGGCTCTCCCGTCCCGGCTGAGGCCTTGCCTTGGTGCTCCGCGTCCCTGTGGATAGCTCTTGCCTGAATTTCCACTTCATTCTGTTTGGTTCTGTGGCCATAAATATCCTCTGCACGGCTCTCTGCGTGACCCCTTGCCAAGGAAATGGCTTTTTAAGATAGTGAATCACACATTTACGCGGCGCTTCCTTCTGTTCCCTCTCTTCATTTCCATGTAAAATATCTCCGATGACATTAAGTGTTCCCTGAAATTGTCATGGGAAAACCCCAGCAAAGTGCTTAGAAATATCTGCATGTTCAGGAAAAATCACTTGCCAAGCAATAACCCACGAGAGTGAGTAAATCACGTGGGAAGAGGGAAAAGGTTACTCCAGGCTCACGGAGCAACAGCTGCCGGCTGAGAAGGGACAATCAGTACCGGAAAACATCGTGCGATTTTTAAGGTGGAACAAAGCAGAAAGTCTCCAATTAAAGTTTCTTGGCGGTGCTCCAGGGTTCATTTTTTTTCCCATAATTTTATTGATAAACAAATAGCAATGAGACAGTTTCAAATCAAAATGGTAGGACAGTTTCAATAATCAACACATTGCATACATTCTTCCCAGTGGTTCCCAGGGTTCATTCTGACCTAACAGGATTTGCTCTTGGACGCGGATCTTACTGAACCCTTCATCCGTTATGTGCAGGACTGGGGATGTGCCCGGAAGGCAGTGTGGTCGAGAGCCCGGAGATTTAGGGCTCCCTTCTGGCTCTTGCGTGGGGCTCAGGCGCGACAGGATTTATAGTCAGGTGACCTAAACCGCGGAGTCTTGCACCAGATAAAGGCTTGTTTTGCTGTCACAGAAAAATCCAGGCGGAGGCAGTCTGGGGACAGTGATGACCTCAGGAACCCTGGCGCTTTCTCTTCCTCGCGTCACGCCCAGGACTGCGGTCCTGTGTGCTCCAGCACGGCGGGCAGCCGAGGGACCAGTTGTCCCACAAGCAGTGGAAGCAGTAGGGTGAAGGAGGTGAGGGCGGGAAGGGACAGGGAGCTTGCAGCTCCGCTTTCACCAACATACAAAGCTCACAGGAAAACAGCGCAGCCACGGTGTGCAGCCTAGTAATTATCTCAGAGGCTGTGGTGACACAGTTACTGCGGGAACAAAGAGCACGCACCTTAGGGTCCGGACGCCCCTTCTCTCTTCACAGGTAGCTACTGTCCTGCTTTCCTCGCCTGTTTTTGAATTTTATGGAAATCGGATCCTGCTCTATTGTGCTTCATCCCTCGTTCTTGCTCCTAGAAGCTTACTGTGGTGTCTGTCATGGCAGTATAGGTAGCCACAGGGGTCGGTCCCCAGGGTGCCGGCACTTTGTCCCTGCTCAGGGCCATCTCTAGTCTTGGCCATTCTCTCAAGCGTCTTTTTCATAGGTTTTTTTTTTTTTTCGTTGTTGTTTATTTGTTTTCACTTCAGTGACTAATGATGAGGTTGAACATCATTTTTATATTTTGGCTTTTGGGATATTTTCAATAGCAAAGTGCCTGCTAATTAATTTTGTTGCTCATTTTTCTGGTGGGTTGTTTTTCTCCTATTGATTTTCTGAAACTCTTAACATATTTTGGATACCAGCCTGTTGCAGGCTGAACATGCCGCACACATTCTGTACAGGCCATAGCTTGCCTTATCATTTTTCAAAAATAATACTATATTTTTCTTTTTTTATTAGTACATGTTTACAACACATAACAAACACATTCATCGTGGGGAGCCGGTACACGTACATACCACACCGTAAGTCTTCTTGCTTTCGCACCCCCTTTCTGTAATGTCTGTTTTCATGCACAGAAGATCATAATTTAGTCTTTCTTTTTAATTAATTTTAATGAGAAAGAAATAGCAATGACACAGGTTAGTAGGACATTTACAATAATTAATATATTGCATGTTGTTCTCTTTGTAGTAGTTATTCATAGTACAAGATGCAGACATGATATTTT
>NW_004524731.1:1579167-1582203 GCF_000260255.1 Octodon degus
GCACGGTAGCAGGAAACTCTCTGCACACTCCCAGACATGATATTTTGCCTAAACACTATTAGTACAAATCTTTCTTCTCATTGAACTAAGAGAAGGTAGCTGTATATCTATCCTATTTTTCATATACACACATATATATATATATTTTTTTTTTCACTACAAAATGGTCCTTTGTGTATATCCCCCTTTTTTGTTCTGTTTTATCAGAGATGGGTATTCCATTGTTATTCAAATATTGTAGGTGCTTGAATTCAGCAAAATAACCTAATATAGTCCAATACTCCATAATAGTGGTTTATCAACAGAACTGGCAATGTCAGAAGTTGTTGACTCGAGCCTTTTACAACTCAGCATATTAATGTGGCTTTACTTTTTATACTTCATGGTTATACTTTTCTGCTGGATGGTTAAGACCAAGTTAAAGCAAGGACTATATAACTAAAAATGTAGCTTTTTTTAATCTGACAAGGTCAGTCAAATCCCCTCAGGATTTACCCTGAAACCATGTCAGCAGTTTGTAGATCTTTTGACAGTGTTAACCATGTGGATGAGTCACAGCCATTGCTTGACCAGTTTACTCTCTGTGAAAGCCTGAGAGAATGCTTTCTCTCTAGGTGACTCTCCGTAGGCACCCTATACATTGTCAATCACTTTCCTCTGTGGCCCCATAATCTCCTTGATCAGAAAATTTGGGACACCACTGAGTTACAGGATTTTACAGTACAGGTTCTCTCATGTCCTGAGTCCTCACTGACCTTGAAAGGACAAGGCCAAAATACTGACTATCTTTGTAGCCCTTTTTTTTTCCTCTGATTTTTGGTCTGCACACTTAAGTTGTTAACTCTCCAGAAGAGAAGCTTAATGATATTATTACCCTATAACAGAGGCAGTTGCGCTTAACATCACTATCTGTCTGAATATCAAATGTCTTAGACATAACATGGAATGGGTATTTTCCAACAATCAATGATATTCTAAACTTTAAATCCCTATAAAATGTATAAAACAAATTACAGTTTTATACAAAAATTTAGAAATCAAACCATATACAACATTGTAGCAGCACAATCCTATGACATTTTTTTTCTTGTCTCTTGTTCTTTTTTATTACCTTTTTTTTGAAAACAAACATTTACTTGAGAGAGAGAGTATAGCAACAATTGATATGACATTAGAAGCCATACACATTTGGAAGACAAGAATGATAGGTATTCCAAGTATGGTTTTAATATTACACATTGCTATCCTCAGTGTAGTTGCTTAGTTCACAGGTATCAGCATATAGAGTTAGTCAGGGTGAGAATTCTACCAATTAACTGCTAGTTTCAAAAACATGATGGAGATTCTTAGGATCACTGCCTTAACCATCTTGTTTGCATAAATGTATGGTTTTGCCCCTGCCATGTTTCCTAGCTTTTCTCCTTGCTCTCTCTTTGTTATTTAATCCTTAAGATCTTGCTTTCCATTTAACTATGTTATACCTTCCAATTTTTATTTCTTCTTTTTAGTTCTTACACTAGGGAGACAATATGATACTTAAAAATGTGAGTCCAGTTTATTTCACTTATGAGTATAGATATACAAGTTGTATCCATTTATATATAAATGCTTCGAGTTTATTATTCTTTATGGCTGAGTAATACTCAATTGTATAAAAACACTATGTCTTTTTTTGTCCATTCCTCAGGTGATGGGCATCTTGGTTGTTTCCAAGATGTGGCCATCACAAATTGTGCTGCTATAAACATAGGCACACATATATCACTATGGTATGATGTTTTCAGTTATTTTGGGAAAATTCTCAGAAGGAGAATAGCTGCATTGAATGGGATTTCCAGTCCTACTTTTTAAAGGAGTCGCCACACTGATTTCCGTAATGGTTGCACCAGGCTACATTCCCACCAGCAGTGGAGAAGTGTTCCTTTTCCTTCATAGCCTGTCCAACATTTGCTGTTGGTTGATATGATAGCCATTCTTTCTGGGGTGAGATGGTATCTCAGTGTTGTTTTAATTTGCATTTCATGGATGGCTAGTAATGTGGAGCATTTTTCATGTATTTATTACCTTCTTGTATTTCATCCTCTAAGAAGTGTATGTTCATCTCTGATGCCCATGTCTGGATTGGGTCTTTAAATTTTGGGGCTGTAATATTTTTTAGTTCTTTATAAATTCTAGAGAGCAGACCTTTATCTGAGTGCTTATTAGTCAAAATTTTTCCAGATTTGTGGGTTGTCTTTTCATTCTGTTGATAATTTCTTTTGACATGCAAAATCTTCTTAATAAAAGGAGGTCCCAGTTGTTAATTCTTTCAAGTATTACCCGTGTGATTTGATTTTAGTTCATGAACTGTTTGCCTACCCCTATGTCTTCAAGAGTTCCTCCTACTTTGTCTTCCAGGAGATTTAGTATTTCTGTCTTAATGTTTAGATCGTTAAACCATTTTGACTTTAGTTTATTGCATGATAGACCTGGGTCAAATTTCAGTTTTTTTCATGTAGAGAGCCAGTTTTTCCAGCACCATTTGATAAAGACACTATCTTTCTCCCAGTAAGCATATTTGACTCCTTCATTGAAGATAAGGTTGCTGAGTGTGTTTATAGTTATGTCTACATCTTCTATTCTATTCCTTTGATCATCAGGTCCATTTTTTTAATGCCAATATCATGCTGATTTTATCATAGTAGATTTTTTTTCGGTACCTGGGATTGAACTCAGGATCTTGAGCTTGCCAAGTAAGCACTTATTCTACTAATTTATCTCCCAGGACCCTGGTCTCAGTAGCTTTGTAGTATAATTTCAAGTTAGGAATTGTAATGCCTCCTGCCTTGTCTTTATTGCTCAGAATTGCCTTTGCTATTCTAGGTCTTTTCTGGTTTCAAACAGATTTTAGGAATGATTTCTCTAGGTCTTTGAGGTATGTTGGTGTTATTTTTTTTAATTGTCCAAAACTTCTTGTCAAGAAAAAAATCATTAAAGCATATACATAAAAGTATTACCTATGGAAGAACAAAATTAAATAGCATCTTATTCCACATT
>NW_004524731.1:1584443-1596496 GCF_000260255.1 Octodon degus
CTGGGCCTGCACTCTAGGTCAAATAAAGATCTATGGGCCCTGGGTGGTCTCACTCACATGCCGGGCCTGGGCCCTGGGTCGTCTCACCTGTTGGTGTTATTTTGATAGGGATTGCATTATATCTGTATAACAATTTTGGGAGTATGGTCATCTTCACGATGTTGATTCTTCCTATCCCGGAGCAGGGAATATCTTTCCATTTTCTGAAATCCTTGATGATCTCTTTTTTCAGAATACTGAAATTTTCATTGAATCGATCTTTTATTTCTTTAGTTAGATTAATTCCTAAGTATTTCATTTTCTGTGGTGCTTTTGTAAAAGGTATTGCTTCTCTAATTTCCCTCTGAGTGTGTTTGTTATCTGTGTAAACAAATGTTTTTGACGTTTGGGTATTGACTTTGTATCCTGCTATGCTACTGAATTTGTGTATTAATTCTAGTATCTGCTTGGTGGAGTTTTTTGAGCCTTCCAGATAAAGTATCATGTCATGTGCAAAAAATGATAGCTTAATCTCTTCTTTACTTATTCTTATTCTTTTTATTTTTCTCTCTTGTCTAATGACTGTAGCTAATGATTCCAGAACTATATTGAATAGGAGTGGTGATAGAGGACATCCTTGTCTTGTATGAGATCTGAGAGTAAAAGATTTCAGTTTTTTCCCACTCAGAATTATGTTAGCCTTTGGGTTGTCATAGATGGCTTTTATCAGACTGAGGTAGAGGTCATCTATTCCAATTTTCTGTAGGACTTTGAACATGAATGATTATTGGACTTTGTCAAAAGCCTTTTCTGCATCAATTGAGATGATCATGTGGCTTTAAGATTTTGCTTTATTGATATAGTGTACTACATTTATAGATTTGCATATGTTGAACCATCATTGCATCCCTGGGATGAATCCTACCTGGTCATGGTGTATGATCTTCTTGATGATTTGCTGTATTCTATTTTTTAGGATTTTATTGAGGATTTTTTGCATCTATGTTCATGAGCGTGATTGGCCTGTAGTTCTCTTTTTTAGTTGCATCTTTTTCTGGCTTTGGTATCAGTTTAATACTTGGGTCCAGGAATGATTTTGGGATGATTATTTCCTTTTTAACTTCATTGAAGAGTTTGAGGAGCATTGGGATTATATCTTCTATAAATTTCTTATAGACTTCAGCTGTAAATCCATCAGGACCTGGAGTTTTCTTTATCAGTAGGTTTCTTATTACATTTTGTTTTTCACTGGCTGTTATTGGGTTATTGAGAGTTGTTATATCTTCTTGATTCAGTTTTGGTAATTTGTACTTTTCTAGTAATCTGTACATTTCTTTTGTGCTTTCAATTCTGTGATAGTAAAGATTCTCAAAGTAGCTATTGATGATCTTCTGAATTTCCACTGGGTCTGTGGTAATTTTACCCTTTTCATTCCTTATCACTTGTATTTGAGTTTTTTCTTTTCTCTTTTTGATGAGGTTAGCTAAGGGCTTATCAATTTTATTTAATCTTTTAAAGAACCAGCTGTTTGATTCATTAATTTTGTGTATTGTTTTCTTTGTCTTGATTGCATTAATTTCTGCTCTAATCTTTATAATTTCCTTACATCTTTGGGCTTTGGGTTTGGTTTGCTCTTCCTTTTCTAGACGTTTGAGGTGCAGCATGAAAGTATGTATTTGTTTCCGTTCTGTTTTCCTGATGTGTGAGTTCACAGCTATAAATTTTCCTCTAAGAAATGCTTTCATTGCATCCCATAAATTCTGATAAATTGTAGTTGAATTTTCATTGAATTTTAGATATTGTTTATTATTTTTATTAATTTTATTGGGAAACAAATAACAATGAGACAGTTTCAAAACTGATTAGTGGGATAGTTTCAATAATTAGTGCATTGCAGAGTGGTTATTCATAGTACAAGATGCAGCCATGATAGCCTGTCCAAACACTATTAGTACAAATCTTTCTTCTCATTGAATTACAAGAAAGTAGCTGTATATCTACCCTAACTATTTTGTATATACAGATACAAAATGGTTCTTCATTTGTATCCCCTTTTTTTGTGTAGTTTCATCAGAGATGGGTATTCCCTTGCCATTTAAATATTGTAGGTTTGTGAATTCAGCAAAATAATGCAATATAGTCTAGTAGCCCATAATAGTAGTGAGTTTTCTGTAAGACTGGCAATGTCGGAAGTTGTTGACTTGAGCCTTTTACAGTTCAACATATTAATATAGCTTCACTTTTTAATGCCTCATTTTTGTACTTTTCTGTTGGATGGTTAAGACCAAGAGAATACAAGGCCTGTATAACAAGAAATGTGACATTTGTATTTGACAAGGTTAGTCAAATACCCTCAGGATTTATCCTAAAGTCCTGTACCACAGTTTATTTTATTTTTTTCCATAATTTTATTGAGAAACAAATAGCAATGAGATAGTTTCAAACCAAATTGCTAGGATAGTTTCAATAATTAACACATTGCATATATTCTTCCTAGTGGTTAATTGCTGTACAAGATGCAGACATGATATCCTATTTACAAACACCATTAGAATAAATCTCTCTATTCATTAAGAGAATGTAACTATACATCTATCCTAACCACTTTGAATACACAGATACAAAATGGACATTCATCTGTATCCCCTTTTTTTGTTAAGTTCTGTTATTTGAATATTATAGGTGTGTAAACTCAGCAAAATGTTCTAAAAGAGTCCAGTAGCCCATAATAGTATTGGGTCTTCCGCTTGACTGGCAATGTCAGAAATTGTTGACCTGAGTCCCCTACAGCTCAACCTAACAGCATGGCTTTACTTCTTATACTTTATTTTTATACTTTTCTGCTGGATGGTTAAGACCAAGGTAAAGCAGGACCTATGCAACAAGAGTTGTAGCTTTTGGGTTTGATAAGGTCAGTGAAATGCCCTCAGGATTTATCCTGAGATCCTGTACCTTAGATTGCAGAACCTTTGTCAGTGTCAGCCATGTGGATGAGTCACAGCCATTGCTTGACTAATTTGCTCTCTGTAAAAGCCTGAGAGAATGTTTTTGTCTATGTGACTCTCATTAGGCATGCTCTACCTCATTGATTACTTTCCTCTTTGGCCCCATAATCTCCTTGATCAGTAAATTTGGGACACAACTGAGTTACAGGATGTTAAAGTACAGGTTCTTCTATGTCCTGAGTTCTCACTGACCTTGAAAGGCTTGGGCCAAAATGTTGGCTGTCCTTGTAGCCCTTCTTTTTCTCTAATTTTTGGTCTGCAAACTTAAGTTGTTAACCATCCAGAAGAGAAGCTTAATGATATTTCTGTCCTATAACATATGCAGTTGGGTTTAACCTCACTATCTGTCTGAATATCAAACATCTTAGACATAACATGAAACAAGTCATTCTGGTTTTCTAAATATGTACTGCTTGTCATGTCATACCAATTACTGTTCTACTGTCTGTCAAATAAATGTTTTTAAAAAAGGGTAATAAGTGAACACAAGAGACAAGAAAAGAAAGTCAGGCAACTTTCCTGTTACAATGCTGTATATGGTTAGATTTCTAAATTTCTGTGTAAAATTATGTAATTGTTTATTCCTCTTTTTTACAAATATTTTTTATTTAAAATTTTTTTCTTCATGTTCTGTAGGGATTTGATGTTTAACATATCAGTACTTGGTGGAAAATACCTGTTCCACAGATATTGTTTAATTTCTTTTTTAATTTCATCTGTGACCCATTCGTTGCTGAGGGGGGTGTTGTTTAATTTCCATGTATTTATGTTTTTTAAATTCTTTTGTCATTTATTTCCAGTTTCATTGCACTGTGATCAGATAATATGCATGGGATAATTTTGGTTTTCTTACATATATTTAAGCATGACCCATGGACTAGTAAGTGTTCTATTTGGGAAAATGTCCTATGTATAGCTGAAAAAAATGCATATTCAGCTGTGGTTGGGTGGATCACTCTATATATGTCCACCAAGTCAACTTCAGAGATTATTTCTGATCCAATTTCCTCTATACTTTTCTGCAGTTGTTTCTTTTCTTCTATGCTCTGGCTCAGTTCTGCTACTTCTTTGCTAATTTTTTGTGTGCTTGACCTATGTTTTTGTGGTAAGGGGGTGGTAAGGTCTCCTGTTAAGAATGTGGAATTAGATATTAGATTTTTCATGTCTATTAAGATTTGTCTTATATAGGTGGGTGTTCCCCTTGTTTTTTGTATACAGCATATTGTTGGATTTTGCTTCCTAATCCACTGTGCCAGTCTATTTCTTTTAATTGGTGAATTGAGTCCATTTACATTTATGGTTATAGTTGAGATGTATTGACTTACAATTGACATGTTATCTACCTGTTGTCAATTGCTGTTGTTTACCCCTTTTTCTCTTGTGTTTAATTGTTTGCCCTATTTGGTGGTTTTTTTCTGTTCTCATTTATGGAGTTCTGGTCATTTGGTCCCTCTCTAGAACACCTTTCAGTAGTCTGTGTAGAGTTGGCTTTGTCATCATTAAATTCTTTAGTTATTCTTTGTCATGGAAATATTTCACTTCTCCATCAAACTTCAAAGAGAGTTTTTTAAATTTTTTCGAAGAAAGTTTTGCAGGGCTTATTGTTCTAGGCTGAATTTTACTTTTATGGAGAACTTGAAGTACTCTGCTCCATGCTCTTCTTAACTTCATGGTTTATGAAGAGAAATCTGCCATTATTCTGATGGGTTGTCTTTAAATTTGATCAGTTTCTTTTCTTCAGTGGCTTTTAGTATATTGTTCTTCTGCTGGATTTGTGGGATCTTGCCTATTATATGTCTGGGTGTGTTTTTAATTGAGTTGATGTTATTTGGAGTTCTATATGCTTCAGTTAATTGAATGTCAGATTGTTTCCCCATATTTGGGAAGTTTTCTGCTATTCTGCCCATTTTCTTTTTATATCATTTGTATTGACTCCTTCTTTCTCACTGATGCCTATTACTTTCACGTTGTTCATCTTTGCATCATCTTGCAGATGTCAAATTATTTTTTTTTTGTATCCTAGTTATTTTAAGAGATCTTTTCTTACCTTTTCACTAGCTGTGACAGTGTCTTCAAGATCTGAAACTCTATCTTCACTTTCATTTAAACGGTTTTGCTGGCTTGTGATTGAGAGTTTATATTTCCTGTATATCTCTTTGAATCTGCTTCCCACATTCTATTTCTTTCCTAAGTTGCTCATTCAAGGATTCCATAATTTTTCTATTCTCTATTTTTTATCAATGTCTTCTTTAGAAGCACTTAGTAATTCTTTCATCATAGTTATTTCTTTTTTCACTTCAGAGATTATTTCTGATCCGATTTCCTCTATACTTTTCTGCAGTTGTTTCTTTACTTCAGATATTATTAAGTCAGAGATTTCAGCTGTACAATTCCAAATTTCTTCTATGCTAGTGTCCTCTTCATTTGTTCTGGGTGGGCTCAGGGCCTGAGACTGCATTTTGGTTCTTCTCTTTGTCATTTTGTATGGCCTTATCCTCTAACCTTTGGTGTAGCATTTTGGTGCACTTATAACTGTAGCATCTACCGAAATTGTTACCCAAGAGAGATTATATGGTTAAGGCAGTTACAGTTTTGTATTTACAGAACTATAATTAGGAACAGTAATAGGGGCCAGGGAGATGGCTCAGTGGAATAAGCACTTCCCTGGCAAGCACAAAGGCCTGAGTTCAATCCCTGGTTCTGCCAAGAAAAAAAAAAAAAGGTTGTTTAAAAGGAACAGTAATATGGGTAGTGATATTTAACACTTGCCAAACTTTTGTAGCTGATGAGTTTGTATTTTAGACGGTAAGAGCAAACATTATTTCTGTATTGCTAAGCAGATATTAAATTGGGAATTCATATTTAAGTTACTTCCCCTAAGTTCTGTCTGTCCACCTCCCCTTGATGTACCTGGGTCTTCCAGGCAGACTAGTTTACCTGGTTACCTGTTGCCCCCTCTGTAGATCAAGAGGGAAAGAGAGAGAGGACACTCTCATAGATCTGGGTCTAGCAATGTGTCTCAGCTTACCGGGTCCAGATCAGTGAAGTCTGAACTCATCCCAATGTGCCTGGCTTGGGTCTGGCTGCTGTGCTCAGCTTCTTCCTGCTGCAGCCCATGGAAGTGAACCCTCTGACAAGATGTTCAGCTCCTGGGTTTGCTGGGTGGTTGTGTCCCCTATCCTCTCTGCAGGGATTTCAGCCACAGAGTTTCACATCAGGCCAATCTGATGGAGGAGGTTCCTGCAAGTGTGTGGATGGTCCTATACACAGGCCTGGGTCTGGACGGGTCTGGAGGGCATGGCAGAGTACAAGGTCTCACTAGAAGGTCATAATTTAAACCCTATTTATTTTTTAAATTTCATTTCTCATCTTTTAAATTTATTTTTAAAATGTGTTTAGGACAGGGTCTATAGGGTCTACAGGGTCTCACTATGTAGATCTGACTCATAGTGATTCACCTGTTTTCAGACTCCCAAGAGATGGGGTTACAGGCATGCACCACCATGCCGAGTCTCAATTGCTTTTTCGGTGCACCCTGTGGTGGGGCTGGCATGGTGTGCTGGGTATCGAACTCCAGCACTGCACTCTGCCTAAGCAGGTGCTTTAGCCCACTGAGCTATCTGGCCAGCCCACATCTTTTAAATTTAAATCCTACTTAAAATAATCTTCACGAATGGTGTGAGTTGCAGATGAAGTTTTGTTTTGGTTTTCTGTGTGGTTATAAACTTGACCAAGAGCAATTTCCAGAAAGAACCTTCCCTCGTGTGCCCGGTGGTGGCAGCGGTGTCCTCTCAGGAGCTGGTCTGCGTCTGAAGCAGGCCTTTGGCCCCATGTGTTACTTTGCCTGAACTGTGGCAGCACCACCCTATCTTCATCGTAATGGCTTTGCTTTGTAGATTATAGAATTTTTTTCATTTTAAAGAGAGAAAAATAACCAATAAAAACAACACAGGATTTCCAATCAAGATGCTAGGAAATTAACAATGGCTGTTATGTTGCACATTGTGATCTTCAAATTAGTTGCTCAGATTACCAGAAACAAGCATGCAGGATTAATAAGACGATATAAAGACTAACTGTTCCTCTCAGTGAACTCATAGAAATTGGTAGTGCAGTCGTCTCAGCTATCTTGTGTTTGTGTACGTATCTTTTCCCCTTCCTTCTTTTCTCTCATGCCACTTATTATTTCTTTCTGTGCAGTCTTCCCCTTTCACAATAGCTACTGTACCTTTGTATATTATTTATTCTTTCAGTTTCATACACTCTGGAAATAGTACAATGTCTGCACAGGAGTCTGATTTATTTCCCTTACAAGGTGGTTTCCAGTTGCACCCATTTACCTATAACAGCCTTGAGTTTATCTTTCCTTCAGCTGAGTAGCTCTTGTGGGCCATCTTGACGTCTTCCTCGGTAGCGTCTTCAAGACTCTTGCCTTGTTCTTTTCTACATAGAATTGAGAATCAGTTTACCAATTTCCATAGAAAACTCTAGTTTGATTGCATTGCTCTGAATTTATAGATAATTTGGGGGAAAATTAGCACTTTAAACATAGAGTTTTATTTTTCAAGTATATCTACTTTGATTTTTAAGCTTTCAGTAAATTTCCTAGAGTCTTGTAGATTATTGTATGAATTTCTAGATGATTGGTTTGAGTTACTGTAAATAGTATCATGTAAAACTGTATTTTCTTAGGGACTGGGGAGATAGCTCAGTGGAATAAGCACTTCCCTGGCAAGTGCAAGGGCCTGAGTTCAATCCCCGGTTCCACAAAAAACAAAACAAAACAAAACCCCCCTGTATTTTCTAAACTTTTGTTGCTAATATATGAAAATGAAATTGATATTTGCAGGATCTTGTATCCTGCAATTTTCATAAACTCGATTATTTTTAATAGTTTATATGTAGATTTATTTTATTTTATTTTATTTTTTCTGGAACTGGGGATTGAATTCAGGCCCTTGCACTTGCCAGGGAAGCACTTATTCCACTGAGCCATCTCCCCAGCCCGAGATTTATTTCTTATGCAGTCATTTTATTTGCAGAAAGGACAGTTTTATTTTCCTTTTTTAGCCTTTTCCCTTCTTGACTTCGTTACATTTTATTTTCCTTGCTTTGTGGTGCTGGTTGGATGCCCGGTGAGATGCTGAACTGAGCAGTGCTGGGCAGCAGCTCTGTGTTCTGCACGACCCCAGAGGGGATGGCTTCAGCATTTGCCAGTGAGCATGAGGTTTGTCATCAGTTTTTGTAGATGTCCTTTTATGAAACTGAGGTATTCCCTTCTATCCCTTATGGAAGTAAAGGCAAGCCAACCCAGTAAGGAAAGCAAAATGTATTCAGAGCGTGTGGTAGCAAGGAGTTGGCCGGGCCTGCAGGGGCAGGCTTTGTGCGCTTATATCATCCCTTCCTTATTGTGGACTGGTCAGGCTCCCGTCTCCCAGGTGAGTGGACGGTGAGGCTTGCGTCAGTGATCGAAATGCTTTGCTTTTAGGGCTTCAGGAGGATCAAGACCTTCTAACAGAAGTGAAGATTCTGTGCAGGCCAAGAGAAAGATGCTTTCTGGGATGCCTGCAATTATTTAGTTATCAAAACAAGGGAGGGGATTACTGAAGAGAAGTGGAGGGAGCTCAAGGGCTTCTGCAAATTAAGATGTTATGATAATGTAGGAGAACCCTGCTGTCTCCAGGAAGCTGTCCACCCAGGAGTGCAGTTCCTGCGGCTATAGGCTTTATCTAAGTCGTGGGGGTTGGAGCCAGGTGTCCTCAGCTGTAGCTTTGTCCTGTCCTCTGCGGCATCTCAGCTTCACCAGATGCTATAGGCCTCAGCCGGGTCAGTGACTCCCAGAGGTTCACTTATGAGTCTGCTGCCCACCTCCAGACAGGAGGCCGAGGCCTTGGACAGACTCACAAGTAACCACGGAAAGCCAGTTGGTTAATACTACATGCTCCTCAGAGCTGCTTTGCAGTGGTCTCCATCACAGACAGGCAGGTAGGCAGGCAGGCGTGGGAGACTGTGTGGAAGTTAAGCGGGGCCCCCAGCGCTCAGCTGGGGCTGCAGGCCCAGGGTAGCTTCACAGTGATTGCCGCAGAAGAGCATCCTACTAACTGGGGAAGGGCACGCTTGGCTTCTCGTAGGTTGGAAGTGGGATATGGATCAGGGAAGCTGTAAGTTGTTACCAAAGTTCTTAGCATTTTGCACCGATGGTTCCAGGACTTTGGATTTGTCTTGTCGGATGTTCCTAGAGACAAATGTTTGATTTTCTGCATGCCTGCCTGCCTGGGTCAGGGCAGGTCACTTCCTGTGTGCCATAGGGAAGGGCTTGGCTTCCAGAGCCAGGATCTACAAGCTATGGGTGGAAGGTCTCTTTTTGAGCATGAGCTGGGCATTATTCATAGCATATTCAATTTTCTACTTGATTTCTTAGAATTACTATGGTGTTTAAAAAGTATAAAAATACATTTTAAGAAACTATGCAAAAAAGGTAAAGCAAATGTTCATAACAAAGTCATAGGAGACTAACAAAAGTTAATATATTACATGTTGTTACCTTTGAAGTGGTTGCTCGTGCTACAAGATATGGACATAAGTGTTACCAGTGAGAAAGATGTGCTTTGCAGAACAGAAGAGAGGGAGCTCTTGCTGTCATGTGGCAGGACACTGATGAAAGGGAATTTCCTTTTTGAAAGAAAAGCGGCAGCTAAGGTTTCCAGGCTGACTTTTGAAGGTGCCCTTTTGTGTGCTCTGAGTTCTTTTTGTGAAATGTGAGAGGACAGAGCCCAACTGAGAGATGCGACATCGAGCTGAAGGAAGCCAGACTTAATGGTTTAAACAGCCTCAGTGTATTCAGATAAGAAATGATGCTAAAATTAAAAATCCTCTTCCATTGTTGGTGGGAATGCGGAGTAGTACACCAGTATGGAAATCGATGTGGAGGTTTCTCAAAATACTAAAACTGAAAGCTCTGTTTGACCCAGATATGCCTATTCTGAGCATCCTACTCAGTGCTAAAGACACTGTTCTACAGTGGAACAGGCGCACTCCGTGCTTGCAGCAGCCCAGCTCGCAGTAGCTACCCTTGGAGGCGGGCTGTGTTCCTCTCAGCAGGTGAGTGGATAAAGAAAGGTCACGCATTTACACAGTGGGGAACTGCACAGTCATAAAGGAGAAATTTGAGGGCTGAGGAGACAGCTCAGGGGCCTAAGCGCCTGCCTGATAAGTGCAAAATCCTGAGTTTGATCCCCAGTACCAAAAAAATGGACACATTTGAGCTATTTATAGGCAAGTGTATGCACTCTGGACTATAAGGTTAAATGAAATAAATCAGGCTTAGAAATGAAGTAGTACGTGGTTTCTCTTACGTAAGAAAGCCAAAGCACAAATAATTTAAAGAGCAAAATAAAAGCTAGGCTGGTAGGAAACAGGGAGGCAGACTGTGGGAATGGGAAAGGGTGTGGGATGGGGAGAGGAGGCGCGGGAGGGGAGGTGAAGGCAACAGGATGGAGGTGCACCGCGCAGGCTCCGGCTCCCCGGGCTGGACACATTCATCAGGCCTCACGAACACCAACAGGGAGAGGGAGCGGCGGAGAAGTGGCTTGCAACAAGGATAACGAACAAGCGGCTCACAGGAGAGTTGGTTCTGAGGAGAAGGCTGGGGGTGTGGCTGAGAACCAAAGGCGGCTTTCTTGGAGGACTGTTCACTCAGGTGGAAATCCCTGTAAATTCGTATTTTGATGATGTGCTGCCAAGATTTCTTACACAGTAAGGCATCTAGAAGTTCAAGTAAATATCTTTGTAGGAACCCAGGACAGAGAAGGGTTCATCTCGATGGAGTTCGGTGCTCCAGTTTTCCTGCTGGAGTGAATATCAAAAAGATTGACAGGAAACCCACGGTGTTTGCAAAAGCGTTGTGTTTACAGAAATATCAGTGGGCTGGGTGGAGGAGGACAGAGAGCAGACTCAAAGGCAACGCCCGGCGAAAGCAGACCGGGAGTTTCCCAGGTGTTAACACGCCGGGACATTCATGACAGAGAGGAGACGGCTTGGAGGGCCACCTCCTCTCCCCATCCCAGGGCCCCTCTGCGCTCTTCCTACACCTTGACCTACCCAGGGAACCTCCAGCGTTGCTCACCCGGGCTCTAGAGCAGGTCTGGATGGATCGGCCGCCCCTTTCTGGCTCCTCTTCCTCTCTTCGAGCAGGAGGCTCTATGGTGGTCTCCTTCTTCCTCTTCTGCATGGTGTCTGGAGTGCTGGGGACAATTACCGTCTTGTCATTCATAATCTGCAGATCCTGATGAATGGCACTGTGAGGGCACTTACCCGGAGCGGGTTCATCCATCCCTGCATCTGGGTGTCTTGCCTTAGGGGAATCCAGCTGTCAGCTGTCCCAGCAAAGGACATGCGTGTTGGCGGTGGAGGTCTGCCAAGTACCAGGTGCGTGAGCTTGGAAGCAGCCACCTCCACCTGCCCAGCAGCATGGTCACATGAGACTGAGGCAACCTACACTATCAATGGACTCTGTCCTCCCACACTGAGAGGTAAGGGGTGTGTGTTTTTTAGGCCAGCACGTTGTGTAGTCACTTTTCATTCAGCAACAGACAAGTCACACAACAGAATTTAGCACTTGAAGATGCTCCTTTGTCTTCTCGATTCTTTTGTACATGTTGAGAGGTGTCCTGCGACTCTCACGGGCTCCTGTAGGTTTTCTCTTTGACTCAGTTTTCATCACCTCACTCCAGGGTTCTGGGTGTGTACTTGGCTTCCTTGGGCTGCGCTACAAGGCGCACACAGCAGGGTTCACGCACCAGTCATGCGTTCCTCACTGCTTTCTGAGGAGGAAGGCCTGAAATCTGCATCACTGAGCCGGAATCAGGTATAAGAAGAGCTGCCCTCTTGTAGGGCAGAACCCTTCCCTGGGACTTCCAGCCTCCTGTGGTGTGTCTCCCTGCCTCCTTCCCTGTCCCCTGCTTCCCTCCCTGTCCCCTGCCGGCTTCCCTCCCTTCTCCCTGCCTCTCTCCCTGCCTCCCTGCATCCTTGCCTGCCTCCCTGCCTCCCTGCCTGCCTCCCTGCCTCCCT
>NW_004524731.1:1597008-1599602 GCF_000260255.1 Octodon degus
CCTGCCTGCCTCCCTCCCTGCCTCCCTGCCTGCCTGCCTGCCTCCCTGCCTGCATCCCTGCCTGCCTCCCTGCCTGCCTCCCTGCCTGCCTCCCTGCCTGCCTCCCTGCCTGCCTCCCTGCCTGCCTCCCTGCCTGCCTTCATCCCTGTCCCCTGCCTACCTGTCTCCCTCTCCCACTCTCTCTCCCCCTCTCCCTCCCTTCCTTCCTCCCTCCCTCCCTCCCTCCCTCCCTCTTTTTCTTTCTTCTTATCCCTTTCTCTTTTGTAAGTTGAGACACTGGATTTTTGCTGCACTCTGCCTCCCTGGTGATTTCATCTTGAGAACCATTGTGGGTTAGGAGTGCAAAGACCGTTCTTCTGAGTAAGCTCATGCTCTGAGGTTTGCAGTGGACAGGAATTTGTTGGCGGGAGCTATGCAGCGAGTGCGTGCTTTTCCTTTACGGCGGCTAAGGTGTGGTGGAACTCTTGCATCTGGATCTTACACTTTTTTCAGTATTGGGCAAGTTTTAGTAGTTATCTATGTCTTTATTATTTATTTAGTTTTGTATTTTAGGGAAGGGTCTGCAGGGTGTTCAGGGTCTCACTACTAGATCAGACTCGTAGTGACCCGCCTGTTTACAGCCTCCAAGAGCTGGGACTACAGGCGCGCGCCACTCGCCCAGGCTCAGTTGCCATTTCAGGGCACTCCGGGAGGGGGGCTGGCACAGGCCTGGGGACTGAACCCGCAGCCTCTGTGCCTGCTTGCTTTGATCTGCTGAGGTATTTGGCCAGCCCTATCTCTTTAAATACTGCTTTTGCCCCTTTCTTTCTCTTTTCTGCCCGAGAACCCCACATAATACACATTATTCTTTCTCACTGTGTCCTCTAATTTATGCTCCTTTTGTGTTTTGTACTCTATTATTTACTCCTGCTTCATTTTGGATGTTTTCTTCTGGCCAATCTTCAAATTCGTTAATTTTCTCTTTGACTCTATCCAATCTTATTTCAGGCATATCCTTTAAATTCTTAATTTCAATTAGTTGCTCTTTCAGTCCCAGCATTTTTCATTTTCAACATTTTTGCTTTGTTTCATTGCAAAATTTTTCGAGTTCAAATTTATTTCCCTGAAAATATTCAACCTAGTTAAGCAAAGTCCTTCTCCTTGTAACTAATGACCTTTTCTGGGTCCCCGGGCGTAGGCATGGGTTGCATCCCTTCTCTGGCTTTTCGAGTTTCTCAGATATGGTTCATATTTTTCTTATTGTGAGCAAGGCATTGCATATGGAAAATGCAGGAATGACGTGAGGCTTAGAAATTATCTTTGCTTCAGAAGAGATTTTCTGGGTGCTTGTCTTTGGGACTCTAGGCAGTGGTTATCGCCACCTAAAACTAGTGACCAGGACAGGGCCCGGCCAGCCTTCACTCCTGGGGCAGCACTTTTCAGCGTTCCTGTTAGCAATAGGCTGTGCTCTTGGGGCACCGGCGGAACTGTTTCCGGGGCACCTGCTCTCTGAGGCTCCAGGAACCGCATCTGTGTGGCTGCCCGGGAGGCTGAGGCGAGCTCGGCTCAGCACCCTGCTCCTGCAGACTTCTCTGATTGGAACACACCCCGAGGAGAGGCAGCCCTGAGAGCCGCGCCCTCCTCTCTGGGGCATCCTGGCTTTCTAGGCCAGGATGTTTGAATACTCGCTGACTATTTAGCTCCACAATATCCGCAGAGAGACTTACACGTATCTGGACTTTCTCATTTTCCCTGTGGAACGTTTCATCTCATCTGTCACCATCAGGAGGAGGAGTCTGCCTAGGCAGTTGTATTTTAAGGCGAGTTTCCCAAAATTGAAATAGTCTCAAAATCCACAGCCTCTTCGTGGGAGGCTCGGAATGCTCTATGCCCACCCTTTCCATAGGATCTTAATTATGTTTTTAATACGAAAACAGCTACTATCTTGCTTCTCTGGGCCTCGGCCACAGTGCTTTTCTGTTTAATTGGCAAACCACGCACAGAAGCCATGGTACTCACACTACCACTGAGCCACATAGCCAGCCTTTTTTACCTTTTTTCTCTCTTTTTTAAAAAATGAAAACAACATTATTTATTTATTTTTATGTAGTTAGGACAGGGTCTGTAGGCTCTACAGGATCTCACTATGTAGATTGGAGTCAGAGTGATCCTCATGCTTTCTTTTCTTTTCTTTTTGTATTTAGGACAGGACGTACAGGGTGTATAGGGTCTCAGTGCATAGCTCACACTTGTAGGGATCCTCCTGTTTACAGTCTCCCAAGTGCACCGCACCGCACCCAGTCTCAATGACCTTCTCAGTGCATCCTGGGGGCAGAGCTAACTCGGTGGCCAGGGATTGAACCCTGGCTGCTGCACTCTGCCTAAGCAGGCACTTTAGTCTGCGGAGCTATCTAGCCAGCTCTCTTTACCTTCTCTTTTGAGACAGAGTATCCCTAAGTGGCCCTGATGTGGCCTGAGCTGGCCTTCAACTGTATCCTCCTGCCTCAGCCTGCCAAGTAGCTGGAGTATGCCGCAGTGCCCAGCACCTCACTATGGCCTTTATTGGAGGATTCAGACACTGTGGTCAAAAGATGGACTTGGGTGAGAGCACACCA
>NW_004524731.1:1600822-1601916 GCF_000260255.1 Octodon degus
CCTTCCCACACCCACTCTTTCCCTCTCTAACATCAATGACTTAGAACTTTCTTGGTCAATGTGCAGGACACACAGAAAACAGACACCAAATGTGCTTTGGTCTCGTGATTCGTATTCCTGAGTCAAATCTGGCATTTCACATGCTCCACCTCTGCTAGCAGGTGAGTGATAACAGAGTGCTTGCAAGAACAAGATTATGACTCTTAAGGATGAATTCTGCTCCTGTCGCACACTACTTGTACGTTTGGGGAAAATGCTTAACTTTCAGTTCTTAAGCTATAATAAAAAGCCGACACCTGCCATTTTCAGATGGGCTGTTTCTGTGATTTGATGCTTGGGGATAATTTTTTGAGGTGTTTTCAAGTAATTTTTATTAGTGGAAATTAAAATATTGACTCCAAAGCTGTTCCCACAATGACACATCGCTGGCATATTAATTCTCGATGGTTTCCTAAGGGACAGCAGGAAGTGCTTTTACAGGCAATGCTCTGGCAGTTACAAAGACTTCTAGCTGAGTGGCCATGCTGATGTATCCCAGCATTGCCCAGACTAAAGTAACCTGGTGGTCCTGCGGCCAGAAGAGAAGGCACTGAGAGCCCCTCGGCTTGCTGACACCAACATCCCCAACTGCGCTGGGGTTTGCAGCTGGCTTTCAGGAATGTGGTTCGAAGAGCACTACCCCCATGTATAGTTCTTGAAGACAGGAGCCTGTGTGGTTTGTGAGAAATGTAATGGTAAAAACTATTTGGAGAAGAAGACGGCAGTATGGGAGCTGATATATTTATGTCATCTACTAAAAACTACATAGGCGCCTGGCCTTATTTTTCGCCTTTGCTAGTCGGAGATTTGCTGCGCACTGTGCGGAGGCTGGGGGAGCGAGGCGCCGCTGTCCCATGGGCGTGTGGGTTCAGTACTGCAGCACGCTGGCACGGTGCAAATCTGCCTCACAGCGGCATGTCTGTGGCTAGAGGTGCAGGCTTGTGCAAAGCAACCTCTGACAACCTGGCAGATTCTGGATTAAGAGCTCTTACTTCAAGGAGGTCAAAGAGCAGTCCTAAGGTGGAGAGACGTGAGAGTAAGAATTAGGAGCGTCC
>NW_004524731.1:1602941-1604543 GCF_000260255.1 Octodon degus
TTATAATACTTGGAACACATATGTGTCCATACAGCATCTTCTAGACAGTATGTAATAGTGGCCTGGAAACAGGAATTCATAGGTGACATGTTCCCAGATGCTTGGGCCACAGGTAGCACATGCATGATTGTACCACTGGCTGGCTTATATTGGTCCTTTTACTAATAAAATTAATAAAAATTGACAAGCTGACCAAATTTAGTTAGTTGCTTGAATTTGAATAATTGCTGCCAAATATAAATATCAGTCCCCAGAAATACAGGCATAAAATATAGGCACTAAACTATACTGTCATATTCTAAGTATTTCTAGATGGTATGAGAAAGAAGGCCTTAAAAGGATTGAATCTAATGACTTCTGAAAAGCTGTTCTACGAAGATTTTACATTTAGCCCCTTCTTCACCCTGTTGGCCATGCGGAGCTCATGCCCAGCAAGGCAGCCCACTGGCTCAGGCTTCGTGTGTGTGAACTTGGCAAGGAGTATATTTTGTGCTGGGTCATGAAACAATTTCTGGTTGAAATACCAGAGTAGAATCAAGTATTTTTCCAATAATACATTTTCTTCTGTTATGCACTTGAACATAATTAAAAATAGCTAGTATCGAATGCTATTCATCACAATCTTAAGCTTGTACATTAGTATTTTATTAACCAGGGCATTGGATGCCTTAAAACATCCTTTGCTATAAAAGTATACCTTACTCAAAATGAACTTTGATCAATCTTCTACTTTTATTTGCCCCAGCTTCATGAAAAAATAGAATCTGATTACATATTCTACAGAGATGAAATTGAATATTGGTAAATGACAATGAACTTTTCTTTTTGCAATGGTTTTTAATTACTTTTGAGTTAACTCAGGAATTTATTTTAAGTGCTATTTTATTAGAATTTTTTCTCTCAGGGTGAGCATGTTTGTATTTAATTTTAAATATGTATTTAGTTATAGCTATGGGATATGGATAATTAGGATGAATTCACCAAATTCACTCAGTGCTACAAAAAAAATCAGACCACACATTAAGTACATACAAAAAACATGTTTATAACACTCTACAGTGTAATTAATAACAGATTTTTTTTTTTTTGGTATTGGGGATTGAACTCAGGACTCTGTGCTTGCCAGGCAAGTGCTTATTTTACTGAGCTATCTTCCTGGCAACAACAGAATTCTTACTCCTCTTGTGTCATAACCATGTGAAATGATTGATCCAATAAGGCACAAATGGCTTAGAACTATAAATCAATCTTTCTTTTTTTCTTAATGTAGTTGCTACAGGGTTTCACTATATAGCTTGGAATAGTAGTGATCCTCCTGTTTTCAGCCTCCCCAGCACTGGGATCACAGGGGTGCACCATCACGCCATGTCTTGGTGGCCAGTTCAGTGTGCCCAGGAGCAGGGCTGGCACTACATGTGGTGCTGGGGATCGAACTTCAGTCCTTACACTTGCCTAAACAGGTGCTTAGTCCATTGAGCTAACTCACTGGCCTAGGAACTATAAATCTTTTTTTTTTTTTACCTGAGTTTATTGGCTTTATTTAACTTTTTTTCCAAAATTTTATTGATAAACAGATAGCAATGAGACAGTTTCAAATCAAAT
>NW_004524731.1:1611078-1623225 GCF_000260255.1 Octodon degus
GATTAAAGTTCTAAACATTAAAACAGAAACACTAAATCTCCTGGATGAGGAACTCTTGAAGACATAGGGGTAGGCAAACAGTTCATGAGCAAAAATGACATTGCACGGGTAATCCTTGAAAGAATTAAAGACTGGGACCTCCTCTTATTGAGAAGTTTTTGCACATCAAAAAGATTACCAATCAAATGAAAAGACAACCCACGAATTTGGATAAAATTTTAACTAATAAGCACTCAGACAAAAGTCTGCTCTCTAGAATTTATAAAGAACTACAAAACATTAGGGCTCCAAAATTTGAAGATCCAGTCCAGAAATAGGCATCTGAGATGAACACACACTTCTCAGAGGTCAAAATTAAAGAAGTGAATAAATATATGAACAAATGCTCCACATCACTAGCCATCCATGAAATGTAAATTGAAACAACACTGAGATATCATTTCACCCCAGAAAGAATGGCAATTATAAAGAAATCAAAACCAATAACAAATGTTGGAGAGGCTGCAAGGAAAAAGGAACCATTCTCTACTGCTGGAGGGAATGTAAACTGGTGCAACCATTATGGAAATCAGTGTGGAGACTCCTTAAATAACTAGGACTGGAAATCCCATTTAAACCAGCTACCCACCTACTGGGAATTTTCCCAGAGCAACTGAAAATGTCATATCATAGTGATATATGTGTACCTATGTTTATAGCAGCACAATTTGTGATAGCCAAATCTTGAAAACAACCAAGATACCCATCACCTGAGGAATGGTTGAAAAAGATGTGGCATTTTTATACAATGGAGTATTACTCAGCTATAAAGAATGATAAACTAGAAGCTTTTATATTTAAGTGGATGCTACCTGAAGATATACTCATCCGTGAAAAAAACCACATCCACATATGTAAATATCATATAGTCTCTCTAGTGTAAGATCTCAAAAGAAGAAATAAAAAGAGAAAGGTATAACACAATTAAAAGGAAAGCAAGAATTTAAGGATTAGACAATGATGTGCAGGCAAGGAGAAAAGCTAGGAAACAGGACAGGGGCAAAGCCATACATCTATGTGCACAAGATGGTTAAGGCAATGATCCTGAGAATCTGCAGCAGGTTTTTGAAACTAGCAGTTAATTGGAAGGATTCTCACCATGACTAACTCTATATGCTGATACCTGTGAACTAAGCAGCTGCACTGAAGATGGCAATGTGTAACACTAGGGTCATGCTTGGAATGCCTGTCATTCTGGTCTTCTAAATATGTACTACTTGTCATGTCATACCAATTACTGCCATACTGTCTCTCAAGTAAATATTTGTTTAAATGAAAAAGGGTAAGAAATGAAAACAAGAGACAAGAAAAAAGTCATAGGACTGTCCTCCTCCAATGCTGTATATTGTTAGATTTCGAAATTTCTGTGTAAAAATATGTAATTATTTATTCCTATTTTTAAAAATATTTTTTACTTTTTAAATTTTTTCTTCATATTCTGTAGGGACGTAAAGTTTATCATATCAATACTTGATGGAAAATACCTGTTGCATGTTATGTCTAAGAAGTTTGATATTCAGACAGATAGTGAGGTTAAGCTCAACTGCCTATGTGGTAGGGTAATAATAATAAGCTTCTCTTCTGGAAGATTAACAACTTAAATTTGCAGACCAAAAATTAGAGAAAAAGAAGGGCTGCACGGACAGCCATCATTTTGGCCGTTGCCTTTCAAGATCAGTGAAGACTCAGAACATAGGAAATCCTGTACTGTAACATCATATAACTCAGTTGTGGCCCAAATTTTCTGATCAAGGAGATTATGATGCTGTAGCGGAAAGTGATCGATGATGTAGAATGTGCCTAAGGAGTCACATGGAGAGAAAATGTTCTCTTAGGCTTTCACAGAGAGCATGTTGGTTAAGCAATGGCTGTGACTCATCCAAATGGCTGACACTGACAAAGGATCTACAAACTGCAGTGCAGGGTTAAAAGGTAAAAGATTTATATGATTTGAAGAGAAACCAGAGTTGGTACAGGGTTTTGGGGTAAATCCTGAGGGTATTTGACTGACCTTGTCAGATACAGAAGTTGCATTTCTTGTTAAATAGGTCCTGCCTTATCTTGGTCTTAAGCATCCAGCAGAAAAGTATAAAAAACACAGTATAAAAAGTAAAGCCATATTAATATGCTGAGCTGTAAAAGACTCAAGTCAACAACTTCTGACATTGCCAGTCCTATGGATAACCCACTACTATTATGGACTACTGGACTATACTCAATATGTTTCTGAATTCATGCACCTACAATATTTAAATGATAATGGAATACCCATATCTGACAAAACTAAACAAAAAAGGGGATATAAATAAAGGCCCATTTTGTATCTGTATATTCAATATAGTTAGGATAGATATACAGCTACTTTCTCTTAATTCAATGAGAAGAAAGATTTGTACTTATAGTTTTTGTGGATAGGATATCATGTCTGAATCTTGTACTATGAATAATCACTAAGAAGACAATAATATGCAATGTATTAATTATTGAAACTGTCCTACTAATTGGTTTTGAAACTGTCTTATTGCTATTTGTTTCTCAATAAAATTATTTAAAAAATGGATGGAATTATTTAAAATGGAAAAGTTTGAAGATAAACACATCATCTTCCAATGAAGAGAGCAGAGAGGCCCTTGGGTGAGAAGCTCAGCTTCACAGGTGGACAAGCTGAGGCCAAAAGGAAGAAGCTGCTGGCTCAAGCTTGCCAGGTAGAGCAAGGTCTAGAGGAGCTGGAATTCATGGCCTGGAGAAGGTCACTTTCAGTTTGTCTTAGAAATATGTTTATATACCTGTGGAGCACCCAAGCATGCAAGAAATAATAAAATACCCATACATACTTTTGCATTCCAGTGAATGTATGATTATCTTTTGTCAGGGCTTTTTTTTTCCACATGGGTAAATAAAATGTGCAGTGCATGGTTCAAGGCCTGTTCCCCTTTGCTCTGGTTCCTAGAAGACTCCTCCTGTACCCAAGGCACATTGGTGGGCCACACTGCAGGCCCTGTGGAGCAGGAGGAAGTGTACATCCCTAAGGGGACAATCCCATTTCCTGGGAGAGGCCTCTGCCACCCCATACTGTATCCCAGGCTATGAGGTCACTCACTCATCTGCTCTGGGCCACCTGCCCTACAGCCTGTCCTGCTCCTGATTTTGTTTCCCTCCCAGCGCTTATGAGCAGCTCAGCTTCCACGTGGCTTGCTTTCTTACTCGTTGTCTATCTCCCTTCAGTTACTGTGGCAGCTCCATGTGGTTGGTGATTTCTGAAGGTTGAAGCTTGGCCTGGCTTGTCAGGAAGCAGGCTCTCTAAGCTTACCTTCCCAGTGAGCAAAGGAATGAATGAATGAATGAATGAATGAAAGAACAAGGCCCTGGGTCCTTGTGCACTCTGAGAGTTTGCCAGGTGGCCTTTCCATTTCTGGGGCCAAAAGCACAGTCGGGGAAGGTGGATCTGATCAAAGTGTTGTTAAATGCATGTATAAAATTCCACAATGAAACACATTTGTTACATGATTAATATGCACAAATAAAGAATAAAGAACAGAAGAAGCTAAACTAAAAGTGAAATTAAATAATTTTATTTAGAATAAAAAAGGAATTAAAAACAGGCTTTGAGGCTTAAGTGGAATAATACCAAAAATATCACATACTTAATACACAAAAGTAACATTTCTATTAATTGCATAAAACATCTCTACAGTATTTTTCCTATAGTTCATGGTTCATATTGTAATCGGCCTTTTATATGATAATGATTTTATAATACTGTTTTTATAGAAGATATGATTTTTATTTACCATGCTTGATGAAAATTTATATATTATATTGGTAGTTTAAGTAAGTTTCTTCTATCTTCAAAATTTATAACAGTGTGTGTCATAAAAAGTTTTAGGATTTTTATGAAGTTTACAAAACTTATATCTTTTTCTACATGAGCTTTAACATGCCATAGCAATTCAAGTACCTGAAATTCTCGTTTGAGGCCACTCATTTTTCTGCTTTATTTGAATTTTTGGTACGACCAGTAACTGAAGTGTTATATAAAATTGATTACCCAAAAAAGAAAATATAGAAGCTCTATAAGTTGGTTAAAGCATAATGAAGATGATTCCGACCGTGTCCGGAAGTCATCACTAGCATGCACGTCCTGAGAGGCTGTCTCACCAGGGCCGGGCAGAAAGGCCAGTGCCGGTCCATCTGGAGCCATCAGGCTGCACCCAGTCGAGGTGCCTTCAGTGGCACCAAGCAGCCAGATCTGATAACTGCAGTTCCACAAGCACGGAACTCCACATACAGATGCATTTGTAGGGAGTATTGCTGCAGGTTTGCCCCTTTATTGCCAGAGTTGAACACTCTTTATGTTTTGTAAATCTCATTAAAAAGTAAACAAAAATGTCCTCTTTACAATTGCATGTGCTGTGTTATCAAGTCTTTCGCTGACAAGAGAGCTGTCATTATCACCAGGTATCTATGGCAATCCATTTTCAATTTATAATTTTACAACCCCCCACTCATGTTCTCCAGCACCAGGGACTTTGGAAGCCCATCTTAGGCCTCTCACGTGGTTACCCATAAGCCCTCTCACCCCGACTCACATATTTCATTATCTGGAAATTGATACAATGGGGGGAACGTGTATATTCCTAGAAGCCATCTGTATACCAGGACAATTAACAATAACAGAACTACTTCAAGTGACTCTTTACCATCTACGTATATCCCACTAAATCCCAACTAAACCTAATTACTTCAAAAAGTACTCACGACCTAAATATATTCCCCACAATCCAAACCAAATTATATCCAACTCGACTTCCTGTGATGCCAGCCCCCACCAGAAGCCAGCACTTCAGGGTGTTATGCAGAGTGAGCTGGAGGTAAAGATGGGAAGAGTCCTTGATGGCAGTTTTACAAGCTTCACCAGAACAGAGGTAGGTGGAGGTCCAAAGAGGTGCTTTTGTAAGCATGCCTCACATCCAACAAGAGTTCTGTGTCCGCACAGGCTCACTGGTTGAATTTTGCTTCTCGCCTATTACTGCTTCCTTAGTCGATTAGTTTTAGCCACGTGAGGAAGGTGACTCAGAAGCTCAGCTAGGTTTTCTGGAAAAATCTTCAGGTTAAAATCATGGCCACAGTTGAGTAATATACTGTACAGCCCCGACCTCTCGCTTTTGGCTGGAATCAGGAGTTTGTGACTGTGCACTTTTACTCTTGCCACAAATGCTTCTACCACTGTTGTAATTTCAAGTTAATTCACCAAATTCATTCTGCTCCTACAGTGTGCTCAGGTGTACCAGGTTTGTGAGTACTAAGTTCTCAGTACTCAGTGTACATGGAGATAGAGTGATAAAGATGCTTCCAACAGCCTTTATCCTTAAAGGCATCAAGTGTATTTTGATTCTTAGATTACAAAGATAAAGTACATAATAGTAAGGAAAGCAAATGTAGTTCAAAGAGCAAAAATGCTCCATAGAGTACGGAGGCATCAGGGTGTCCACGTAAGCATTTGTGAGTATCCTGGGACAGTGAGGATAGGCTGGGGTGGTCCTCAGGTCACCCTTTTTCAGCTCCCCTGCACTGCCTTCACCCAGGACACGGAGCAGAGAAGAGGAAGCAGAAAGATGGGAAGATGCGTAGGGACACTCGTATATGGCTGGGGCTTTGTGTATTGGTGCATGTGAGTGCATAGATATTATGTGATCCAACTGTCTTAGTTACTTTTATTTTGTTGCTGAGACAAAATATGCAACAAAAAAAGTGAAAGGAGGAAAGGTTTATTTAGCCCACAGTTTGTGAAGCTTTCAGTATGAGATCAGCTGGCTCCAAGGCGGGGTGGCCTATGGCTGAGGGCCAACAGCTCAAGGGGTCAGAAGACAGCAAAAAGAAGAGTGAAAGAGGGAGAGAGCAAGTCTCTTTTCCTCCTTTAAGTGGTATACCTGCCTACACCATCCCCATACCCTTCTCTTACAGGGACTCTGGATGTTTACAAAGTGACAACCTTGGTCCCCTGCTGAGTAACTTAGCTAACCTTCTAAGCTTCTCAGTTCTCAAGTTGACACAATGTATCAACCATTACAGTCCACCCCTTGTCAACTTGACAATCAGACACACTTCTTTTTTATAAAAAAATTAAATTTTAAAAACTTTTACATTTTTAAAAATGTAAAAAAATTATCTTTTTATTTTTAAAAGAGAATAAAAAGTAAAAAAGAGAAATGATGCAAAATTTCACTATACAAAATAATAGGAATTCAACAATGGTTGTTATATTGCATAATGTTGTCTTCAAATTAGTTGTTTACATTGCCAGAGATAAGCATGCAATATTGGTTAACAGAAATTATAAGAAATTAAAAAAGAGAAGGGAAAAATTAAGCATTAATCATTCTTTTCAATAGACCAGCAGAAATCAGTAGTGCAATTATCCAAGCTATTCTGTATTCTGTATACATACATAAATGTATCCTTTTCCATTCCCTTCCCTTCCCTTCCCTTCCTTTTCCTTCCCTTCCCTTCCTTTCCTCTTTCTTCCTTCCTTCTTTCCTTCCTTCCTTTCCTCTCTCTCTCTCTCTCTCTCGCTCACTCACTCGCTCGCCCACCTGCCCGCCCGCCCGCCTGCCCACCCGCCTGCCTGCCTTTGATCCTTTGCCTCATCCCAGGTTTTTCTTCTTTCCATTTCACAGTATCATTTGCAAAGAGTAAGAAATAGTAAAAAATAACATAAGAAATGATACAGAATTTCACTAAACAATATAATAGGAGTTCAATAATGGTTGTTATATTGCATATTGCTGTCTTCGAACTAGTTACTGGGGTTATCAGATACAAGCGTGCAAAACTGGTCAAAAATTAAAAAGAAGAAAGAAAAAATATTAGTCATTAACTTCTGTCTTCAACAGAGCAGCAGAAATCAGCAGTACAACTCTACAAGCTATTTTATCTGTCTGTCTGTCTGTCTGTCTGTCTGTCTGTCTGTCTCTCTCTCTCTCTCTCTCTGGCTAGAAGTCCCCAACAATAGCCATGCCACCACCTCAACATTTGACTGCCTTCAAATTTCTTTTGCCAGATTAATTACAGCTTTCTTCCAAGCCGTAACACACATCATCAGAGCTCAACAATTAATGCAGTTCTTCTTTCCAACAGACCCTCCTGAGCTGATCCTTACTGGCAGCATTTGCACCAGCCTCCTGGTCTCCTGAGCCCTGCCCAGGACGCCCACGCCGAGCAACCTACGGCGCTTCAGTTCTCCTCCTTCAGGTGCTATCTCTAAACCTTTCCAAGCTCTTCCACAAGCCGTTCCCCAAAGCTCTGGATCTACATGGTTGGGTACAGTCACAGCAATGACCCCGCTTCTCTGGTGCCAAATTCTGTCTTAGTTACTTTTCTCTCTTTGCTGAGACAAAAGACATGACCCCCAAAATGAAGCAAGGAAAGGTTTATTTAGCTCACAGTCCGTGGAGGTTTCCGTCCGCATTCAGCTGGCTCCAAGGCAGGGCGGCGCAGGGCAGAGCGCAGCAGCTTGAGGCAGCAGAAGACGCAAGAGCAGCAGGAGCGTGAGGGGAAAGCCAGCCTCTTTTTCTCCCTTACGTTGTACGCAGCTACCGCCCTCTATGGTAGGTGCAGCTCTCGCCCCGTTTCTGTGTCCTCCTCTTGCACAGGCTCGGGATGTTCACAAACTGAGGCCCCTGGACCCCTGCGGAGTCACTTTAAATTTGTAAACTTCTCAATTCTCAAGCTGACACAATGAATCAATCATTATAGTAGTCATCTAAGATACCATCATTGTATGTGATATATGTAACATGAAATATATATATTTGTGGTACTGGGGATTGAACTAGGACCCTGTGCTTGCCAGGTAAGCGCTTCCTCTACTGAGTTATCTCCCTGGTCCCGAGATAATATTGAATAGTGAAGAGATTTATTTAATTTCGTGGGCAGCTGTTATGGTTTGTCTTTAGTTATCCCCTCAAAACGTCATGCAAATCATGGGGCAGACTTCTAGAGTTTGTGATTAACTCATAATCTACTGGGATTATGGGTGTGAGCACTGCTGAGATTATGGATCTGAGTACTGCTGGGATTATGGGTGTGAGTACTTCCCCCAGCCTGAGGCAGGTAGCCTGAGTGCAACTGAAGGGAGACAGACTTCCTCTCTGTGGCCATTGTTGCTGCTACTCCTCTCTTGGCTCTCTGCTCCTTGCTGTCACCATGGAAGGTTGCGCTCTGCCATGTGCCGCTCTGCCTTGGAGCCAGCTGAGTAGGGACTGAAACCTCCAGTAACTGTGAGCTAAATAAACCTTTCCTTCCTTCATTCTGGATGTCAGGCGTTTGTCCCAGCAATGAGAGAAGAGTGACTGAGACAGCAGCCAACGATGAATGGCACTCTTCCTTAGAAGTAGGCTGGACTGAAGCAGGATTTCCAAAGATGCAAATGGTGTGAGTAGTTGGGAGAGTGGAACAGAGATGAGAGGGCTGGACACTGACAGTGGCAGGACTGTGGGTAGCGGCTCCTGTCCAATACTGGATGTCAGGTCAGCAGAGGAGAGGGGACTGAGATTGCAGAGCTGTACATCAGTGGGGGCAGGGGTGCGAGGATGTGTGTGTTGAGCTCCCAAGCCTTCCTTTCTTTGTGTCTCTGTCTCTGTCTCTCTCTGTCTCTCTCAGTCTCTGTCTGTCTGTCTGTCTGTCTTGGAAGGGAAGGGGAGGTCTTGAGTATTTTGAATCTAAATAGAAGCTAAAGAGGCTCAGTAGAATAAGTGCTTGCCTGGCAAGTACAAGGGCCTGAGTTCAATCCCAGGTTCTGCCATAAAAAAAAAAAAAGCTAAAATATGAAAAATATGGGAGGTGGGAACATGGTTCTGGAGCTCAGGAAAGAGACCAGAAAGGCTGACGACTTGTGAGGAAGATGGAAGTGTCAGCATTCCCATGACTCCCTACGAAGAGCATCATTGCACAGCAGGGCCCCGCCCTGGACTGCTTGAGTGTTCGGCCCGGAGAGCCCAGTGCGGTTATCTTTCAGGAAGGGGAGGGGTTTCACGAGTGTAGCAGCTCTTGGTTGGGTTGAAGGAGGAGAGAATTTCCTCTAGGGGGTTTTGTACAGTTTCAAGGGAAACCCCATCATTTCTCTTACCTGAGAAGCTCTGCTCTGTGGAGAGGAGGGCTGGATATCAGCGTTTTGCCCTTCGGCAGGACAGAGGGGTGAGGGACAGTCCTTGGGCCAATGTGCCCATTTCCTGGTGAAATGAGCACCAGGTGCTGCCCTCTGCAGGAGGGGTGATGAAGTGGCGCTGCCATGTGGGGCGTCATGCTGGGCTCAGAGAATGGGTGGCTTTGAGTCCCTCCTGGGCTCATTACCTTACTTCTCAGAGTTACAAACAGATGACAGGGAATTGGGTGACTAATGCTGCCCACACAGAAAGCGTGCCTCCCTGCACAGTGCACAGCTTGGAGTGGGCATCTGCTCAACCTGGCGGGCCTGTGTGACCATGGCCTACATCACCAGCAACTTGTGACCAGTGAGGAGGCCGCTCTGCTGGTGCAGGCCCAGGGAGACCCTCAGAGGAGAAGGAGGAAGCAAACGGGAGAGGCATTTTCTCCAAGGCCAGGTCTGGAGCGAGCAGGACCTGGAGGACCCTTCCCCCTTTGCAAGGCACACTGATTCTGCTAAAATCTTCCTTGCTGCAGTACTAGAGTGCACTGTACAAATTAATTGGTATAATTTGATAAAGGCAACTAGAACAATTGCAATGACCTTTTACAAAAAGCACCTTGCACATTAAGTCTAAAGCAGATAAATATGATAATGAAAGAAGGCAGATTCTTCAGCAGCCCCAGGACCTCCCTATGTTTCTAAGAGTAATACGTAATTGTTTGTATTACTTATGGTTTTCAGATATGATGGATTAATCTGAGCAATTAGATTCTTGAGAGAGATCAAGAGCTTATTAAATCTTACCTTAGTCCCTCCTAATTACAACCAGCCATTCATCTCTGTGGAACAAACTGATGCAGAGCTGCAGTTCAATCATGGCATGACTATTCTTTATCTTAGATGATTAAAAAATCTACCATTTCCACCACACACCCAGACAAAGGACCTGTAATTAATTCACTAAAGAAGGAGACCTCAAATGGCAACCAAAAGAAGCTGCAACGTGTGTCCAAGTTGCTCTGGCAAGTGGTGCATGTGATGTGACACAAGCAACAACTGACTCAGTGAACACTGAGTTAGTGTCTGCTATTGGCCAGTGATGTTCTCAGCACTGGGCACAGCGGTGGATGAGATGCAGTAACCCCATTCTGGGGGGCGTAACTCACAGGCTCGGCGAGACAGGCACACATGGAGAACCTGGAATATGTCAGGCAGTGCGAAGGGCTTTGGAAGAGATGGGAAGAAAGTAACACCAATGCTAATAAAAGGATCTTTGCGTGGAGGGCAGGCCGGGAGGTGGGTGAGCAGGGAAGTCCCAGCAGTAAGGTGGTGCTCATGCAGGCAGCCAGAGGAGGACAGGAGCGGCGTGTATGCCCGCAGCAGGTATCAGGGTGGCTTGGGACAGAGGACGGCAGCAGTGGAGACGTCTGCTCAGCTGCTGGGAAAGTGCGCTGGACGGTGTCTTGATGGTGCAGAGGGGGACAGATGGAGGGAGCCCTGGTGGCAGGGTGACGACTGGGTGACAGGATCTGAACAGAGCAGCAGGGTGCAGGGGCAGGAGCACCCGGATTGTTGGACCTGGGCTCTGTAGTGTTGGGGACAGGAGGCAGAAACTCCCCAGGGTGAGAGGACTGGGCAGTCGGTGGGGAGCAAGCTCCCCTGGACCAATCAACGGGAGAACCCACAGGACCCGGAGGGAGGCGGTGCTGCGGGTGTTGTGGCCTGGTCCTGCATGCTTGCAGATGGCGATGTTCAGCTGCGGCTGCGTCTAGTGTGCGCTGTGAGATCGAGGATGTGACGTCGAGATCATGCTGTGCTTTGTGTCCCTCCAAAGCCTCATATGGACACAGCACTTTTTCAGAGGAGGCTGAGTCTAGAGTGTGTGATGCTGGGATTAAGGGTTTGTGATTAGTAAATTAGGCCACTGATTGGTTTGGCAGAGTTCTGGCTAGGGCTTGGGTGTGAGTGCTACACCTTCCCACGTCGGGGGGTAGCCTGCATACAATACGAGGGGCAGAGAGGGCCAGGGAGCGTCTCGTCTGTCCCCCTTGTTGCTTTGCCAGCCTCTGCCCACCATGAACTGTGTTGCATCTGCGATGCCTATCTACCACACCATGCCGCCTTGCAGCCAACCAATTACGGACTGAAACCTCTGCAAACTGAGCCAAATGACCTGTTTTCCCTTTAACTTTGGGTTTCAGGTATTTTGTGTCAGCAACAAGAAAAGTAACTATGACAGATTTATGCATGGTGTAATGCTAGGATTAAGGATTAAGGCTGCCCCACCTGGGTGCGAGTTCTCCCCACCCTAAGGATGGGTAACCTGGGTCAGATATAAGGCACTGAAAGAGGGTCACTGCTTCTCACTTGCTGCCTGTAGCCTTTCTGCCTGCTGTGAACTGTCCTCTGTGAAGCCCCTTTGCTGTACCACCCTGCCTTGGAGCCAACCAACTATGAACTAAAACCACAACAAACTGTGAACGAAACTGCGAGCTTTCCTACTTTCACTTTGGGTTTTGGGCATTTTGTCTTTGAAATGAGAAAGTAGCTAAGGCAGCAGGACGAGGAGGTGGGGGTTCCACTGGCACTAGGCTCTTGGTGGCTGCAGGGTGCCGTGGGAGAAGGCCACGAGGTTTTCTTCTCTGCTCTATCCCTCTGACACCAAGGTGGAGGGTGGAGCCTGGAGTTGGGCCTGAGCATCCCTCTTCACCCTGGGACCCTGCCTGTAGTGGTCTATACATTGTGTCAACTTGGCTGGATGGCCTCAGAGGGGCGGTTCCACACCCTGGGCCTTGGGGCCACTCTATGGAGCTGGGAAGGCCTGCCCCAGAGTGACTCAGCACAAAAAGGGGATATAAAAGGGTTGAGGGTGGATTTGGTGGTCCACTTCCCTGGAGGAACTTCAGTCTGCACAGTCAGCTCAGACATCATCTCCTGGCTTCCAGAACAGACTCTTCGGC
>NW_004524731.1:1623674-1655368 GCF_000260255.1 Octodon degus
GACTGATGAGACTTGCACAGAACGCTGCAGCAAGCTCCAGACCTTGGACTGAGTCTTTCAGTCTCGGGTGTGCCGACGCCCTCTGCACGCTTCCTCAACTGACTGCGGCTGACCTTCATAAGCCGTCTTGTAATTTCTTGTACATTTGTCCATCCTGTATCATATTTGTTCCTTCTATCTGTTCCTTTAGTAAAGCCTGACTGATGCACTGCCTCTGCCGTGAGCGTCCCCGTGTCTGCGGGGCTCTTCTCCCCTCACCACGTGCCCCAGGAAACCAGACACCACTCAGCTCCTTAGCAGCAGAGACCCTGTGAAGGCGCCTGAAGAGCGGCTGATTAGAGAGCAGCAGGACCCAGCAATGCTCGGGGGCGGTGGTGGGTGACGGCCTGGGCTGAGACATGCACAGTGCGGCCAGGCAGTTTTCTGGAGGAGGAGACAGCGCCGGAAGACCCTAGCGCAGTGACTGTCCGCTAATGTTACGGCAGGCTACGATTTTCTGCAGGGCGCTGTGCCTGGTGGCCTGCGCACTACACAGCGGCGGGCAGCGAGCCTGCGCTCTGCATTCTCACTGTGTAGCACCCTTAAGGCTTCTTCCCTGTGCCGACAGGGAGCTCTGTTTCCTCAGGTGACCTGAGACAAGCAGCACCTTCCATGTCACACGCGTCACAGAAGCCTGTGTCACAGGCACACCATGAAGAAGGTCTGTGAACTCTCCGCTGCTGCTGAGGTGGCCGGAGGAAATGACTGTGCGCGCCTGGCTCTTTCACGGCTCGCTGCGCCTGACGCTTCTGCGCGGCCCTGGCTGTCCCGGAGCCCTTTCCTGGAGCACGCAGCAGGAGCACGCGCTTGCTTCCTCGCCAAATCGCGATGAGATTTCATTACAATAACACAGGACTACTCGATGCTACAAAGTAAAGATGCTGGTCAGGGACAAGAACTGCCGGCTCTATAGCAACGGAGCTCTTTCACTTCTTCCTCCTAAGCTCAGTGCTGTCTTACCATCAAGGAGGGAGACAGGTACCCGGGCTCGTGCTGCAGCCTTGCGACGCAGGAGGGAGGGCAGGCAGGGAGCGGGCCCTTCCTGGAGTTCCGGTCACACATTGCTCAGCTACACTTGGCCAGGGGACGGAAGAGCTGGCCAGCAGTGACTTGATTTCATGATTGCAAAACAGTCTTTCAACTTTTTTTTTCCTCAAGGGGCAAAAGTTATTCTGTTCCTAATTCTACTCCTTTGCAGCTAGTGCTTTTCATTAGGATTGATCATTTCTGTTTGCTTATGTCTCTCAGGAGGATGCTAATCCCTTTTCTGCCGCCCCTCTGAGATGCTTCATTTTGCACTGTTTTACACGTGCGGTTTTTATATAAATAATGGCATAGAGAAGTAGAACCATTTTATTTTATTTTATTTTTTATATTAATTGTATCCAGAAGAAATAGCATTGAGACAGTTTCAAAACTGGTTAGTAGGGCAGTTACAATGATTAATACATTGCATATTGTCATCTTTGTAGTAGTTATTCATAGTACAAGATGCAGGCATGATATCTTGTCTAAACACTATTAGTACAAATCTTTCTTCTCATCGAACTAAGAGAAAGTAGCTGTATATCTATTCTATTTTGTAAATATATATATATAGCTACAAAATGGTCCTTCATTTATATCCCCTTTTTTGTTTAGTTTTGTCAGAGATGGGTATTCCATTGCCATTCAAATATGGTAGGTGTGTGAATTCAGCAAAGTAATCCAATATAGTACAGTAACCCGTAATAGTAGTGGGTCATCCGCAGGACTGGCAATGTCAGAAGTTGTTGACTTGAGCCCTTTACAGCTCAGCGTGTTAATATGGCTTTACTTTTCATTCCTTGTTATTATACTTTTCTGCTGGATGGTTAAGACCAAAATAAAGCAAGACCTATATAACAAGAAATGTAACTTTTGTATCTGACAAGGTCAGTCAAATCCCCTTAGGATCTAGCCTGAACCCCTGTATTGCAGTTTGAAGATCCTTTGTCAGTGTCAGCCAAGTGGATGAGTCACGGCCATTGCTTGACCAATATGCTCTCTGTGAGAGCCTGAGAGAATGTTTTCTCTCTAGGTGACTCTCCTTAGGCACGTTATACATCGTCGATCACTTTCCTCTGTGGCCCCATAATCTCCTTGATCAGAAAATTTGGGACACCTCTGAGTTACAGTACAGGTAGAACCACCGTAATAATAGTCAATTATTGCATCTTTATCTGTTGCTAGGCAGTAACGAACTTCTCCCTTTGCCAGGTGTGAAGTTTACTTTTGTACATCAACTTGACTGAGTTATAAGACAGTGAGATGTCTGCTCAAACTTCTTCCTGGGCATCTCTATGAGAGTATGTTGTAGTTTATGCTTTGAGTTTGTCCCCTGAACTTTCATGCCCTGCAGGCCTTTCCCAATGTGGCAGAGATAGAAGGGTGACCTTGTGAGAAGGTAGGGCCTCATGGAAGGTGCTTTGGTAGTTGGGAGGGAACATTACACAGCAGCCACATGCTGGTTAGTTCTCTCCACATAGAGGGGATCCTCATGGCACATAGATGGATTATTTGTTTTCAGCCTCTAAAACTATGAGCAAAGAAATCTCTGTTCTTTGTAAGTACCCAGCTTTAAATATTTGGTCATAGCAATAGCAAATGGATGGTACAGAGCATTTCTGTACCAGAGTGTACTTGAATAAGTCATCTGGCAGAGAAGATCCCCCTTCCAAGGAGTGTGGGCCTCGTCCAGGCTGCGAGGACCAGAACAGAATAAAAAGGGGGAGGAAAGCAGAGCTCACTCTCCTGTCCTGACCCTTGAATTGGGGTTCTGGTCTCCTCCTTTTTCCTGAGCTAGCATGTCCACCAGCAGAGCTACTGGGCCTGAGCTAGGGCACTTGGTGGAGTGCACACTGCTGGCCTCCTGGGGCTTCTCAGGCTCAGGGCCCCGAGTCTCTCCCACCTCCTGTTGGTGCAGCTTCTGTGGTGCCTGTGATTTTCCATGTTACGGATGGAATCGCTTCAAGGAGGCTACCATCCATCTGGTTAGTGTTCTTAGCTAATATGATTTATAGCAGATTCTGGGAGGAGGCAAACTGTTTTTAGCATAATATCGTTGGATTTATGTTTCACCAGGAGTGGGGCCAGCCTGCTGCCATCAGAATGCACATGCAAGCCTTGGATGAGACTCGATGGTAGGTGCTTCAAAAGGAATAAAAGAAATTAATACTGGTGGACAGAGTTTTATTTTTTAAACATTTAGGCATTTAAGAAAAGCAAATTAGATATAGCTTGCTGGTAGAGAAAAATAGGCCTGGAAAAGTTACTTATTTGTTACGTGCCTTCATTCTATGTAGCCTCTACCCCCTACCCCCAGGAAGGAGCTCAAATCTTTGACCAATGGAAGCCCTTGTCAGCCTGAGTAAAACAGGAGGTGGAAGAGCTATGGAGGAGGAGGAGTGTCCAGGGAGGGCATGGAGCACGGGGACGCTCCTGTGGGCCTGTGAACACAGACGTCAGGCTCACTGTGTGCAGGTACAGGGCACACAGGAGGGAGCAGCAGGACTTGGACAGAGCAGGGTCTCCCTTAGGGTTTCCTTCCTGAGTGGGTCAGAGGGCAGGACGAGAGGCAGGATCCTACCCCACAGTCTGAAGAGCAAGGTGAGCAGCTCCTCAGAGAAAGCGATCCCAGACCCAGCTGTTCAGGCTGGACAGTGGGCAGCGCCTGTGGAGTTTAGTCACACCATAGCATGTATTTGCCTCAGGCAGAATTACAAACATGTTCTTTTGGAATGAAAAAATAAGATTACCATTTCATTTTGAAAGACTTTCACATTTACCGTAGAGTTGTAAGAATAGCGTGAGATGGTTCTTCATTCAGAGTGGCAAGCATGATGCCCTCCCCAAAACTAGGGATCTTATTTCCTAGTAGCAGGAGAATTCATCTACAAAACCAGAAGAAAGCCCTCTCAAGTCAGGAAATCGGTACTGATGGAATGCTAGCACTAAGCACAAAGATCCTCTTCACATTATACGCTTTGCCCCCAAAGATCCCATCTGCTCCTCTTCATCCTCTGAACCATGAGCCAAAGCACTCCTTTAGTGCAGGATCCAGCCCAGAGTCCAGGCGCCTCCCTGGCATGCTGCTCGGGCCTCCTGGGCCTGGAGTGGGTCCAGCTCGACGTGGCGTTCTGAGGAGCGCCGCTGTCCCACGGAACATCCCACAGCATGGGCTTGTCTGATGCTTCCATGTACTGGATGTGGCTTCTGAATTTTTGCAAGAACACCCAGAGCTTTCTTTCTGGACACTGTGTTAGAAGGTAAGTCAGGTCGGTGGTCTTGGTTTTGGGCTTGCTCACTTTTATGAGGTGGCTGGCCTGTTTCTTACCACAGGTAGCAACTATAGATGTCACATACTCTTCAGTATGTTACTAAAACACATTTGAGCCTATTTAAATGTCCCATTCTGCAGAAAAATTTCATCCACTATTTTTCTTGTGGCCACTAGGGGTTCTTGCCTCGGTTGATTATCCCTATGGTTCCTAGGTTGATTATCAAAGGATGATTTTTTAGTTCTATCATTCCTTGCCATTTATTTCTTGGCATTTTGCAAAGGGAAAAATTTGCCTTTGCCTTCCTTTTGTACATGTTCCCTCAGTATCAAGTCATAGCTTTCTGTTGCATTCAGTGAGTTGTAATTCTGCAATTATTTGAGAACCCTTTGGGTTGGGGGGTGTGTGTGTGTGCATGCACATGTGTACACATATGTGAACATGTTTTGATCCTTCCCTTGTTTCTGGGACAAAATACCCAGCACCTGAAACAAGAGAGAAGTGTATTTTGGCTCATATTAAAATATGAGTCCATTAACTGCTGGCTTCAGGGCAAGACAGCATGGCAGAGGGGCATGGGAGAGGGGCATGGGAGAGGCGCATGGGAGGGGCACAGGAGAGGTGTATGGCAGAGGGGCATGGGAGAGGGACATGGTGGAGGGGCATGGCAGAGGGGCATGTTGGAGGGGCATAGGAGAGGGGTATGGGAGAGGCGCATGGGAGGGGCACGGGAGAGGTGTATGGCAGAGGGGCATGGGAGGGGGCATGGTAGAGGGGCATGGCAGAGGGGCATGGTGGAAGGGCATGGGAGAGGGGCATGGCAGAGGGGCATGGCAGATGGGCATGGGAGAGGGACATGGTGGAGGGGCATGGCAGAGGGACATGGGAGGGAGTATGGGAGAAGGACATGGGAGAGGGGCATGGGAAAGGCTCATGGGAAAGGCTCATGGCAGAGGGGCATGGGAGAGGTACATGGCAGAGGGGCATGGGAGAGGGGCATGGGAGAGGTACATGGCAGAGGGGCATGGGAGAGGGGCATGGAGGAGGATCACGGCAGAAGGGCATGGGAGAGGGACATGGGGGAGGAGCATGGGGGAAGGGCATGGTGGAGGGGCATGGTGGAGGGGCATGGCAGAGGGGTATGGGGTGGGGCATGCTGGTGGGGCATGGGTGAGGGGCATGGGAGAGGCGAGCTGCGCCCATCATGGTGGGCAGTAAGCAGAGGGAGTGGAGAGAGAATCTGAGGAGGGAGCATGCACCCTTCCAGGGTATGTCCAGTGACCGCCCCATCTGCGCATCCCTCATCTCCTAACAGCAATCAGTGGGGGGCCCTTGAAATCCAATCAGCCCTCAAAAGTCCCACCTCTAAGCAATGAGGCCTCGTGGGCTCATCCAACTACAAACCATGGTAGCAAGAATGTGTGTCCGCGCCGTGCGCCTGGAGGTGTCCTCCTGGTGGCTTCATGCTTCTCTCCCGGGCACAGAGAGCTGCCTTTTGCCCGTGCTGCCCCGTACCCAGCCCCATCTCCTGTGCGCTGTGCTTCCCATCGCCCTGTGGAGAGGGCCGAGGCTGGTGCTGAGTGTGCTCCTGCGCTCAAGGGCTCGGTCCTCCCATCCCTGCTGCGCATGAGCTGGAAAGTGTGTCGCCCCCTACACGCTCCCCTGTGTCTGCTTGTTTTCACGTATATACTAAAAAGCAGAAGTTCACACCCAAGTCTTCCTTCCAGCCCCAATCGCTAGGTTTCCTTTTAGCTTTCCATACTTTAACACAGCTTTATGGAGGAAGAACTGCCGCACAAGAAACTGAAACCTGCTCAAACTATGCGAATTAGTATTTTAAAGAACTGTCCTTAATTCATCTATCCTTTGACTTCTTGTATAACAGAAAGTATGTAATATTTAGGCATGTGTGTGATATATTTTACTTAACTTGGTCAGAGGTGCATGTATTTTCCTACAAATGACTTAAATTTATCCTTCACCTTTATTAATATTAATTCTCAAATATTTTCTTTTCTTTCCAGGGCTTGATGATTGGTTTAACTTTTTATTTTTTTCTGGTATTGCCTTTATTTAAGACATTCAATGGTCATAGCATTTATTTATTTATTTTAAAAAGCTTAATTTTTATTTATTATTAAATGCAAAATGTTTTCAGAATCTATGAAATTATAAAAAAGACAACAAACACTTCAGTATCTACCACCACTATTAAAAAAATCCCCATCATCCAAAGCCACTCCTACATTCCTAGAGGTGATCACTATCCTAAATTCCTGTTTGCAGCCTCTTAACTTTCAGGGATAGCTTTATCACTTGTGTTTATATCCCTGACAACAATTTTGCTTATATATATACAATTTTGCACAAAGTTTAGAAAAAAACCTTGTTGGCGTTTCATTGACTCTGGGGACTAATTTAGCATGAAATTGATAGCTTAAAGCTACTGAGGCTTCTCGTTCATGAGCAAAACGTGTCTCTGTTCTCTGGTCCTTATCCGTAGACTCCTGCCATTTGTCTGCGAGACACTGCCTTTTCCACGTCTGAGTGGAGGGCCCAGTCAGAGCCGATGCTGAGGCAGGTCTGCTTCCTCTGTTAGATCCCATGGGCCAGTCTGCGAGCCTGGCTCTTGTGACTGTCCGTGTATCACATTTGCTCCGTCTCCCTGTGGACGGTCTGCTTCTGGACCGCAGCCATGTGGCCCTGGTCCAGGTTAGTCAGCTCCTGAGTGGCCAGGCCGCCCCAGGGTCCAGCGCTGCCACCAACGGCAGGGTGCTGGATGCATCCCTGACTGGGCTCCCCCACTGCAGAGGTCCAGCTTGGTTAGACTCGGCCTCTCCTGGCTCGTCCAAAGCCAGCACTACCCCAGGTCCTCGCTGTATGCTTTGGCGCCTGGGGAGCCAATGACTTGCTTGGTCTCCCTGCACTTTATTGTCTTGTGTAAAACAGAGGGCAAGAAAGTGCTCTTCTCAGAAGACCTTGCTGGCATTCCGGGCAGACTTGGATGTGAAGCCCTGTGAAAGGTGCCCTTGGGGTGTGCGTGCTTCACAGGTGCTGTGCTAGTGCGAGTCGTTTGCAGTAAGCATTGCACTGTTCCTTTTCTGGTTTGTTAAGTTTGACTTTTGTCAGAGGTTGGGGCAGGTGCCAGCCTCACACCTCCTCTCTCCCAAAGCAATGGTGCTGTTCATTTATGAGGGTCTCCAGACTAAGTGTTTAGACAGGACCTCCTGCGGGATCCTAACTGTCCAAGCAACATCTGGAGCATGTTAGGAACACATGTTCTCAGGCCCCCCTTACACCAGCTCTGCTGGATCAGCCCCTGACCCGGCCCAAGAATTGGTTTTCACAACTCCCTAGACAACCACCAACTGGAGCTTAGGTGCATGCCGCTGCTTGCGCTCTGCCTCTACCCACAGGCTAAGGGGAGCTTGATTCTCGCTGAGCCTTTTCCCTTTGCTCTTCCAACTTTGAAGGATTTCTAAGTTTATTAGACATTTGTCCAGGTTTTCCAGTGTATTTAATCTTCAGTATCCCATGATAGATTATACACTTTCAACCTGGGAATATTTCCCAAAATTCTTTTACCACAAAATCTTAGTTTGGAGAGAATGTTCTTAGAGTTCTTGGAACATATTATTGGAAACACTTGCCTAGAGTACAGGACAAGAATGAGTTATGTGTGAAAAGGTCCTTAAATTTCACTTTCAAGATACTTGGTTCTCAGGAGAGGCCATTATGGCTTGATCGAATGCAGAATCCATTCAAGAAAGCCTATAAACGTGGGAATAACGACGTTCGCCAGAGCACTATTGCCCTCTGCTTCCATTTTCCCCAAGATAAATTTTAACAGAAAATAATAGTTTTGATCAATGTAGATTGCATTTTATGTCCCCCCTCAAAAATCTTATAAATTATCTCACAGGCCTCACTGCACATACAAGAAGACAGACCTGAATTCAGGTCCTCGTAAAGAAAGGGGCTGAGTCCATAAGGGATGAAGACCAAGAGCCAGGCCCGGGTGGGACCCTGTGGCTGCCACTTCATGGCTGCAGTTCAGATCAAGCACCCAGCTGTTCAGGAAGCTGCTTCTCGGTCACACTGAAGAGCCTTTCAGTAGGATCCCTCCTGGATTTTTCTCTTTGCCCAGCCAGCACCCACCCCACATACTCACACACACTCACACAGGTAGCTATTGTAAACTCCTCCAACTGAGATATCATTCATCTACAGAGTTGGAATTGTTCTTTGCTGCAGCAGGACCAGCTCATCTCTTTCTGACAACAACATTTTGCATACAGTTTTCTCTGCCGCAGTGCTGAGTCACATACGGTATTGACAACTACAACTCAGAATCTTGCCTGTGATTATTCCCCCTAATGTGCTTATGCTCAGATCTTCCTCCAAGCCATTGACATGAGCACAGAGACTACTGTCCCACTCTTTTCCTTTAACGCTTATTGAACATAAACATTTCATGTGAATTTTCTCTGTAAAGATAGACATAACTATGATATATTCACTGATTCCAAAGAACTCTTAATTATTTTTAAAATCATGGCTATTTGGCCTTACGGAAGCTCCATGATGCCTCTGTGGGCTTGGCCTAGGAAACTCGGAGGTCATGTGCTGTCCTTAACTTTTGTCCTATTCAGCTCTATTATGAAAAAGCAGCATGTCCCAGTAGACAAAGTTGAAATAGGTGGAGATAAAGGAAATCAGAGATGAGTGTCCCTTGCCATTCAAATATCGTAGGTGTGTGAATTCGGCAAAATAATCCAAGATAGTCCAGCAGTCCATAATAGTAGTGGGTTATCCGCAGGACTGGCAATGTCAGAAGTGGTTGCCTCGAACCTTATACAGCTCAGCATATTAAGATGGCTTTACTTTTTATACATTGTGTTTACACTTTTCTGTTGGATTGGATGGTTAAGACCAAGATAAAGCAAGATCTATATAATAAGAAATGTAACTTTTCAATTTGACAAGGTCAGTCAAATCCCTTCAGGATTTATCCTGAAATCATGTACAGCAGTTTGTAGATCTTTTGTAAGATGGATGAATGAAGGACCATTTTGTGTTGAAAATATATATATATATTTGTATATACAAAATAGTTAGGATAGCTATACAGCTACTTTCTGTAAGTTCACTGAGAAGAAAGATTTGTACTAATAGTGTTTGGACAGGATATCATGCCTGCATCTTGTATTATGAATAACCACTATGAAGACAACAATATGCAATATATTAATTATTGTAACTGTCCTACTAACCTGCTTTGAAACTGCCTCACTGCTATTTCTTTCTCAATAAAATTAAATAAATGAATAAAAAAGAAAGGAAATCGCCATCAGGCCTTCCTCCTCCAGGCTCACATGGTCACACCAGGTCACACGACCGGGGCAGCAGAGATCCCCCGAGGGGCGCCCTTATCCCATGCGTGGCCGCTTTGCGCCTTCCCTCCCGCGCTTGTCCTCTTCCTTCTCTTACTCCGAGCTGTGGTTTTGTCACCTGGACTTAGTGGCTTCCGCTTTCTGCAGCTCTTCTCTTCCGTCTAGCACCTTCCAGCCCAGCACTGCTCAGAATCCTCACGTTCGTCCAGCCAGCATGTGCTGAGCCCTTTAGGTGTCGCCTCAGCAGTGACTAACCTGGGCAAAGATACCCAGAATCTACATCTGCAGGAAGAGGAACAATAAATGATGCACAAAGTAAACAGCGAGTTCAGGGAAATGTGTGGTGGTAAAAGCAGAGCAGGGTGGAGGGGATTGGAAGAGCCTGGGCAGGCTGGGGAGGCTGGTGGTGGGACTCAGCGAGGTGCTCCTCATATCTCTGAGAATGTGACTTCAGTCAGAGTTGAAGGAGGGGCGCTGACTTTGCAGGCACGCGTAGGGCGGGATCTTGCTAGGACCGGGACACAGCTGCTGCGCGCAGAGGAACCCTTGTGCTACTCAGTTCCAACGGCGCTGTGAAGAATAAACTGCGCATGTGCACAGTGAAAGTAGGGCTCGGGGTGAGACTGGAGATGAGGACAGAAAGCTAAGTGGGAGATGGCGACGCCTCAGACCAGGGCAGGGGACGTGGAGCTGGGGAGAAGCAACATTCTGGATGCTTTGCAAAGAGTGAATGGGATTTACGATAGACTAGATACAGAACGTTGGGGCAGGGGGGTCTGCATGAGTCCCGGAAGAAGGAAAAGTGCGATTGTTACCACCTGAAGTGGTGAAGGCTGCGCAGAAAGGCCTTCAGAAGATGCTGGAGGAGCCATGTGAGCGAGATCTTTACCAGTGGATGTGTGACCGATCCAGCCTCTGGGCATGTGCGTCTGGACTTTAGAGGGCCGTGCAAGCCAGAAACACAGATCTGCTCTAAGGCTTGAGCACGGGCGGCCTCACCAGGGGAGGTTGGCATGCAAGAAACGACTTGTCCTAGCCAAATCTAAGGAGTATGAACATCATAGGACCGGGACACAGCTTGCTGCTAGGCAAGATGAGTGTCAGGAGCTTGGAAGAGATTCCTGGAGATGGGCTACGGTCTCACAGATAGAGCTCTAGTGGAACTGAGTTTATGCGTATGGAAGAGTTCTAAGTGAAAATTTGATAGATTTAATTGGTGGTAATTTTTTTCTTTTTAGTGCTTGTAAAATAGTTATAGGTCTTAAATGTGTGGAGTCTTGGATACTATGCAATATGGTAAAGGAGATAAGATTTTTGTTTATAAGATGTCACTGTTTTAGAAAGTGTGTTTTCCTTAGATCTTCACTTTCACTCAAAATCATTTTAGTTCCATTTGCAAATTTCTGTTTACCTGGTGCCCAATGAATTTTTTTTCCTCTAAGAAGAGTCATTATCCAAGTAATGTTATTGAAGAATAGCAGATTTAGCTGAAGGATTTAAAAAAATCATATGTGTAAATTATTCCACTTATGGTAGCAGTAATTTATTCTAAATAAATTGGATCCACAGCCATCTGTTTTAGCTGTTCATATAGGAAAAGCCTGTTCTTTTCCGTCTTCGCACACTTGGGCTCGCATAACAAATGCAGGATTATGCAAATCGCCAGTCCGTGCTTATGGAAGGGACCTGTCAGGAGACAGCAGCTCAGCCTCCACGCTCTGCGGGCCTCACCCCCGTGGCGGATTCGAACCCAAAGCTAAATTCTAAGAGCACTCATGTGGGTTGAGGGTTTCACTCCAGCCAGGTGTCTGAGGCATGAGAAGGAGTGCTCTGGGCCTGTCAGTGTCCATCGGTCCCCTCAGGCCAACCTTTCTTCCTTATGTCTCCTCCCTTATGTAGCTCGATATCTTGAAGGCCACTGGCATGAAGGCCACTTGGAGCACCATGCCATTGGAAGGCCATGCCACTTCCACTGCCACGTATTGAAAACTTTCCATTAATTCTCTTTCAGACAGGCTCGATTAAGGCCAAAAGCTATGGAGGTTTGGGTCCCATGTGAAATTATTGCTCTCGTCACTTGCCCATTGTTAGAGGAGAGCCCCCAAATCATAGAGGGTGACTGTCCTCAGGGGAGATTCAGAGAGTGGTGATATTAGACTGAGTTAGTGCCGTGCCTGCTGCAGGTACGCAGCAAGACCCAGGGTCCCACAGCAGGATGTTCACGCTCACAGCAGAGGGACGGGCAACACCAGCAGAACCCTGTGCTCCTGTCTCTAAGTCCTATGAATGACATCACCAGATGGTCCAGATGGCACTTTGCACAAAGTGGGGGATGCCAAGGTGACATCATCAGGGCCAATGGCTCAGCACCTTTTGTAAAGCACCGAATAAGCCAGTCCCTCCTTGTTGGCTCAGAAAAACATCATCACAGAGAGGGTAGTTGCCATGGCTACTTTGTGCTCACATAATTGGCTACAAAACTACCTCAGTATGTAGGGACAGATGGGCCTACGGAGTGGCACACTCAGCGAGGATGCAGGACGTTCCAAGGCTTGTTTTGTGGTCCCTACAGTTTCTCAGCTGAAATCAAGTTTTCCCACAAATTTGCTACCCTGTTAGCTACACAAATTAGACACACTGATTGACAATAATCCATGTCACAGCAGTGGCTTGAGGCATTCCCAGCAGGAGCTGATTGGTGGGATGGCATCAGTGGCTGGTATTAGTTTGAGCTCTTGAGGGACACAGTGTGTGGCCACCTGGGAGTTCTAGAGGGTGTGACAAGTAGGTCTTATGCAGGTAACTGAGTAGCTTCTGCCCTACGGTGCGTATGAGCCGTTCCTCCTTAGGGAGGTTTGGTGGTGATGCAGGTACCTCCTTGTACAGGAAGGTTGTGTGTGGCTAGTTTATTACGCATTGTGGTTTACCGCTCGCTGCGAATTTAGAACGTTCTTTGAGGCTTATGCTATCTCATTGGCTGCGGTAGAAAACCCTAAGGTTAGATTCCCAGCCGTTGTCTCTCGGATGTGTGTCCTGTTGGTGGGGTGGTACTCACACTGCTACAAGGAGAGGAGCCAACTGGAAGGACCTATATTCCCAGTGGAGAGGTCCTCTTTACTTGGAGGCCCAACAAGGGATCTAGCGTCATTCAAATGATTACAGAGCATGCTAGAAGGGCCCCAACTGTCTACCCCCAAAGACATTCCATGGCCCATTCCTTCCCACATTCAAATAATTCACCCTAGGTCAGCACTTGCTTTAAACCTCATTGGATTTCTATTGTATCACTTTTGGCAAACCATGTGGACAGTGACATATGGTGAGACTTACACGGGTCACTACTCAAGATGACTTGGGCCTGAACTTGCAACAGAATGGAACAAGTGTGCTATTCCGGATGCTCATGTGCACATGGGGAAGTGTCAGAATAACCCATGCCCATGTGAATTTTTCCATTTCCACTTTAAGTAGATAGGAATGATGGCCGGGTTGGATTTAGTGCTGCTGTACCCAGGTGGACTATAGCAGTGTTCGTCAGACTGTGCAGGTTTATTTAGAAGATGAACAAAGTGTTGCCTAATTATTCCCTTCTCCCTGCAGCTCCTAGGGTCCTGGAATCACCCTTCGCCCCTCGCCAGCTAGTCTGTTCAGCAACCTGGTAGCTATTGTTCCCTTTGCTGAGTCCTCCCAGCACGCTTGTTCTCATGGGTCAGAGGCCAGGGAGTTGTGTGCGATGACAGCACTTGCAAGCATCCACGGTTCCCCGAGGAGAACTCTAGAGTCCCTGACTGATTGTAATCCTGTGTTTCCTTGTCTGCTCTACCTAAAATTGAAGCCTGCTCCTAAGGTGATGCTTGTTGGGCTTCCTGATGCTCAGATCAGTGCAAAATCAAACAAATGGTTGGGATTATCATGGTGGAATCAGATGCAAAACGTCAGTCTCCCTGTCCCTCTATCTCTGCTCAGCAGGGAACAGCTAACCTTACCTGCCTCTCTCTGGCCAAGGTGTGTCACTCGTGCTGCTGATCACGAAGCCTGTCCAGAAACTGTTATCCTTTGAGTCCTTAAAACTCTATTCAGTGGGCTGGCCACATAGCTCAGCAGATTAAAGGACCTGCAAGCAGGCACAGGGCCAGGGGTTCAATCCCCAGGCCTGCTGTGCTGGCCCCACGCCCGGGGCTCCCTGAGACAGCAATTGAGACTGGGTGTGGTGGTGCACGCCTGTAATCCCAGCACTTGGGAGGCTGTAAACAGCAGAATCACTGAGTGTGATCCAGTAGAGAGACCCTGAACACCCTGCAGACCCTCCCCTAAGAAAATATCTATTCGGCCTGCGGATGGTTCCAGGAATATGTCCACCAGTGCCATGGCCACCGGTTCACTGTTGGGTCCTTTCTGCTCTAAATGTGCATCACTGATTAGAGCTGGTCTGGATAACGGCAAATCCAGGCCAGTTTAGTCTTAAGTACTGTAATTGTGTGGCCAGAACCTTCCATTCTTAGAAGCACAGCAAGTCTGGCGTTGGAATTGTTGTCCATGGCTGCTGAACACCATTCACAGCTCAAGGTGATGCCAGATGACCAGCGTTCTCTGTGCTCTATGACCGAATCTGTGAACATGTAAGCCTTATTGTTCAGGAGCATTGTCCATGGCAAGGGTGATGGACTCTAATTTGGTCCATGGTCCTGACCGTGTCTTACCAGGCATTTGGAACTGTCTTCGGGGCAGGACACCCACCTCTTCTCACTGGAAGCCGTCACCTTGCAGTTTGGGCAAGCTTCCATCAGAGCAGACCTAAGCATCCTCAGGTGACTCCCAAAAGGACTCCCAGTGAGGGATCAAGGAGACCTATCTGTAGGGTCACTAGGGATGTGGCAACAAAGTTGTATATCAGGAGGATATTATTTTTGATTAAATATTTCATTTCCATTTAACAAATAACGATAAGTTGCCTGTTCAGGGTAGATCTTGACCCAAGCGAAGTCAGGAATGCTTATCCCCTCAGTCTCAGGGACCCATTTTTATAGTGCAGCCGCCATCACAGTTGACCTTGACCTCGGTGCCTGGGGAGCTCAGGATGAATGAACTACCCCTGGACTCTCCTGTGGGTTCACATCTGCTCTACTGCTCTTAGTGTCCTTCCTTACTGGAACCTATGAGGATGACATCATCAATATCAGGGACTGAGTCTCTCGAAAGGGGACAAGCTTGTCCCGTTCCTAGTGGCAAAAAGCTGAAGAAACTATTTTGTCCTGGCAGCAGCAGTAAATATGTATTGGAATCTGGCCACATGAAGATGTTGATCTTCTGATGTCAAGAAGATAAGAATAAAACAACGGAAATAGTCACGATGACACATGAAGTGCTGCTTGTGTATTTAATTCAGTTGCAGCCACAAGACCTGGAGCAGCAGGGGCTATAGCAGGGACAACTTAATTCAGTTGGCAGTAATCTCCCCTAATCCTTTGGCTCTTGTTAGCTTTCTCACTGACTGCACAGGGCCATTGTAGTGGGAATCTGTGTCGCTCGATGTTCATGCTGTCCTTAAGGTATTAAGCAAGGCAGTGGTCTGTTCTGAAATTCCACAGATTAGTTGCATGGAGAGAGAGAGAGCCAGAAGCCCCATGTGTGATGTGATGCCTTGGGCCTTCTGTGATGTCCCAGGAAGTGGCATTTGCTGCCCAGAACCTCACCCTTAACCTTTATGAGAGTCATGGGACAAGGGTATAGAACAACAGCACTGACAGGAAATCTGGGTGTGTGACAAGGAGGAGTGGTACAGACACGGAACTACCCTGCTGGCTGGTCACAGTTCCTCCCTTTGCCAAGTCTGGTTAATCATGTGCACGAGACTCACCCACCAAGAGACCTGGTCAGGTGGTCCCTGAGGCCCTTGAGTGTGATGGGCTGCATCCCTGTCCCACTGCACCCTCTTGGTGCAGAAGTCCTGGCTTTGTCTGTGGGCATGGAGAGACTTCAACCTGGCAGTACTCTCCCTTCTTTGAGACTGCCCAATCAGGACCCAGGTCTAGGGCTTGTCCCCAGATGGTGTTCCAGCCTCTGAGCGCCTGCAGAGATATCGAGCTTTCTGGGGGAACTTCAGGTCCCAGCCATGGAGATCCCTGGCTGACAGTCCTCTGGCTCAGGGTGTGGGCTCAGGACTTCCTGTGTTAGCAGCTACATCTGCGATGCCCAGGCCTGATTTCTTTTGAGGTCTGCTTTTACTCTGACCTCGGCTTTAATGTTTTGATTGGACGGACTTAGCTTTGTGCAGGAGGGTCTTTGGCCCTGAATTGTCACAGCTTCCAACTCAGTACCATGTGGTATGAACAAAATTAGGGCATTCTCTACATTTGCAGGGGCGAGGAGATAGTGAAGTTGTAGCTAGAGCTACATATCCAGAGCACCATCTCCTTGGTGGGCCTTCGTCTCTCTAATGTTCAGCCACCAAGGGTTTCTCAGAGATGTTATTGGTTGTCTTGGCTCCAGTGTGGTCACTGGAACTGAAGTCCAAAGTGGAAAGAGCTGTTGTGGGCATGATTCTGTCCCTGTCGAGAGGTTAGGACAGCCTAGGGTTCTGGGGTCAGTACTTACAAGGCGTGTGCCACGTGTAGGGCTCACACGCATGTTTCTCAGAGAGGTCCTTGCTCCCCTGAGAACCTTGTGCTGCTCCTGAGCTGACAGTAGGTGGCACTCAGATGGCGATGGGGTGATGATGAGGGCAACAGGGAGCTCCTGTAAACACAAAAGTCTTCCCCACCTTGTTTGCCGCTCACCTCCCCTGTGGCCAATTCCTGACAGTGATAGTCAAGTGGTGCGGCCAGTGTCCCCGGCAGTAGGCACCCCTGCTCCAATGCACAACCACCTCGCCCTTCTGGTCCAGGGACACTGGCCAAGGGCAACAGTGCTGAGCTTGTAGACCAGGCAGTGCCTGGGCCTTTCTCCACCCCCACTGCAGGTCAGATGTCACTGCTCTGCCAGCATACATTGCCCTCCAGGGGACATGTAGGCTGGGGATGCTCACCTAGGGTGCTGGTAGTTTCTTCCCTGGTGGGCTTGGGGTCCCCTCTGGTCCCCCAACAGCCATCATGCTACTTGGGCAGCTGCAGCCATCCCTGTGCTGCTCAGCTTCTACACATGGGCTCTACCCAGGGGTGCTGACTAGCACTGAGGTGGGGGTCTCTCACCTTGGCCTTTTTCCTTTGCCTGGGTGAGAACATTTGCTACCAACTCTTGGCGAGCTTGCTTCAATTTTTCAGCATGCACTGTGTCCCCCCTAACAAGTCATGGTCTTCGTAAGTCTGCTCTGTGGGCCTGCTTTTCGGTTGAGAACCCCACACTCATAGAGCAAGGGCTGACAAACAGCCCACTGGCTTAATTCTGCCTGCCCCCTCTTTTTGGATGGCTTATGAGAAGGAATTTTTTTTTACAGTTTTCAATGGTTAATGAATAAAGAAAACTCATGTTTCCTGACATATGAAAATCATATGAAGTGGAAATTTCAGTGTCCATTGTCAAATTCATGCATTTTCACAACATCAGTGTAGAATTCAGTATTAACTGGCTGAGTTGAGTAGTTGCAGAAGAAACTATACGGCCCAGAAAGCACACAATATTTACTGCAATATTTTCTGTTTGCAGAGGGACTTTGCTGACTGTTACCACACAGGATGTCGAGTCAAAACAAACTCCCGAAGGGACAACGAAGCAAGCATGCAGGTAGGCTGGTTGTGGGCTCCAGCAGGACCAGGGTGGACCGGAGGCTCAGCAAAGGTGCTCTGAATGCGAGGCAGAGCTCTTGGTCCTGGGTAATAAAGTGCATCTGAGGGGCAGGCAACTGGACGTGCAGTGTAAAGATGATCTGATCAGAATGTACGCAGAGAACACGAGAGAACAAAGAGAGACAGCTGCGCTCAGAATGAGGGTGGGTCAGTAATACCTCAGGGGCGGGGTAGCACTGCTGCTTAATTTGAAGCATAAGGAAGTTGCAGTCAGACTGTCTAAAATGAGAAAATTTGATTCTGGTAATTAGCTGAAATGCGATAAGAATCAAGCCTGGCAAAATTGTGCTCCAGCTTATTAAATGGACAGTTACTGAACGGATCACTGATTACTAAATGAACGACTGGTTACCACCTAATACACTCAAGTTAAGATCACTAGGAACCAACATGCTTGCAAACGAAGCAGGTGAACGCAGGATCGCTTCTTTCCTTTTTGTGTTAGAAAAGAGCTTTAAGCTTTCATCACCATACAGTAAGGCTTCCATAAAGAGTTTGCCCAAGTCTCTTGTTTAGAAATAATTCTCTGTAAGGTAGAGAGTGTTGAGCCAAATGGGGTGAAGACGAAGTAAGGCTGTCTAAAGATGGTTGGGCCGCCACCTTCCCTTGAGAAGCTCGGCGGATGTAGTGGAACCCTGAAGATGTGGGGTGGCGTGCCACGTGGCCACGGTCCTTCGGGCCCTTCTCACAAGCGCAAGCCTCAGTTCCACAGAAGTAGAAGAGAGTGCTCTAGGCCACCTTCTTACTGCTGGCAGCTACAGCTTAGGGAGGGTTATTTGGGCTCAGCTTTCGTAGAGGCTGGAGGCCAGAGCTGGCTGGTTCCAAGACCGAAGTGGCACGGCGGAGGCGCGGGTGGGAAAGGTGCTCACAGCATGGTGGGCAGGAAGCCGAGAGGGAGCAGAGCGGGCTGCAAGCAAGATACGCCCTCGGGGTCAGCCCCAGGGAGCCGCCGCCAGCCAGGTCCCGCCCCCAGCTGCCAACCAGCTGTCCTCCCCCTTGATCTAATCACCCTCCAAAAGCCTCTGCTCTGATCGTGCGGAAGTTAGGGGACGTCCTAGATCCAAACCGTATCAACTTACGTCTCCTTGCGGAAGACACAAGCCAGGAGGCCCAACCCAGCACTGGCCGGCTTAAATCAGTCCCCACAAAGGCCCTGACTAATGGGAAAGACGAGGCGGAACATGCCGACAGAGGCGAATGAAAAATCCAGCAGCCAGGAAATTGCCGTGTCTGGTCTAATTTAGTAGCCTCGGAACCTGGGAGAGACAGATTATTGGTTTGCTTAGTATTTATTAAGATTGCGAATGTGCTTCCCAGCCTAAATGAAAATGACACAAGAATATAAAGTGGTGGTCAGCTTGCCCAACAATAAGACAAGAGGAAAACCTCACTGCACTGCCCGTCCAATGACCTGAGCTTCAGGGGGCAGAAGGAAGCTGGTCAAGGCAGCCGGGGGTCTCCAACCAGCTGATTACCTGATGGGTCTCCGTCCATTCCTTGGTGTCGCAATTGACACGGGACTTGGACTGCATTGAAGCAGAGCAGGGTGAGAACCACAGCTGTCGCCTGGTGAGCTACGTAGGTTAGTACGGGAGGGTGAAAGCGCCCTAAGGAGCAGGATTGCTCACGTGATGGCGGGGGCTCCTGTAGATGGGAGAGGACTTCACAAGGGCAGAGGTCTGTCTTGTGGAGTGCACTTCTTGCATCTGAAGCAGAAAAGTGATTTCAGTCTTAGTTCATCTTTCTCTTTCATTTGGTCAAAGGAAACCCTGAAATTGAGAAAAATTTTTTGTGCAGAAGTTAAACCAATTCTTACATGGTGACACTTTTCTCAATCTTTTTTTTTTTTTTTTTTTTACTGGGGATTGAACTCAGGACCTGTGCTTGCCAGGCAAGTGCTTATTCCACTGAGCTATCTTCCTGGCCCTACTTTGCTCAGTCTTAAAGAATCATTGTCCACATTTTTAACCATTAAAACAACAGAGTATCATAACAGATTTGTGTTCAGGATCACGTTGACAAGTCAGTTGACAGCCGGTGGCTGTTCATTAGTTCTTTGCCTGTGCCCTGCTGTCGCTGTCCCACTGTTCTGAGGGCTCGCTCAGCTGTTGTGCCAAGACCTTGCCCACCACCCACAGAAGCTCCCTGGGGGCTTCCTGCCCTTGCCCAGCACTTCCTGTGGCCTGTAGGAGCCCCACATTTGTGTTACTCTATGGGACAAAGATAACTCCCTACATGACACCTTTGATGGAATCCTAATTTTATGAACATGTGGGAATGAGTATCCACCCTCAGATTAAGGAGAGGGAGGAATGTTGGGGGAGCAATTTGTGAAGTTGAGTCTTATTAGGAAATATTTGTCTTTAGCATGAAAGTTAAATAAATCAAAAAGAAAGGTCTAGTCAGTGTAAGGTAAATTCACCCTTAGTGGGTTATAGTTACATAATCTGGGACATAGCTGAGCCCCTGAAGTCCTCTTCCTAGAAGTCAGTCCATGAACAGGTTGCTAGAATTGCTCAATGCACAAAAGCCAGGTTTTGCTTGCTTGGCAGTGTGCCATGCATGACAAGTAACTGGCATCGACCTGCATGAGAAGTGCCTCGCTGATTGGCTTGGGATGTGGTCTGCGTGTGTCTGGAGGACTGACTGGCCGCAGAGGGCGGGCCCGCCATGCTTGTGATGGCACTTAACCAATAGGCTTGTGGCCTGGGTGGAATGAAAAGGGAAAGAAGGAAATTGAGAAGAAGAGGGAAGAAGAAAGAAGAAGGAAGTCCCTTCAGCTTGCTTGGAGAGCACCAGTCTTCGCTCTCAGCTTTGCTGTCTGCCTTCAGGCTTCCAGCCCAGACCCTGTGGCTTCCTGACTGACTCACATGGAATCTGCAGCACGTGCCAGGTTTTCCATCTCTAGCGGATCGTCGGCTCCACAGCGGGCAGATTGCCCCTCTGGCACCCTTCCACGCCTATCTCTGCAGGCAGCAGTTAGGAGCCCACCCTGTACAGATCATATTCCTCTCGTGAGCCCAAATGGATACATCATGCATGTGCTGTGTGTGTGTGAACACACACGTGTATATATAGATTTCATATTCTTAAAATCCTTCCAGGGAACATGCTTACACTGATTCTCTTTTCTCCTTCCCAAATTCACTAGAACATGAAACCCACAAGAGAGATTTATCTTACAAGTGTATGGAATTTAGAGAGAATTGGGTAAATAGGATCACCATACATCCAGCTGTTCGATTGATTTCGTGTTTATCTCAGAATGTAATTGAATTTGAAGCGCTGGAAGAAACAAATTGGAGCTGACAATATCCGAGCACATTGCTTGGTTCCTAGAGCCGTGACGGAAATGAGCTCTCGATCAAGGCAGGAACATGACGGAACCAGTTACTCATACAGCGCCGTTCTCTCCTGATCTCAGTTCATTTCACACACAGCATTCTTACTCCTTCCACTGCAGAGAAAGCACTTGCTTTATCGAGGTCATGTGACAGGTGTGGCATCCTCTGGCCCACTTGCATACTTGGGAAAAGATTCAGCAGCAGACATCTCTTCTGCCCTTCCCTGGTGGCACAGTGAAGAGGAGGAGAGTGCTTCCCCCACAAGCGAGTCTGCAGGGTGTGCTGGCCAAGGAGCCTCTCCTTCCATTCTGGGTCCCAGAGCGTTTCCACCACACGCCTGGCGAAATCTCTGCAGATTCACATGCAAATCTCTGCCCTCGTTGGCTGCTGTCTGAAGACGATGTTTTGCTGACTTTTCCCACTGGAAGCAAGAACAGCACAGGAGATTCCATCTGGTCTCAGCATTTAGGGGTCTCCAGATCCCCTCTCTGAATTTACTGCACCCAAATCCTTTGCATCTTTGTAGGTCAAATAACATGTACTTCAATTTCAATGAGGAAGCATGCTTGGGGAGAAGTATTCCAAGTGCAATTTTATTTTATTTTTTTAATTTTAAAATTCATTTTAATGATAAAAAGGTAAAATAGCAATGAGACAGTTTCACAACAGCTTAGTATGAGAGTTACAATAATTAATGCATTGCATATTGTTGTCTTCCTAGTAGTTATTCAGAGGACAAGATGCAGACATGATATCTTGTCTAAACACTATTAGTACAAACCCTTCTTCTCAGTGAACTAAGAGAAAGTAGCTGTATGTCTATCCTAATTATCTTGTATGTACATATATATTTTTTCACACACAAAACAAAACATGTTTTTATTTGTTTATATCCCCCTTTTTGTTTTGTTTTGTGAGAGATGGGTCAAGTGTAATTTTATAATGAATTAAATTATATAACAATATGTGGTAGCTTATATGGTTTTCATATGTGATATTATATACAACATAACATATTTAGATGGGAATATTATTACCTTCAGTTTCTATCTGGTGAAGTCTTTTATTTAAATTGCACAGCAGAAGGTGCCTGCCACACTTATTCATGTGAATGTAGTAGTTGCCACTGGGCACCTGCCCCGTCCGCTTCACTAGATCACTATATAAGTGAAGACGATCGACTAGAAAAATAGAGCAAATTCCATGAGTTCAGATTCCATGAATGCATTCAAAAGTCTCTGACCCAGCGATATCTGTGTGGTAATGGGAGAGCTTTTGGCCAGGAGTGGCTCCATTAAGGACCCTCAGGAACATTCTAGAGCAGCTGCATGATCAGCCTGTTGTTCTGACCTTCCAGGCCCTTCCTGGTGTGCACCTTTGGGCTCTCACTCTCAGGCCCAGGTCGAGCGCTCGGGTGAGCGCTCAGGACAGCCTCTCCATGGCTTCTGTGGGCCACAGATGCACACCCAGCACCTCCTCCTCCATGTGGTGATTGGGCCCCAGAGCCCAGTGCCATGCCTGGAAATTCTCTGCTGTTCAACCAGTGTGTGCTGACACGAGTGAAAGGCAGAGGCTTTCATTTGAAGAAGACCAAGCTAGCTCAGTTATTACAGCCAGCTGGCCACTAGGTCCTCCTGCTTGTAACCCTGTCTGCCTTGTTGCCCGTAGGAAGGCGACCACTCCCTTTCATGCTCACTGGTGTTTTGGGCATAGCTGTCCCCGTGGGGAGACCCACCAGCCCACCTGGAGCATAGGACGTCTGCAGCTTTTGACCTTTCCCCTGCCTGGGACACAACTCAAGCAGGGGGAGGTCTATGTTGGCTCAGTTTCAGTCCATAGCTGACTGAGTCCAAGACAGAAACAGGATGGCAGAGTGGCCCAGGAGAAGAAATGGTGCTTGACATGTGGGCCAGGGATGAGATAAGGGATGAGCTGGCAAGGGAGGTGCGTGCTTCTTGGTCACACACCTGTGGCCGCCTCTGTTGGCCTAGCCCCTCCTCCTAACGGCACTGTCAGCTTTGAACATGTCAGCACACACACTGGTGAGTTCCGGACCTTCAGGACGCAATAACCAACTCAAAGACCCCCTCCAGACCATTGAGGCCTTGGTGGGTCCACTCTGGATTTGGGTTAAAACATCTACACAGTATTTTTTCTTTTTAGCAAAAGATTTCCTCAAGTCATCTGGAGGTGAAAGCTTGGTGTTGTGAGGGGATGTCTATGCACTATGTGCCCTTTGCCTCTGGCCTCAGTGTCAAGGCCCCATGGGAGTCTAGGACGAACAGGGGCCAACCACATGGGGCAATGTGTACTGCTCATGGAAGCTGTGATTTGAGCGAGATTTTTGAGTTACACAGTACCATCGTCCATCCAAGGTCATTCTCCATGGAGGACACTGATATTCACCTCTGTGCGGTCACTTCATAGTCACAGCATCTTTAGACCCATGTTGCAGTCTGTCACCTATTTGTGCCTGCTTCTCTTATATCTTAGCAATTTGAAGAACATCTGTGACAACACTCACTCCTATGTCTTTGCAGTCATGGGATTTAGAACCTGACTCAAATATTGATTTCATGTCCACTGTGCCGCAGCTGCATGCTGGGCATGCATGTGAGGTGGGATGAGTCCTGAAGAGAAGGGTTCAGGCAGACCTGGTCATGGTAGTGTGCAGTGGGGGGCAGCCCAATCATGTCATTGTCAGGCAGAGCCAGGGCAGTGGCTGATTCCCCCTGGGTGGGAGTCTCAGTCACTCTTCTCTCATTGCTGGGACAAATACCCAATACCCAAAATGAAGGAAGGAAAAGTTCATTTAGCTCACACTTACTGTAGGTTTCAGTCCGTGCTGGGCTGGCTCCAAGGCAGACTGGCACATGGCAGAGGGCAGCAATTCATGGCATGGTGGCAGAAAGCATCAAAATAGCAAGAACAAAAGGGAAGAGTAATAGCAACTATGGCTACAGTTGAGATGTCTCTAAATTGCATTCAGGCTCTCTGCCCCAGGCTGGGTGTAGCACTCACACCCATAATCCCAGAAGCACTCACTCTAATCCCAGTGGATCATGAGTTAATGACAATCTCCAGAAGTCCATCCCATGACTTACAGGAGGCTTTGGGTGGCCAACTAGACACAAACCATAACAGTGGAGCAGGCAGGCTCTACAGCGTTCTCACCACTGAAGCCATCAGGCAACTGAGTAAGGATCATCTGTGTGGGCTGGGAGTGAGGAAAGTGTCTTTGGTAGTGCAGAGCAGATATTAATAAAGATCAGGTAGGAGAAGGCTGCTGGACCCAGCAGAGTGTGCTTGGGGTTGTAGACTGGAATTCATGGGCTAATGATGAAGGATGCCTGCGGGTGGGCTGCAACTCCCAAGAGCATGTCCTGCTCTCTTAGTTTTCTACCTATAAGGAGCAAGTGCACAGCGAGACCCAATAGCTGTGCAGGAACAAATGGCTGCAAAGCTAAGGTACTTTAGGTTTGGTTCAAACCAGCCCTCTTGGTTGCCTTCGGTAGCTCTGAAAGTTAAATACCTACTCCTTCTCACTGGCGGAGACCAACAATTCATTTTATGAAGGCTAGGCCCAAGTAGGACTTTTAATTACTGCCAATTGGACCTGGCTCAAGTTAGAAAGACAGCTCAAGACAAGCTTTCAAGCTCTGTTATTAACTCTGGGGCCATCTGGTTGTTAACCTTCTTGAATATTTTAGCATCCTGGTGCTGTGGACTGCGAGGGCCTTGCTGGAGAGCTACCTTCCCGTTTTAATCAGGCTCAGGGATTTTCTGTCAGACACCAGCTAGAGTGTCTCTTTGGATTTCTGTCACCACTGAGCCCAGAGAGGATGTGTGATCGCACTTCCTGGGGCACTGCTGGGCGTCTTCATCTTCCTTCAGCTGCTTTGTCAATTTTTCACCATCCAAACTTAATATCCCATCGCTGGCCAGTGGCGCTGAGCTGGCTCACAGGCTCCACTGGGGACAGCATTTGCAGCCTGGGTCTTGTCTAGAATCTGGCCGAAGTCCAGGACGATGCCTCAGACCTAATGCCTGTGTAGAGAAGGAAGAAAAGATTAAACTGAGAGCACAGACAGCATTTCCCTCTACTTCATGACTCAGTGGGCAAGCATTCTGTGGCTACATGCAAGTATTCTGTGGCTACGCATAGAGGGGTAAGACTTGAAGGTCAGCTTTTACTTAAGTGGCGTAACATTGTCCTGCTGAAATAGATGTATGGCTTAAATAGAAATTCACAGAGCTCACATTGCGGAATTGCTTGCCTGGATTCCTTTTATCTTTTAGAGAAAGCTGGGGGTGGGAGGGTAACAAGGAAGATCCTGTACACACACACACACACACACACACACACACACACTCATGCACACACACACACACACATTGGTTTAATCCTCAGAGATAAAATGGATGCTTAAAATTATTCTTCCTGATGAGAAGTATTAAAAAGATAGAAATGCTTTAATAACACCCTCACTGCCATGGTGTGGTGCCCTCAGCTTGCTCCGCTGGTTGCAGTTTTTCTACCAACTGAACTCATGGTTCCTCCCCAAAGCCAAGACGCTCGATGATTTGTAAGTGAGGCACATTGGTTTGCAGCTGAAGGGGTCAGTCCGATTTTCATGTGTTGCTTCATAGTAGGGAAAATTCCTTGGGAGATTTTTGTCTTACAAATTGTAAACAGTGTGTGGAAGCAACACAGTTCCCTGGAATCAGGAGACGTGCGAGTCGCTGAGAAGCATGTGTAGGATCAGCTTCGCAGGTGCAGCCAGCCTTGACGGCCTCCTCTGAGCAGCATGGTTGCTCCTTCTCCTTAGGGGGAGTGAGCAGGATTCTTGGGAGGAAATCACTGGGTATGAATTAAATGGTAGGTCTGAATTCTGATTACTGTTTTGTTTTAATATGAGGTCTTAGAACATTTTCTCTCACCTCAGTTTTAAATGTGTTTAATTTATAGATTAAGGAGCAAGGATTTTTGTTATTAACACTGCCGTGAGTCCTGTAGTTATGAACTAAACCACTGGAGAGCAAAACAGAGTCCTATTAGATGCAAATATCAACACTACAGAAGCCATGACTTTGTGTACATCAGTTACAAGCACATTGAAAGAACAATCGATTCAGAGCCGGCTTCCATCAGCATTACTGACTAGGAAGGCCAGGGTGGAGGGCTTTTCTCTGGGTTCTTCAGCCCTGTACTTCTCTGAAGTTTCGTCCTATTTGGGGCTGCTGCTCTGTCAGGGGGTTCTGTTTAAAACAGCAGAGGAATAAAAGGGCCCTGCTGCTGTCTCCTGTTCTAGCCAAGGGCTCTCGTGCATTTTCTGATCAACATGATAGTTGCCTGCCCTCCGGTTTCCAGTGGAAAGAGCGGATATTTATAACTTAAAAGCAAGGAATGGTAGCAATTGAAAACCACAGTCAACTCAAGAGGCAAGGCTCAGTGTGAGTAGCGGTTAGACGGGGCAGTTGTGAAGAAGGCACCTGTCTGCTCTAGAGGTTAAGCGCCAGCACTGCTGCCAATGACCAGTGGAAATCTGCGCTCTGATTTACTATAGATGAAAATATAGGTCACTGGATTGATGCAGGTCGGGATAAGGGGGCTTCATTGTCTTCACTAACGCCAGAATCCTCTCTGTTTTGGTAAAGGGCTGTCCGTGAAAGCTTCCTAGGTCTGTCAATGTCCAGCTGATGCCTGATGGCATTGCTGCTGCTGAATTTATTACCATAACGTAGCAGTGGCCAGCATGTGTTTTTCTCTCTATGCCAATATCTGGGCTGCCTGAGGATCATAAATAATACTGTAGCTTTCTCCCAGAGAATGAGACATTTGGCCAAAGAATCTGAGAAACCCAACACAAACAAGTCAACTGACTAATCAAACAACAACAAAAACAAAAACAGGAAAAGACAAGGCAACAAAATGCATCTAAAAACTCTCCACTTCCCCCAAATGAGTACAGGGTGCATTAAGGGGAAGAAAACCATAAGCCCTGCAGAGGTAGCTCTGAAAGTACCAGCAAGGAGTAGGAGTACACAGGAAGGTTCCAATCGGAAGCCCAGGAGAGGAAAAGCATGACTGAATGTGTGCATAACAAAAGCGACCAGCCGGAAGACAGACAGCGAGACCTACGGGACAGTACTGTGGCCCGGGGTAAGCTGGAAACAACAAGAGAACATGGAAAACGGAGCCTACAGCTCCTAGCTGATTGGAAGAGGACTAGCATAAGAGTGATTGAAATTAGTGAAAGGTCAGAAGATAGACCAAAGGGCATAAAAACCTTTACTCACATGATAGCAGACAAGTTTGCAGGCATGGAAGGAGAATTTAACATACATACAAGTGAAGTATATAGAATCACAAATAGCCATGATCAGAAAAAACAGAACAAAACAAAACAAAAAACAAAAAAAACTACTCCATGCCATACAGTAATTGAAATACCATAAATACAACACAAGAACAAAATGTTATAGGCTTCTAAAGCAAAGCAATGAATCACCTATTAAGGAAAACCTGTCAGTATTAAAACAGATTTCTCAAAAGAAACTTTAAAGCCGCAGGGAGCATGGAAAACATTTTAAGTTCTTAAAGAAAACAACATCTAATCCAGGCTAAACAAAAGTAAAGCAGGTGGTATCGCATTCCCAGACTTGAAGTTATACTATAAAGCTACAGTGATTAAAACAGCATGGTCTTGGCATAAAAGCAGGCATTGGATCAATGAAACAGAACAGAAGAAGCAAAAAAACCCCCAGGTATATACAGATGTTGGATCTTTGACAAAGGAGACAAAAACATTCACTGGAGGAAATACAGCCTCTTTAAAAAATAAATAGTACTAGGAAAATTGAAAATCCACATGCAGAAAATTGGAAATGCACATTCAGAAGACTGAGTCTAGACCCATATCTCACCATGAGATCAAAATGGATCAAAGATCTAAATATTAAAACAGAAACACTTAATCTACTATCCGACAAATAGGTTTAACTCTTGAAGACATAGGAGCAGCCAAGGGCTTTCTGAACAGAATGTCCATAGCCCAGTAGGTAGCCCTGAGGATCCACAAATGGGATCGTAGAAGTAGAAAGCTTCTTCACAGAGAAGGAAACAATCAACAGAGAGAAGAGACAGCTACGGAACTGGGGAATTTTTTTTTGCCAGTTGTTCCACTGACAGATGATTAACTCCAGGATATCTAAGAGACTAAAAAAATTAGACTACTCCAAATAAATGACCCAATCAAACACAAGCAGCCGAAGTGAATACATACTTCTTGGAACTGCAGATGGCCAATAAGCACATGAAAACATTCTCATTGTTACTGGCCTTCAAAGAAATACAAATTAAAACTACAGAGTGATATTACCTTATGTCTGAAAGAATAGCTATCATCAAAAAACCTACTAATAGCTAAAGTTGAAAAAGGAACTCCACTACATTGTTGGTAGAAATGCAAACTAGTACAACCACTATGGAAATCTATGTAGTGAAAACCAATTAAAACTAGAAATTCCACTTGACCCAGCTATTCTGCTCTCAAGTACCTTCCTCAGAGTTAAGACCATCATTTTACAGGAGCATATGCACACCTATGTTTATAACAGCATCATTTGTAGCAGCTCAGCCCCTATTGAGGAGACACTAGCTTCAAAGTCCCTTTTGGAGCTTCAATTAATTTTATAGCTTTTTTTTTTTTTTTTTTTTTTGGCAGAACCGGGGATTGAACTCAGGCCCTTGCGCTTGCCAGGGAAGTGCTTATTCCACTGAGCCATCTCCCCGGCCCCTTCAATTAATTTTAAATCTTCACATTACCTTTTGAAAAGGGCCCAAAGTGTTCAGTTTGAATAAAATGAAACTTTTATCTCTCTTCTTTCCTGTTCCTCCAACTCTACTCAGCACAGACTGACAAATGTTTCTGGCCTCTCCTTCTCAAAACTTCCTCAACCTTCTCAGATGCTGGCTGATGCCAGGCTTTTTTTTTTTGGATTTTCCATTTATCTTCCTTTACGGATGTTTGCCTTTAAAAAAAAATTCAGTCTAAAATTTCAGGAAAGGAACTGGATGAGAGAGAAGTCTTTTCACTCACTGTGTGCAGCAGTGGAGAAACTGAGGCAGAAGATAGAGGGGCCAGGGCCAGAGGAGGAGGAGGGGAATCAGGTGGGGACACTTATTTTACTATGTCTTCCCTGTCATAGTTATTCTCTTGCATTAACTTTCCTTCTAGTAAAGGGATTGGTGTCACAAATATTCAGGAAGTGAGAGATACGTACCAGAGAGATACGATGAGTGAACTCTGAACTGACTGAATACGAAATGAAATCAGAGGTGGTTTTTGACTCCAAACCATCTCAATTCTTACAAAACACAAACATTCCAAGAAGGATTCTTTCCTTCTTCTGCTCCTGCTTTCAAAAGAAATGTCTCTGGGTGAAATCTAGTCACAAAAAATTAAAATCTAAGTTACATGAAAACGCAAATAGAAACTATTTTAAAAAGTTCTTTAATAGGTAGATGTTATGGTTTGTGTCCCCAAAGCTTCATGCAGTCATGGGGTGGCTCCTGGAGTTTGTGATTGACTGCATGCGTGTGGGTGCAGCACCTGCCCTGGGGCATGTGATTTGCATTACAATGTAAGGAGGGAAGAAAGGCTATCTCGCTGCAGTTGCTGCTGCCAATCTCCTTTGCTCTCTGCTCTTTGCTGCCACCATATCAAAGGTTACTCTCTGCCCTGTGCCATTCTCAGCCTTGGAGCCAACTGAGTATGGACTGAAACCTCCAGTAACTGTGAGCTAAATAAACCTTTTCCTCCTGCATTTTGAGTGTTGAATATTTGTCCCAGCAATGAGACAGCAGTAACCGAGACAGAATTTGGTACCAGAAGTGGGGCCATTGCTGTGGCTAATCCTGACCATGTGGATTATGAGCTTTTGGGAATGCTTAATGGGAAAAAGACGTAGGAAAAGTTTGGAGATGTTCCCCACAAGTGAAGCGTTGAAACAGCTTCAGTTGTTCTGTATGGGAGATTCTGGTCAGAGCTCAAAAGACCAGAAAGCTGATAGGAAGCCTGCTTGTAAAGACCAGGCTGGGAAGGTTTCTGCCAGGAAGAAGGACTGCATTGGTTGTTGGACTCTGGATGATTTGTGTTATGGCTTGCCAGAAAGTTTATCTGAATTTTGCTCATGTCCAGAGATTTTCCTTGAGATTGAGATTAAGCATGGCAGACTCATGCTTAATCTGAGCAAAAGATATTTCAAAACAGTCAAATATTAAGGCAGTAGCATGGCTGTTGTCAGGGGCTTTTAGCTAGATTTTAATTGAGAATCAAAAGAAAGTAAACCCAGCAGGATGATTTAAAATGTTGAGTTTGGCCAGAAAAGAAGCTACAATAAAGCTGTGGAATGCAAAGATAGAGCTGAGGATATCTCCATTGCTGGGAAGGAACAGAAGTATCAAAAGGGTGGCCTGAGGGCATCACAGGAGGTGGCAGGTCTCCATCCTTTCCAGCCTCAGTATTGCAAATGTCAAGGACTTACTTCACCTTGAGGGGAAAGCCACAGTCCCATATTCCAGAATGGTACCAGGATGGAGAATTTGTCCCTTGGAATCAGGGTCAGAGTGCTCAGTGATCCAGGTACTCACTGGCCTAGGAGAGAAGCCAAGGGGGCTACCACCAGAAGTGCTGTATGGGTGGAGCCATGTAAGGTTTTTGGAGCTCACAACTCACTACAGATTGCTTTGGATGTTCCACATGGAACTGCGGGACTTGATGATTGCTCTGCTGGATTTTGGACTTGCTTTGGTTTCAATACTTGGTATCCTACTGTGTGTATATTTTGGAATGGTAGGGTTCATCTTGTGCCACTGAATGTTGGGAATGTTTAACTTCTCATTTGTATAGGGCTCATAGCAAAGAGTTTGCTTTTGGTCTTGAAAGAGACTTGGGACTTGGACTTCTCAGCACTGCCGAAACTGTTAGAACTTTGGCAATTCTTGGAGATGGACTGAAATGCCTCTTGCATAAAGGGATATGCAGCAGTCTTTGGGGGTCCAGGGTTGGAATGTTATGATTTGTGTATAGGTGTCCCCCAAAAGCCTCATGCAGTCTGGGGGCAGCTTCTAGAGTTTGTGATTATTGTGGGTGTGGATGCTGCATCTGCCTTGGTGCTGGTAATTTGCATTACAATGTAAGGAGGGGATAGAGACTGGCCAGCTCCCTGAGCTGCTGCCACTCTGCTTTGTTCTCTGCTCTTTGCTGCCATCATATGAAAGCTTGCCCTCTGCCATGTGCTGCTCTTGGAGCCAGCTGAGTATGGACTGAAACCTCCAGTGACTGTGAGCAAATAAACCTTTCCTTCCTTTATTTTGAGTGTCAGGTATTTGTCCCAGCAATGAGAGAGCACTAACTGAGACAGTAGACAATTTAAAATTCTCTCTGCCTTCCTGTTGTCTATGTTAGAATAGGATGCACTGTCATGGAGTACTAAGTAGTTCTTGGTGCCAGTGACAGGCACACTCTGGGATTCATGGTATGACTGACATGTGCCGCATGAGCACATGCTAGTGAATACCATGAAGGAGCAGTGTGGCCACAGACAGCAGGAAATGGAGGCAAGGAAGGCCTCCATTGATGGGGATGTAGGAGTCATGTGGTGCGGAGCGGATCTTGTCCAGGTCAGGCAGTGGCATGGTGTGTGGCCCATCCTTGGCTAGGTGACTGAAGCTAAGTATCATCGCTATGGCAGGAGAGGTAGGCAGGGCCGGCATCAGGCCGCTTCAGGATCTTGGAGGTTATCATGGTAGAAGTGTTAGACAAATTAGATTTA
>NW_004524731.1:1664721-1685160 GCF_000260255.1 Octodon degus
ACCATGAAGGCAAGAAGAGCATGGAGCAGAGTACAAGTCCTCTATGAAAACAAATTCCAGCCCAGACTACTATACCCTGCAAAACTCTCAAGTTTGATGGAGAAGTGAAATACTTTCATGAAAAAGAACAGCTAAAGAATTTCATGATGACAAAGCCAACCTTACACAGGCTACTGAAAGATGTTCCAGAGAGGGACCAAAATGATCAGAACTCCATGAATGAGATCAGAAGCAACCAACTAAATAGGGCAAGCAATTAAAAACAGGAGGAAAAGGAGTAAACGACAACAGTTCCTTGTCTCGTTTAGATATTAGTGAACCTCACCAGGATGATCTGGGAATATGCCTTCTATTTTTAATTAAAGACTCTGTTGAGTATTAGAAGCCCTATTCTTGAAAAGAAAAAGAAACAATGGAAATACCCGCAGTGCATTCTGACCTCCAAACATCCTTTAACTAGCCTTCTCATAATAAAAAGCATTTTGTATATGCATAATCTACTAGGAACACCAAAAAATTTTCTAACACATTCACCAAAAATTATAAAATATGCTTAGGTTATCAGAAAGAACCATTTCAGGCACTTCTCACCATTCAAGCTGACATCTTTGGGTTGCAGGAAGGGCGGGTGGTGCGGAAGGTGGCTGTGGCTCCGAAGGAGAGCCCTCTCCATAGCTACACTGAGACCCTGGCTCTCCGGTGCCCCTTCCCTCCTGTGGGAGTCGGTAGCTCACCAGGCTCTGCTCCTGGCTCACTAGGTCTTGACCTTTTCAGAACTAAAAGCTGGTCTAAGGTTGACTGTTTCTGTCTTGTCTTTACCACTCCTGACATTGTCCTTACGCAAGTGAATGAAATGACTAGCCTGTTGTTCATCTGCGTGGGTCTTCTCTGCAAGTGTTTGTAGCTCTGTCAGTTTCTCAGCATTTCCTTGTTTTTATGTGTTTAGTACAGGGTGTATAGAGTCTCACTACGCAGAGCGCACTCATAGTGATCCTCCTGTTTTCGGCCTCCCCAGGGCTGGGATTACAGGCACGCATCACCATGCCCAGTCGCAGTCACTGCCTCAGTGCACCCTGGGAGCAGGGCCAGCACAGCATGCTGCGGATCGAACCTGGTCCCTGTGCCTGCCTAAGCAGGTGCTTTAGTATGCTGAGCTATGTGGCTGGCCCTTTGGGCCATGCTGACAGCAATAACTGTAAAGGTTATATAGAGCACTGACTGAAGTCACATCCACACACACACCATCCAGGTTCAGGTTGATGCTTAGCTATACTTAGCTACACTTTTCTGGCATCGTGAGTCCTCATGTATAACCACACAAGTGGCCGACATTCAGGTCATAATTTAAGTCTTTGGTGGTCCTAACTTGAGGGCCCACCACAGAGAAATCAAGCCATTAGCTAGTGCTCTGTAATCCCCTTATTTGTATTTTTACATCAAATTGTATTTTATTTTCATTTTTTTCACAGTGGAAATAAATATCAGCTTTATTACCACTCAAGCGGCTGCTCATTCTGCCGGCGCATTTAAGATGTATATTAGTGATCGCTTCATCACAGAGAATCTATCCCTGCACAAAACAAAGCTTGACTCTTTTTGCTTCTCCTTACCTGCCCTCGGCCCCACCTCCCCTCCCCATTTAAAAGCTTCTTTCATTTTTCCTTCTTTTCTCAGTTTTTACCTTTCCTTCCTTCCTCTTCTCCTGTTCCTCTCTCCAATTGAATATTTTCTTCCCAGCCCACAATACCTATTACACATTTTTGTCCCTATTTACACCTTTCGTTTCTCACACCAGAGAAGAAAAAACTGCAGGGCTCACGTGTACGTGTTCAATTGATTTCACTGACGAGTGTGGGCTCAAGTGGCACTTATTTCCTGATAAATGTCTCAAGTTTCTTTAAGCCTGAGTAGCACTCCGCTGTGTAACAACCACATCTGCTTTCGGAATGCATCATTTGATGCGGCATTTGTGCTGGTTCCAAGATTTGGCTATTACAAACTGTACCGCTATGCACACGGTGTGCATGTATTGCTGTGGTATGCTGCTTTTAATTCTTTTGGGGAGAGACCAGGGAAGGGAGTGAATGGCTGGGTCAAATCAAACCTCTAGTCCTAGTTTCTCTGTCTCTGTCTCTGTCTCTCTCTCTGTCTCTCTTTCTCTCTCTCTCTCTCTCTCTCTCTTTTTTTTTTTTTTTTTGGTAGAACCGGGGATCAAACTCAGACCCTGGTGCTTGCCAGGGAAGTGCTTATTCTACTGGGCCATCTCCCCGGCCCCTAATCCTAGTTTGTTGAAGAATCTGCATACTGGTTTCCACAGTGACTGCATCAGTGCACACTTCCACAAACAGTGGAGAAGGGTTCCTTTTCCCCCACAGCCTCATCAGCATTTGTTATTCATAGATTTCTTGACAATAGCCCTTCTTTCTGGAGATGGAATCTCAGTGTTGGTTTAATTTGTATCTCTCAAGTGACCAGTGATGTTAAACCCTTCTTCATATATTTCTTTGATGTTTGTATTTCTGCATCTGAGAAGTATGCATTCATCTCAGATGCCCATCTTTGGATTAGGTTTAAATTTGGGGGGTCTGACTTTTTACTTCTTTGTGTGTTCTAAAGAGTAATCCTTTGTCTGAGGGAACAGTTGCAAAGCGTGTTTCCCATCCTGTGCATTGTCTCTTCACTCTGTTGTGGTCTCTCCTGTTGTGCAAAAGCTGTTTAATGAGAGGAGGTCTCAGTTGCTGATTCTCTGTGATCACTCCTGCGGCATCGAAGTCTCGTTCGTAAAGCCTGCTCACAGCAGCGTCTTCAGGAGTTCCACCTATTCTGTCTTCCAGCAGATCTAATGTTTCTGTTCTGGTGTCTAGGTCTTTGATTTGGGCCTACCATGATGAGTTGCTGCTTGTAATTGGCTGAGACCAGCCTGCTAGTGATTGGTTTAAACTCAGCATTTATACTTGGACATCAAGTTACGATTTGTGATGTAGGAACTGAAAGTACAGAGATGGCTCCAGGCCATACGACTCCTGCTTATTTAATTTAATGAAAACCACAGGACACAACCACCTTGTGTGAAAGCATTTCTGTGCTTGTGTTTTAGATTTAAAAATCTACATGTATTTATTTTTAATTGCCACAAAATTGTACATATTCATGGTGTAAAGTATGATGCCTCTGTCCCTCTAAGCAATACACAGTGCAATGATTGGGCCAGGGTATTGCGCAACCGTGAATGCAAACATTTCTTTCTTTCTTGTACCTCAGGAACATCCAAACTCCTCCTTACTAGCTATTTTGAAATATTCCAACAGTGGCTATTTTCCATTGCTGTCTAGAAGTTATTTTCCTTCCCGTTGCACTCTTGTACCTGCTCCCCACCATCCTCCACCCTCCCAACCTCCCTGCCCTTCCCAGGCTGCATGGTGCACCAGGGGTTTGGCCCTCAGGTCTGCCCTTAGTCGGCCCCCGGATGTCTAAGCCTCGGCTGGCTTGCCCACTAGCACTGCAGCCGGACCTCCTGTCCGGGACACTTCTCTTTTCTCATTCATAAACTGAGAAGACAATGGCAGCTGTGCAGTCCTGATAATAGTACTAGAAAGAGTTACAGCATTATGAGACTTTCACATGTGAAAGCAGGCTCTGCGTTGTATTTACCTGTCTGCTTCCGAAGTGCGAGACAATTAACGCGCTTACGGAGTCATGTAATGCTGTAGCACTGGAATACTTCTGAGGACGTGTAGCACTTAGCAAGAGCAAACGATGCGGCTTAACAGGTGGCGGATTGCAGCATTTTTTTTTTTTTTTCACATGTTGTAATGGGACACAGTTGGCTTCACTGCAGTTTATTTAGGGTGATATTCCCTGAAGGGGAAAGGCAAATCTAATTTATTTTTCACTGCCAATGTCAGTTCACTTAACAAATCTGGATGGAGAGGGAAGAAGTTCAGAGCAGAGAGAAACATGTCAGTTTCTACAGATTGCGGTTGAAAATTGCTTGTTATTTGGAGATTTCTCTCCCAGACTTGTGAGGTGCTTTGGGATATTGTTGCTGAGATAATAAAGCACATGTTCCTTGAAAAGAGAGGCTACACACTGCGCGGGACTGTTGTTATGGCCTCGGGCAACCTTTCCACCGTCACAACCGCCAAGGCGCACCTTGAGATACCTGCCGAAGCTGTATTTAAGTCTTGTTGGAACCTTAAATGCTGCATGCGGATCAATACTTGTGAAGAGCTAACGGGTGGTCGGCAAGTGGGTGGCAGCCTCCCAGGGAGGTGCAGGCTCTCCTGGCAAGGCCACCAAGGGGGACAGGGGGCCGGGCGCCTCTCCCCACAGGTGGTCACTTCTCTCCTTATCCCTCCGTTGCAAGAAGGCAAAGTAACTTCTGCGACTCTCTGAAGTCATGATCGACTGCGGTGATTGAAGACATTAATACTGATTAGTGCCAGCTGAAGTTGGTGGTGTTATTATGCGGATAGTCTCTGGGGAAATTTCATGGAGAAGTTTATTTCTTGAGCATTTACAAGTGAAGAAAATATCTTCACCATATGTAATTAAAGAAAATGTTTCTGCACAAATATGGCGTCTGTGAGCAGCCCATTAGGACAGCCTCTCCACTGCGATTTCACGGAGCTTACTGCCTTCCAAAGACTGAGGAGGCCCAGGCGGCAGCTGGGGTGCTGCTCTTCTCTGCAGCACTGCAGCTGGTGAGAAGGCGCTGGCCGGTGCAGGAGTTCCTGGTTCCGGTCCTCCTTGGCCCTGCGCACTGCGCTTCACATTTGTCTACACAGCGGCAGCGCCAGGGGCCCAGGCTCTTCTTTCACAGCTGGACCCCACAGGCCGGTGTGTGTGGCCCCAGGCCCCGAGCTCTGCGCAGCAGTCTAGTTTTCACGCATGCTTGATGCGCCAGAGCCATGCTCTCTTCTTTCATTCAGCCAAGCCCTCACACCCCGAATGTTTCTCCTCTCCCAAATACTCTTCTGCATTTTTTTTCTAATTTTAATTTTCTTCCTAAGAGTCAAGACTGCATCTGAGAGCTGATAAGTCTCAAATTCATGAATTCATCAGTGAATTCAGCTGGTCCTGTCAGATGCTTGTCATCACTGTCTGGTCTGGTGGTGGTCTCGCCCTCTTGTCCCACAGCTCGTGACCTTCCCAGGGCTTCTTCTGTTCCTTCCCTTTTCCTTCTCTGATCTTTCTTCCATCTCGCCTGGATACTCAGGCACACGTTTTTCTCTCCCTTTACAATGACCAATTTCAGAGGCTGGGCAAGATCCCACCAACATTTATTTCTGGTTCATGTCATGGCCCAGCACAGCCTGGTAGTGCTCCTGCCCATCTTCTGCAGTCTGTGAGCCAGGGGCCCGCGGTCTCTCCAGCTGGCTGGGTCCCCTCCTTCCTGCAGGCAGCACACGCATTGAGATGTGTGCAGGGTTAGGCCGGGTTGGAGGGGATGCGCGGCACTTCCAGCCGCAGTCTGCCGGTGAACCCAGCCTAACCTAGTGACTCCTGTCTAACTCCAAAGGAGACTGACAAATTCTTCTTCCCAAATAGCTGGTCAATATTGGTGTGAGTCAGCTTTATGTTACTGTAACAGACAAGTGAGATTACAACCACCTCACAAAGAGGAAAGGCTTGTTCTGGCCCCAGTATGGCAGCGTCTGGCTGTGGCTGGTTGGTGCTGTTGTTTCTGCGCCTGTGAGCCCACACTGTGGCAGAAGCACATGGCCAACCGTTCACCTTGCGGCTCTGACACGAGCAGGGGAGGCAAGTCCAGGTCGCACCACTCCAGGGGAGGACAGGTCCCACGGACCCCCCGCCCCCCGCCAGGCCCTGCCTGTCAGTTTTTTCACCAGCTTTCCCTGGTGCCAAGCTGTCCCCTCAGGGGACTCTTAAGTTCTAGGCTGTGGCACATTCTGAATGGCTAATTTCACATAAGCTACATTAAAGTTTAAGTATTCAGAACAGGGAGAAGCTTAGCATGGGGACAATTGATCAAGTAAGAGAGGGGAAGAAATAAATGAGATTTAGTACTCATTTTAAGTTGAAAAGTAAACAATAACTTTTGTTAAGTTGTAATGCAAAATCAGTAATTATGGTAATAATGATGAAGGTAATAACAAGTTAATGTGTATGGTTTTCTTAATGAAGGTACATTGCCAGTGTAATTTGCATGCATGGGTTTTTATAACCTTCATAATAACCTTACAAAGGTTATTGCGGTTCTGTTTTCCAGAGGAAGAAGCTGAGACTTACGGGTGAAGCCCAAGGCAGGGATTCTGGGTAGGAAGTGACAGAAGGCGTTGTCAGGCAGGAATCCCCACCCATTCCCTTCCCACCACCCCAGCTGCCTTCCTAGAAGAATAATGATATTTCACTTGCTTTACCTCAGCACAGACGGTGGAGTTTTACAGCCTTGCAGACAAGGAAATCGAAATTTAAGAAGGTTCAGTTCTTCCTGCAAAAGTCACAAGTCGTAAACATAACAAAGGTGAATATCTGAGACGAATAATTGAATTATTTTACAGCATGACCTTCAATCCTAAAGCACCCGTTAAACTCAGGATTTCTATCGGGGATCCTGAAGTGAACTTCCAATCTCTTGGCCATACAATGGGGATGTGGGATAGCCAATTGTTCACGAAGAACAAAGGGCCCTGAGGCAGCCAGGGACTTGGCGTTTACTGACTGAGCAGGTGATTATCAGTGACTCAGAGGGCTGAGGGGGGCTTATGCTAAGGAGCATCTTTCTTTGGAGAGTCTTCAGCAGTCTTAGTGTTAGGCTTATTCTTAGTAGGTGGGAGAGGACCACCCACCCCTACTGGGATGATGGGAAATCTCAGAAGGGCGACTCCAGAATCTCAAGCTTCTGTTCATCCCTTAGAAGTATGTAAAACTAACTATTGTGAATTTCTGGTCCCCAACAGGTTTCCAGATAATAATCTGATTTTTTTTTTTTTTTTGCCATCCCCTGAGTGAGCAGTGTCTATTATTGCTGTTTTGCACAGGCAGGGCACACAAGTTATACTGAAAGGGAGTTAATGGTCTTCGTCTAACTCTAGTTTGACTATTTTGATGGCCATTGCTGCTTTAAGATAGCATTTTTTTATGCAAACAATTTTCCGGTCTTACATTTTTGCATCAGAAAGCATCTTTTATTTTATAATATTCATCACAGAAGAGGGTAAAGCTTTCTTAAAAGACAAGAACATAAAATATTGCATTGCTTATTGGAGAGCAATTTATTTTGAAGGCCTTGCTATATTCATGGGGAGAAAAAAGAAGCTATGATAACACCACAAAGCAACTTGTTCTGAATTTACTCTGAAATAATATGACATTGGGCTATTTAAGTTGCTTTCAGGTGTTGCCTATGAAAATGGATAACTTCAAATATCTGGCTCAAAGAGGCAACCTCTGAATTGCATTCTTAATATTTAGTACACTTTTCCCTTCACAGCAATGAGTTACTTTGATGTCAGTAAACATGCAGTTTATATAACAAAATCCCCCCTTTTCTCTTTGAGCCCAGCCCACCGGCAGCGCTGTGCAGCGGACAGGGCTCCCCTGAGGCACTGCCTAGTCACAGCTCTGGGCGGGGGTTCTACGGAAGGGGGTTAGGACATGAGCTAGCTCACAGATAGACCTAGTTATGACTTTAAGTGAACACTATTGGGAAATACTGACAGCCGCTCTTAACACTTAAAATAGCTACATAACTATCTCATTTATAAACAACTGGATTGTATGTCATTAACATGCACTCTTAAAATAGCTAGCATCATTCATACTTCACTGAGAGGCTGAGAAAGGCTAACCTATGAAGACTCCAGGTAGAGGGGCTGGTGAGTGACCAGGATCCGTTCAGTTACTGGGAACATAAGAACTGTTTATTCTTTTTTGTGTGCTGAAGAAACACCTTGAAGAAATAAATTAAGCTATAGCAAATCAAACATAATAGCATAACAATAAAAAAGAAATTCATAGACTGAAAGTCAAAGGAGATAAAGCAATACTTCTAGTGGCAGGAACCCAGAAATAATCAGGGGTAGCTATTCTATTTACAGACAAAGTGAATTTCAATCCAACACTGATTGAAAGAGACAATGAAGGTCACTATACATGTGTTAAGGAAAAACTCCCAAGAGAAAAGATAACAATCATAAATATATATGTGCCAAATTTTGGTGCCACTAACTATATAAAACAAATATTAATGGACATGAAAAATCAGACAAACACTAACATAATTGTAGTGTGGAACCTCGATACCTCACTGTCACAAAGATCAAATAGACAAAAAAATCAGCAAAGAAGGAATTCAAGCAAACCTGTGGACAACTGGACTTAGAGATGCCCACAGAGTATTCCAGCTCACAACATCAGAATACAGATTCTTCTTATCTATGCATGGGCCATTCTCAGAAGGAAACCACGAGGGCTGGGGAGATGGCTCAGTAGAATAAGAGCTTGCCTGGCAAGCCCAAGAGGCCCGAGTTCAATCCCCGGTTCCACCAAAATAAATAAAAACATATCTATGGTTTAAAAAGACAGACAGACAGACAGAAAGAAAGAAAGAAAGAAAGAAAGAAAGAAAGAAACCACATAGTGGCTTATAGAGCATGCGTTAGTAAATTCAAAGCAATTGAAATGTATGTTATCTGACCATATTGCAATGAAATTGGAAATCAATGACAAAAAAATTACAAAAACTACATGAATAAATGGAAATTAAATAACTAGCTCCTGAACAACAAAAGCTGTTGAGATGAAATTAAAGAGGAAATTAAGTATTTTCTACAATTAGAAGATAATACCAATACAATACACTGGAACTTATGGGATGCTGTGAAAACTGTCCTAGAAGGGAAGTGTATAAGAGTGAACTCACACATCAGGAAAAGAGTGAGCTCAGACAAAGAATCTCATGCTGAACTTCAAGCTTCCAGAAAAAGAAAAAAAAAAAAAAACCCACTCAAGTCCAAAGCTTGTACTAGGGAAGGAATTATAAAGATCACTGCAGAAATTAATGCAATTGAGACCAAGAAAACAATTCAAAGAATCAATGAATTGAGGAGTTGATTCTATGAGAGACTAAATAAAAGTGACAAACTCTTAGCCAACCTTGTCATAAAGTCAAGAAAAAACTGAAATCCATGAAATTAGGAACAAAAAGGGTGAAATCACAATTGATTAATCAGAAATCCAAAAGATCATCAATACCTACTTCAAAAAAATTTATTCTAATAGATGGAAAACACAAGAAATAGGTTCTAAATACAGATGAATTATAAATTACTAACAGAATAAAAATATAAAAATTCTAAATAATCCAATATAAGTCAATAAATTTTTAAAGTTAAATTTTTTAAGTTTAAATTTTTAAAACTTACCAATTAAGGAAATGTCAGGTCCTGATGAATTCACTGCTGAATTCTTCTTCTCCTTCTCCTTCTGCTCCTCTTTTGCTTTTCCTCCTCCTCTTCCTCCTCCTCCTCCTCCTTCTCTTCTCCTTCTCCTTCTGCTCTTCTCCTTCTCCTCCTCCTCTTTCTCTTCTCTTTCTCTTCTCCTTCTGCTCTTCTCCTTCTCCTTCTCTTCCTCTTCTCCTTCTTATCCTCCTCTTCTCCTTCTCCTCCTCTTTTTCTCCTTCTCCTCCTCTTTTTCTCCTTCTCCTCCTCTTCTCCTCCTTTTCCTCTTTTTAATCCTCTTCTCCACCTCATCTCCTCCTCCTCCTCCTCCTCATTGTTGTTGTTCTCCTCTTCCTCCTCCTCCTCCTCCTCCTCCTCAGTCTTTGAGACAAGTCCTTGTTTTGTAGTCCAGGTTGGCCGTGAACTCACAATGTTGCCCAGGCTGGCCTCCAATGCACAATAATCCTCCTGCCTCAACCTCCTGAGTGCTAGGATAACAGGTGTGTGCCACCACATCTTGTTTTTACTGCTATATTCTATAAAAAAAGTTAGAGAAGACTTAATGCTATTACTCCTCATACTCTTTAATGAAATTGAAAGGAAAGCAATAGTCCCAAAGTCATTCTTGGAAGCAATTATTACTTGACAGCAAATCCAGAGAAAGACCCAACCACAGAAGGGTGCTACAGCTCAATCTTCCTAATGAATGTAGATGCAAAATTGTCAAATAAGTTACAAGCAAACAGAACACAGATAGTAGTGAAGAATAATATATACCGTGACCAAGTAGGAATCAGCCTAGGAATGCAGAGATGGCTCTCGTACACAGATGAAGATGTAATGCACCACATCTACAGCAGCAAGGACGCAAATCACATGATGATCTTAATAGAGGCAGAAAGAGCATTTGACAAAGTCCAATAACACTTGTGATAAAACCTACAGAAAATTGTAATAGGTGGTCTTATATCAATCTGATAAAGGCTACTTATGACCAAAAAAACCAGCCAAAGTCATACTAATTGGACAAAAAATAGAAAGCTTTTATTCTACAAGAAGGAACAGACAAGGATGTCCACTGTCACCACTCTTATTCACTATAGTTCTGAAATCTTAGCTAAAGCAGTTAGATGAGAAAAGCAAATAGAAGGAATAAAGATAGGAAAATAAGAAGTTAAATTATTTTTGTTTGCAGACTATATTGTACTCTACATACAAGACTCCAAAAACTCCACCATAAGGCATCTAGATTTAATAACCAAATTTAGTTGGGTAAAAAGCCAACTCAAAATTTAATAGCATTCTTATCCATAAATAACAAACTCAGGGAGACAGAAATTGGGGAAACCACATCTTTCACAATAGCAGCAATAAATGAAATACTTAAAAACCATTCTAACAAAGGAAGTAAAAATCTACGCATTGAAAATAAAAGAACGGGAAAAAAAAAGGTCTAAGAGGATATCAGAAATGAAAAGATATCCCTTGGTGTTTAATAGGAAAAACCAACAGAGTGATAATGGCCATACTTCCAAAAGTGTTGTACAGATTTAATGCAGTCCTGATCAAAATGCCATTAGCATACCTCATGGAACTGGAGAAAACATGCCACAAATTCATTTGATACCAGAAAAGACCTGGGATAGCAAAAGCAATTCTGGGTAACAAAGGAAAAGTGGGTGGGATCACAATTATACTACAAAGCTATTGTAATAAAACCAGCATGGTACTGGCCAAAAAGAAAAAAAAAAAAAAAAAAAGCAGACCTGAAAATCAGTGGAACACATCAGATGAAGGTACAACTACAAGCACACTCAGCCACCTTATCTTTGATGAAGGGGCAAAACATGTTCACTGGAAGAAAGATAGCCTCTTTAATAAATGGTGCTGCAAATAATGTCTTCCCATATGTTGAAGCCTAAAAGTAGACCCATGTCTATCACCATGCACTAAACTAAATCAAAATGAATCAAAGATCTGAACATTAGGGCCCTCCAAATATTTCAGCAGATTAAAGCACCTGCAAGCAGGCGCAGGGGCTGGGGGTTCAAACCCCAGGCCTGCTGTGTTGGCTCCACCCCTGGGGCATGCTGAGATAGCAATTGAGACTGGGTGTGGTGGGGCACGCCTGCAATCTCAGCTCTTGGGAGGCTGTAAACAGGCAGATCACTATGAGTCCGATCTAGTGGTGAGACCCTGAACACACTGTAGACCCCTCCCTAAAATAGAAAAACAACCCTCCCCACCAAATCTGAATGTTAAAAAAGCACTAAATCTGCTAGAAGGAAGAATAGATAGAACTCTTGAAGACATAGGTGTAGGCAAAGACTTTATGAATGAAACTCTGATCATGTGGGAAATAGTACAAAGAATCAAGAACTGGTATCTTACTACAAAGCTTTTGCACAGCCAAAGAAATTATCAAAAGAGCGTAGAGACATCTCACAGAGTGAGAAAATGTTTTTACCAGCTGTTCCTCACACTGCTATGTGTTTTCTCTGTTTTCCTTTTGGCAGAACCGGGAACTGAACTCAGGCCCTTGCACTTGCCAGGCAAGCACTTATTCTACTGAGCTATCTCCCTGGCCCCTAGGACTGCTATGTGGGATATATAAAGAACTCAAAAATCATACTCCACATTTGAAGACACAGCCCAAAAATAAGCATCTGAAATGAACAGACACACCTCAAATGAAGAAGCAGAAATGTCAAATAAGTACATGCAAATACATCAAACTGTGCTGGTCACTTGAGAGATGCTAATTAAAACAGCCCTAAGATTCTATCTTGCTCCACAAAGAAAGAATATTATGAAGGAATCAGTGAATAAAAAATGCTGGAGTGGCAGTGTGTAAAAAAGAACCTTTTAGACACTGCTGGTGGTAGCATAGACTGGTGCAACTGCTGCGACAATCAGTGTGGAGAGTCCTCAAAAATTCAGAACTGCAAGTTCATTTGAACGAGCTGTTCCCCTTGGCCTCTTCCCTAAAGAACTAAAAGCATCGTACTGCAACCATATATGCACGTCTGTGTTTACAGCAGCAGTTTGCAATAGCCAAAGCTTGGAAATAGCCTCAAAGCCCATGAAAAGATGCGTTTATAAATAATATGTGGTTTTTTATACCGAGGAATACTACTCAGACTTAACAAGACCTGAGACATTTCTCTGCTGATGGATGCACTTGGATGGCACACTCCTATGTGAGGTGAGTTGAACACAGACATGCAAGTACCACGCGGTTTCTCCTGTGTGAGAAACTGAGAGTGATACTAAGGATGAAACTGCAGGACAGATAGTGGGAAAGAGGAAGTGCAGGCTCAAGTGGGAAGGCAACCAGAGAAGGGCAGGGAGGAGGGCAAGAAAGGGGAAGGGAAGATGAGCAAAAAGGGAAGATGGAAGCAAAGCTTCTGTAGACAAGGAGGGTAGGAGTTGTTGAAGGGAGGGCAGGGGAGTGCGGACAAAAGGAGGGCAAGCTGCGTTACACACAGGTGCAGACTCCTTGTGGTGAATGTGATCATTATGCACAAGGAAAAGGTACCAATAAGCTTACTTTTTAAAAAGAAATAAGCTGAGCTATACCAGATCAAAACAATAGCACGGCGGACAACTAAGTCTCATGGGAGCGCTCGAGGGCTGGGAATGACCCTGGGAGGACAGGACGTATGAGGGGCCTGGGGATGTGCCCTGGAGCCTATGTGGCCTGGCTCAGCTTCCTGGTCATGCCTGTCACCAGAGACATGCAGAGAGGCAGAGCAGTCCCCTCTCAGATGGAGTGCCCCAAACACAGCCCTTCCAGGGGTCTTGCGTTCTTCTTTGGCTTTTCTTTTGTGGACCTATTTTCTCTTTTCCATTGTGCTTACCAAGGTCCCGGCCCCAGGCCATCTCTATGTCTGGCATACATTTGCGGCTTTGTTTTCTATTTCTTCTCTTGGGGGGAGGGCGCTTGCTTAGCAGTCAACACTCTTGTCCGCAGCTGCAGCCTGGACATCGTGACACCTGAGACTCATCTGCCTGATGAGGTTTGGGTGGAGGAAGCACAGGGTCGAAGGCACATCTACTGGAAAAGCTCCAGCAAGGGCAGGTACGGGCTGGGGAGGCCAGGAGTGCTGTGGTAGGATACAGGAGTGCAGGTGCTTGAAGGCGAGCAGACTGTTCTAATGGAAGGTGTGCGGACAGCTGCGGTGCCAGGCCCATGTGGCCGTCCTCTTTCCTGGAATCCTGACCTTCCTGCTCCTCCTGTGGGCTCCTGCACAAGCCCAGCTGCCTCTGGTGTGAACAGGGACAGGGCAGCATGGAGTGCAGTCACCCGAGTTCCTCCCAGATGCCTGGCAGCTCCCTGGCACCTGTGCCTTTCAGAGGAGCTGTCCCTCAGGGCTGGAAGGAAGCCAAAGATGTGGGTGCTGTCCTCAGCACCTGCTGAGCATGGAGCATGCTCAGAGCAAAGGCGCCAGTATCTTCCGGAGGGAGGCCAGAGAGGGCTGCGCATGGCAGGCAGAAAGTGCAGGCCCCTTGCACCTGTCCTCTGGCCGCAGGCAAATGCGGGGGAAGCAGCAAGTGGGGTGCTTGGTGTGCACAGGAGGGGGCGCCCTGCTGAGGCCCACTCCCCAGAGGAAGGATCTAGGATAAAGCCCGGCACCTTTAGGACTCTGTTTGGCTGGAGGAGCAGTTCAGGATGTCATCCCTGGGTCACATACATCAGAGCACACAGCAGTGAAAGGTGCAGGTGGCCGGAGCCCGCGCTGTCGGGGGCCACTTAAACCTGCACCTACTTCAGGAGACAACAGGAAGCTGCCTTCCTCAAAAGCGAGAGAGCCCATCGTGTGCAGAGCAATTGGAAACTCCTTCAGAATTTCTCACTAGGCATTTGTAGATGAGATGTTACCACTATCTTAAATATGACAAATACTAAACAGATGACTTAGGTCAGAGAGAGCTATTTGTCTTATTCATGAAACTACCTCGGCCACCTGACGGTTATGCATTTTAATCGAATAGGTTCCAGGAATAGAATAGTCTCTGAATAAAAATACATCCATTGTCAGATTACACCATTCAATAATTTTAATAGACTAGGAATTCCAGGACAGCATAATTAACTTTTATTTATAATGTTATGGAAATAATAATATGACATTCAGAAATGCTCTTCTTCACATATGGGAGGTTATAGATAACCTTTATTTCCTCAGGCCACATAATATTTTTCAGAAAACATACAGGTATGTACATATATTAAAATTTTTTTAACTTGGGAACTGAGGCTCTCCTGTGCAGTTGAGGTGAGTGCAGTGTTGGTCGGAGCCTCAATCTTGGGCTGCAGCCCAAATTAACAGGGCTCTGATCACCGAGCAGCTGCAAACTGTACTGCAAGGTACACAAGAGAAACACCAGAGAGCAAGGAAGAGAAAGAGGGCTGACAGGGAGCCCTGCAGGGGCAGGCTGGGGCTAGGCTGTCCTCCCTGGGTCCGATTTCCTGGGTCCGATTTCTGACTTCCAAGACGCGCAGGATGGGCGTCTCACCTTTAGGCCCTCCTCTGCTGAGCGCACCTGCGACCGCTGCACCCAGCGCCAAGCGCAGTCCACGTCCTGCTCAGTGTCTTAGCCGCTTTCTCATTACGGGGACCACATCCCTGACACCCCCCTTCAAGGACAGGTTTATGTTGGCGCACAGTTTGCCAGGCTTCAGTCCCCAGTGCCAGCTGGCTCGCGGCATCGCGGAGGGGGCACAGCGCGTGGCGGGAGTGCAGGAAGCAGAAGGAGGGACGAGGGACAGGGACAGGGACTGGGACGAGGGACAGGGACAGGGACAGGGAGAGGGACGAGGGACAAGGAGGCCAATGGACCCTTCGGGCCACGCCCCAGGCCGGCCTGTCCAACCCGGCCTCACCTCTCAGCGCTGCAGGGAGCTGTGAACTCACCGGGGGCCCGGTCTGCGCACCCCTCCCAAGCCCGCGGGATCCGCCCACCTCCTGGAGCCCCAGCCGGATCGCGAGCAGGAAGCTTCAGGCCGACTCTCCACGCGAACCGCCACGCTCGGTGTTTCCCAGCACAGCACGTTTATGGATTGCAAGCGCGTGCGGGTGCGTGTGATTCAGGATTGGGGGAACAAGATTTCTCAGGATGCCCCCACAGGTGGTGGGAGGTGAGCAGGCCCAGGTCAGCCTGCCAGGAGGGCCGGACGTGGGTCATCGTGTCACAGAACCCATCCGTAGTGCCGCCTTTGAAGTGGCCCCTCGCAGATGCGCAGTCTCTCTTCACCTTCGGACCACTTCGGTCTGCATAAGATTCTGAGAGGTGTGGACGCCGCCTAAGTTCCGGGCAATAGCAGCAGCCGGGGGAGCTTGTAGCCTGAGGAAAAAGGCGCAGGAGACGCGGGCGGACCCAGAAGGTGCGACTGCTGGGCTGCACTGGGTGCTGCTGAGGCACTCGGGTGCAGAGGGGTCTCCTATTAATTACGCAAATAGGATGATTATAATTTCTTTGGGGAACTGAGGAAACATACTCGTTTGAATGAGCAATGAGGACCATAGAAGTACAGACTGAGCTGAAAATCGGGGTCGCTTGTGGTTCCTACAACGTGGTCTTTGGTGTCCATGAGGAACTTAGGCAGTAGTCCACGCTCAGGAAATAAATATTAATTAGCCGTGGTGATTTGATGTAAAGAATTTCGAAGAGAACAATGAATTCACAGAGCTACCTTTTTAAGAGGACGCTTTTAGGCTTTGTTACTCTAGTCGAAAAGATCTTTTCAGTTCTTTAAATGAATTCATTAATTGTTTTTCAGACTCCTGGTGAAGTTATGGTGCCCTGCCATCAAATGTTGCATAAACAAAATATCCTTGATTGTTTATGGATGAGTCAGTGACCGTATTTATAGTGCCTTTTGTTGGTTATCATGTCAGTCTCTCATACTCTTTCTTAGTAGTGATGATTTCTGTTTGGGGCCCAGTAACACTTCAGAGACTGACGTCACATACCTTTTAAGACCAACCATGTGACTGCATCTAAACAGCTGTACCTGCCAGTCTTTGACCACGCATTAGCTGGGACATCACTCCCACTTGATACTTGAAGGAAACCTTGGGCCATTCCTGGGAACACTGAAAAACTGATGCTGTCTTGGATGGGGAGCCAGACTGAGACCATGGGCTGCCACTACACTGCAGGAGCCGAGAGGCAGGCAGGAAGGAGGCCTCCTTTGACTTTGCAGGTCCCTTTGGGTTGAGATCCTTCCTTACTTGAGGCCCCTGCCTTCATTTTGCCTCATCATTTTGTCTTGAGATTTCATAATTGTTCAATCCATTCTGAGTAGGGTTTTCTATTGTTAACCAGTGGGAAAATGCTTCTGCCCCAGGGCCTGTGGTGGCAGCTCTCCTGGGAGAGCACGACTGCTCCTGATGCTGCAGCCCTGGGCTCCCCAGGTTTGCCAGGCCCCAAGGTGCTAAGTGGGTGCCTCTTTCCTGTGGGACATTGGTTAGTGGGACTCACAGTACTCCGCAGGGTGGGAGAACATCCTCTCTCTTGGGACATTATCTCATTCTCCTTCAAATGTTTTCTCTGAGAAAAGAGTATAAGCTTAGAGAAGAGAATCAGCAGGCCACAACGCTGGACTTGCCTCCTGAGGTGCCAGAACTCCTTTTTCTTTATAGCATGACTTGAACTTCCCCCAGCCATGTACATCTGGTAAACCTAGACTCTCCCTCCACCTTTGCCTGCATATTGGATTCTTTCCAAGTGCCTCACACATTGGTCTTGCAGGTTGGATGACTGTCAGTAACAAGAGCGTTCACACTATTATGAATGTCCAGTGACGTAGGAGCTTCTATCAGATGATAGTTCATACCACGTGGATGCTGTGTGTTCCCATCAAATGCCTTCATCACTGTTTGCCTTTGGACTTTAGCACAGCTTCCTGTCCTAGAAGACCTAGTCAGATCCAAGTTATTTCTTGTGCATAGACCTTGCTGTGGCTCCCTGTGCTTTCTCTTCAGGCTAAGAACCATGGCCACACTGTCCTTGAAAAAAAAAAAAAAACAATAATCTGTCCTCTCCACACTGTCCTCTGGGCCATGATATTCTCCTTGAAGATTCCCTTTGCCTTCCGCAAATTGGAATTGCAAGGTGTGAAGGCTGGAACTGCCACAGATTAAAGAGCAGCACAAGGCACGGAGATGTGTCCTGCACGTGGCAAGAGGGCAGTTTCCAGGAAACGGTTGTTTGGGCCTGGTTGCCCCCTTCTCTAAATTGGAGGTTATTCAACTTCTTGGTGTCTCTTCTTCTCATTTGTATGAAAGACCTGATCAAATTCTTTCTTTAGGAGATTTTTAAAAAGAAGCATTGAGGTGCTGTGCTGGGCGGTTGTGGCGTATTACAAGGACCCAGGACACAAGGCTCAGGTGACAATTTATCAAACACCAGAACCCAATTCTCTGGCTGCTAGTATAGTATTCATTCTACAATAGATTATTGTTTTTTGAAACTGAAATCTCTCTAATGATAGTTAATACAGCACAAAATACAGCCAGCCGAAGCACAGTGGATGATCAGAACATACAGTGGATGTTTAAATTGTAAAGAATTTATTGTAAGAGACGCATTGTCCTTAATCTTCTTCTCTTCAAACATACATCCTGTCCTTCCTGCCACTTTTGGAAATGGTCCTGGAAGTCCTCTCTCCTGAGTGTCTCTACGATGTGAGGTAAAAATATGAGGAATGCTGCTGCCGAGCAGCACCCAGCAGAAGGGCTGGCTCAGAAAACATCAGCATGTCCTCATCCACCTCACATGCCAGTTCTGGTTCTGTGTGACTTACGGCGCTTGGCTTTGACTTACGGCCAAAGTCAGAATGACCACAAAAGGAAAATATTTTGGAGTGATTCAGAGCATTGAGGCAGCCACAAGAGCACAGTGAAAGGCTCAATGAAGGGCTTCCAGAACTGCTTCAGTAAGTGGCGAGAGAAACGGGACCTGTGTGCTTGACGGTGGAAGGCCACACCTTGCGCAGGGAGAAAAACACAGCGTTCGTGAGCTGTAGCCTACCGGCGATAGTCACCTCTGGGTAACAGCACAAGGCCACACTGTCCCTCCCCACCGGCTCCACGTGGGGTTAACATCTAACTGCTTCCCAGATTTGGTCATCCTGGAGTGGGTTCTAGGAACACCTCGCGGACGGCACACTGACCCCTGCCCGCTGTCACCGCCTCAGACATAGATGCGCCTTCTGCTTTCTGCAGAGCCCTCTTCCCTGTTCCAGGCCACGCTCACCTGGAGGCTATCAGATGTGTGCTCTTACCTGATCCTCAGACCTGGCCAAAACTCCAGCGTCAAGGGGCTCAGGAACTAAAACTTCACTGTTTTACACAGTGCCATTTGAAGTCCAGTGTTACTGAAAGTGCTTTTCTTCTCCTCAAATCATGTGAGATATAATTTCCTATCCATTTATTAGTTGATAGGCATTTGGGTTGTTTCCAAACTTTAGCTATTACAGTTGTGCTGCTTTAAACATGGGTGCACATATATAGCTGTGGTATGTTTTTAATTCTTCTGGGAAAATATCCAGGAGGGTAACAGATGGGTGGAATGGGACCTATAATCCTAATTTTTGAGGAATCTCCACACTGATTTCCACAGTTGTTGCACCAGTCCACACTCCTACCAACAGTGGAAAAGGGTTCCTTTTCCCCCAAAGACTCTCCAGCATTGGTTATTGGTTGATTTCTTAATGATAGCCATTCTTTCTGGGGTGAGGTGGAATCTCAGTTTGTTTTAATTTGCATCTATTGAGTAATCAATTATATTGAACATTTTTTCATATATTTATTTTCTATCTGTTTTTCTTCATCTGAGAAGTGCATGCTCATCTCAATGCCCATTTTTGGATTGAGTTTTCAAATTTTGGGGTCTGATTTTTTTCAGATCTGTATATATTCTGGATATAAGTCCTTGGTCTGAGGGACAGTTGGAAATCTTTTTTTCCACTCTGTAGGTTGTCTTTTCTTTTCACTCTGTTGGTTATTTCTATTTAAAAAGCTTTTTTTTTTGCAGAACTGGGGATTGAACTTAGGCCATCAAGTGCTTATTCTATAGAGCTATCTCTCTGGCCCTTGAAAAAGCTTTTTAATAAGATGAGAAAACAGTTGTTGATTCTTTGGCACATTACCCATGCAATTTGGGCCTTATTCATGAAGTCTCTGCTTACACCTAGGTCTTTAAGATTTTAGAAGTAATTTCTCTTCCAGTAGATCCAGTATATCTGTTTTAACATTTAGACCTTTGATACAGTTTGACTTTAGTTCAGTGTACAGTGATGGATTTCAGTCTACTTTTAGGTAGGCATGTAGAGAGCCAGTTTTTCCAGCACCGTGTATTAAAGAAGCTTGCTTTCTTGCAGTGAACGTGTTTGACTACTTTGTGAAAGATAAGGTGGCTTAATGTGTTTGTAGTTGTGCTGCATCTTTAACCGGTTACACCAATCCTCGGGTCTGCTTTTTTGCCTGTACCATGCTTATTTATCACAGTAGCTTTGTAATATAATTTCAGGTCAGAGACTGTGATTGCTTTTGCCTCAACTTTGCTGCCTTTACTAGAATTGCCTTTGCAATTCTAGGTTTCTTGTGGTTCAAAATGAATTTTAGGAATATTTTCTTCAATTCTTGAGGTATGCTAATGGTATTTTGATTGGGATTACATTAAATCTGTACAACAATTTTAAAAGAATGACCATTTTCACTCTGTTTGTTCTTCCTTACCAAGAGCAAGGGTTATCTTTCCACTTTCTGACATTCTCTTCTATCTCCTTTTTCAGAGTACTATAATTTTCAAGGTGTAGGTGTTTTACTTCCTTTTATAGCCTGATTTCTAAGTTTTTTTTTTTTTGATCATTATTGTGAAGGGTGTGTTTTCTCTAATTTCTCTCTCAGTGAGTTTGCTCTTGTGTGCAAAACTGCTAATGATTTCTGTGTGCTGACTTTGTGTCCAGCTGTGCTATAGAAGTTGGTTATCACATCAAGAAGTCTTTTGGTGGCATTCTGGGGTC
>NW_004524731.1:1686860-1688101 GCF_000260255.1 Octodon degus
ACTTGAAAATGAAGACAAACAGAAATTACTCATTCTTACCATTAGCAATACTATGGAAAGCATTAAATTAGGAAATCAACTACAGTACAATGCCTAAGTCCACAAGGGTCCGAATATTTGGCCACACAGATTATTATCATCTTCAAGAGGAAGAGTAATAACAAAGGCTTCTTAAGCAGTTTTTAATCCATAAATACAACAGACATTTTGGTATTGTTGGCCACTGGAAAACCAAAGCAGTAGCATCAGGAACGGTCTGAGATGTCTCACTTCTGTAGATTCCATTCAGTGTACTTAAGGTTAGATAAAGATGACATCAAAATTCCTAAGGATAGGCAAAAATTCACATTTTTTTAAAAACTCCTTACGTTTCTATTTAGTGTAACAGTAGGCAATATGATTCCAGAAGTTAAAAAGTATTTCACAACCTATGATTTCCTCTTGGCAAACAACTTCAGTTCCAAACTGACTTATCACTAATAAAATGTAAGCCCTTAAAAAAAGAATGTGTCTATATACGCAGACAGTATTTTAGAGGAATCAATAATCTTTGAAGCAGCCCTAGTGTTTCCTTCACACTGACCTGGGAAGGACCACTGCATGAGCTTCGTGGGAAGGATTAGCCGGCTTCGTGGGCTAAGGCTAACATGGTGATCATCTGTCTAAGGCTAGAAGGGTACCAACATGATGTAAACCACAAGGAGAGGAGGAGGAGAGGAGGCCCTTCCCTGGCAGTTGGTAGCTAAAACAGAAGAGATTCTTAGAAAATGACACAATGGCAGCCTTTCTTGTCTTTTTCTTTCCGTGTTGGTTCTGGTGAAGGAGGACATTCTTGCTCTTGAAATTTCCTTATAACCCGAACAAGTTCATGGAGAGCTTGATCTACATTCATCCGAGTCTTTGCCGACGCCTCCATGCATGTTACCTTAAGTTGCCGTGCTAACTGCTGGCCTTCCTCTGGGTCACCTGCCTTTGATGATCCAGGTCTGCCTTGTTACCAATTAAAATCATTGGAAACTCATCACGATCCTTTACTCTGAGAATCTGTCTTTGAAACTTACAGATTTCTTCAAAACTGCCTCTGTCTGTGACCGAAAAGTCCAACAAGAAGCCCTCCCCAGTCCGCACGTACTGTTCTCTCATGGCGCCAAACTCTTCTCGTCCAGCTGTATCCAAAATACCTAGCCGGGCTGCTCTGTCATCTATCACACACTGCTTTGTGTAGGAATCTTCAACGGCTG
>NW_004524731.1:1688376-1694103 GCF_000260255.1 Octodon degus
AAAAGAGTTTGAACAGTATTAGCATTAAATCTGTAAGTTTCCCATTTTTTAGTTTTTTAAAAAAATCATTTATTTATTTGGTACAAGGTCTCGCTGCAGTTCAGACTTATAGTGATCCTCCTCCTGTCTTGGCCTTCCCAGCACTGGGATTATAGGTATGTGCCACCATACCTGGTTATGCTGTGGTTATGGTTATTGGGCCAGCATGGCATGCAGCATTGGGGCTCAAACCCTGGTCCTTGTGCTTGCCAGGAAGGTGCTTAGACCACTGGGCTATCTTCTCAACTCCAAATCTGTAAGCTTCCTGAATAAGTTAGCAGTGCCTCCATCAGGACCTCAGATTTTCTTTCTTGGTAAGTTTTTAATTATGTTTTCAATTTTATTGACTAATATTGGGCTATTCAGAATTTTTGTATCTTCTTGTTTCAGCTTTGGTAATTCATATGTTTCTATGAATCTGTCCCTTTCTTCTGTGTTTTCCATACTATGAGAGTGAACATGTTTGAAGTAGGTATTGATAGTCTTTTGAATTTCCAGAGAATCTACTGTGTTTTTGCTCTGGGCTGCAAGTTATTTTCTTTCAACACTTGAAATACTCCAAGCTCTTCTTGAGGGTTTGTTGAGAAATCTACTGTGATTCTGATGGGCTTTCCTTTATAGGTGATCTTTCTGATTTCTCTAACCATCTTTAATATTATGATCTTGTGATGAATTTCTAGAATCTTGGTTATTGTAGGTCTTGGTGTACTTTCATTTTAGCCATGGCTGTTTGGAGTTCTATGTGATTCATTTATTTGTATGTCAGGTTCTTTATCCATGTTTGGGAAGTTTTCTAGCATTATTTCTGTGAAGAGGTTTTTTTCTGTTTTTGTTAAATGTCATTTGTGCTGTCTGCAGTTTTCTCATTATCTCAATCAATCTAACATGATTCTTCCTTATGTCATCTGTAGATGTCGGATTGATTTTTTATGACCTCTTGCTATTTTAAAGATCTCTTTCTTTTCATGAACACTAGATGCAATTCTGTCTTTAATGTCTGACCTTCTGTCCTCTCCTTCATTCAATCTTTTGCTTTTACCTTCAGTGGAGGTTTTAGCTGTTTGGATTTCTGTTGGGTTCTGTGTCATGGATTCTCTTTCTTTGATTAGGCATATCCCCCCATCATTTTTCTAAGCTCATTTATTTTATCTGCATCTTCTCTAATATCTTTGATTTAAGCATCATCTCTTATTATAACTGAGAGATGATTTTCTCTATGGCCTTTCACACTTGTGTTTTCACTTCTGTCTTTTTTTTCTTTTCTTCCTTTCCTTTCCTTTCTTTTCTTTTTTTTCTTTTTTTTTGGTATTTTAGTAAGGCTCTACAAAGTCTACAGGGTCTCACTCCGTAGATCTGACTTGTAGTGATGCTCCTGTTTTCAGCCTCCCAAACACTGGGATTACAGATGCATGCTACCATGCCCAGTCTCCATCACAGTCTCAGCATACCCCAGGGGTGGGGCCAGCATGGGATTGAACCCTGGTCACTGCATCCCCCTAAGCTGGTGCTTTAATCTGCTGAGCTATCCGGCCAGCCCAAAAGTTGAGAAGGATTTTCCTTTTCTTTCTTTTTTTTTCCTTTTTTTGGCTGGCTCAGGCTGCCTTAACGGTGGGTCTGGTAAGGCATAGGGAGCTGGGGGATCGAACTGTGGTCCCCTGCACATGAATGGGTTTGCCCAAGCAAGTGCTTAAACAACTGAGCTAACCTGCAAGCCCCTGTGTTTTCAGTTCTATTGCTATCATTTCAGAAATTTCCAGCATTTGAGTCCCAAATTCATCTATCTCTTTGTGCTCTGTGCTTGTCCTGGGTGGGCTGGGGGCCTGGGGTTGCATTTTGTTTCTGCAATTTCTCATTTTCTATGTCACCTTAATTTTACTTTCTCTTATATGTTGATACTTTCTGATTTATTATGATAAATAGCTGTATCTCTAGAATTGAGGCTTTTGTAGAAAACGTCTTTCTTCAGGGTTGACCTCCACTCATCAGTGGTTCTTTAAAATTCTTCCAAGCACCTACTGTCTCAGTTATTCTTCTCTCATTTTTGGGACAAATACCCAGCACCCAAAATAAAGGAAGGAAAGGTTTATTGAGCTCACAGTTACTGGAGGTTTCGGTCCATACTCAGCTGGCTCCAAGGCAGAGTGACACATGGCAGAGGAAAACAGTTCATGGTGGCAGAAAACAGAAAAACAGTAAGAGCAAATGAGAAGAGCAGTGGCAGCCGTGGCTGCAGAGAACAAGTCTATCTCCCCTAAATTGCGTTCAGGCTATCCGCCCCAGGCTGGGAGTAGTACTCACACCCATAACCGCAGCAGCACTCACACCATAACCCCAGCAGCACTCACGCCCATAACCCCAGGGGATCATGAGTTAATCACAAGCTCTCGAAGTCTGCCCCATAACTGTGTGAAGCTTTTGGGGGGACAGATACACAACAACCATAATACCCACCTTCCCAATTTGTAAAGGATGCAAAGTTACTATTTGGCTCAGCACCCAGTCATTTGGTACTGGGTTGTGGTACTGATTATGACCCCATATCATCACAGCGTTATCATGTAAGGGAGAAAAACTGATTACAACATGTGTGACATCCTGGCTAACATGGCTCAGCTAGTAATAATCGCTTCAAGTATAGCTTAACTATTGACTTAGCTATGGTAACCATCAACCTGCTACTTCCAATCACAGGCTGAGCTCTAAAGCTATACAGCAAGTTCAAGCATACGCCTTGCACCCCTACGCAGTCATTCCCCCCTCAGTGGCCTGACTTTACTCATTGGGGTGGGGGTTATGATGGATCAGATGTAAAGTGGTGGAGGAGCTCAAACACAGGACAGCAAGGCTGGAGGCCCAAGGGCCAGCCCCTGAGTCTTGGGAATCTGGAGGACACAGGAGGGAAAGAATGAAATGGAATATGAAGGAGTGATCCGAAAGGCAAGAGGCAGTGTTACTCACTGGACAGCTTAAATTCAAAAAGTAGTTGAGGAAAGAGAGAAAGAGCAATAGCAGATAATGAAAAAGTAAGAAACCTAAACAGTGGGGAAAGAAAGATGGTAGAAAGAGATGAAGAACAGGAGAAGAGAAGGTAGAAAGGAATGAAAGAAGGAATGAAGAAAAAGTAAATGCAAAAAAGAGATGTGAGAAAAGAAAGTCAGAAACAAAAATAACCACCAAATACGAAACACGATGACTTCCAAGCAGACGGGAAAGGAACAGCAAGCTGGGCAAGCCAGGGAGGAGAAAAGCAGGACGATCCTTCTGGCATTTGCAGCTCTATGAAGGCGTCCGTGTCAGGTTCTAGCCACGTGCCGTGGACTGCAGCCAAGTCTGCCACGCGACCTGTGCTGCCTCTGGCCGGACCTTGGCTTCTGGATGCGGGGCCCGGGCCTGGGCTCCTCTTTCTTGGGGTCTCCAGAGCCCAGCTGCCTTCTCTATGCTCCAAGGGCAGACACTTCCACGTTGCTGCCTGGGCTGACCATGCCATGCTCCCAGGGTCTCCCTTTCTGGGTGGTTGTGTGTTCCCTTTGTTCTACTCACCCAAAGCATGTTTTAATCTTGCATCAAAAAAGCGAATCCAAGCAAGAGCATGGAGGCCTCAGCAGTGTGCGTGCCCAGGCAGCAGCTGTGTGGGGCTCAGTGTCTCACTGAAGGTGCCTAGCAGTGCCTCCCCGGGTATTGTGCAAAGCAAGAAGGGGCCCTCCTGGCTCATCCCTGTCGAAGGTTCTCAGTGACCCTAATACTCACACATATGCAGAGCTAGAGTCAGCCTGCTGCTAGCCGAGGGCTAGCATTGCTTGCCGTGTCCCCAAGGCCACTGGTACACTTAATGTATCCTGTGTGCTCCAGAGAATGAGCACACACTGTCTCTTGCACATCAGCAGTCCTCGCAGGTGAACGTCGCCCCTACTGTGCCTCTGGGATGCTGCTCTGGTCACCCGGCCAGGCCGTGGAGGGGATACACACAAACCTGAGCCAGAGTGGATTTTGGTCACTTCCAGAAATCTGAGCTCAGGACTGAAGGAGCTGGCAGGCATCGTTGTCACCAAGATCATTTCTAATTCTAGTCGACAGAGAGGTGACCATTTGTTTACTTATTTAATGAAAACCCAGGGTAGGAATAACTGCTTTTGCATTAGGTTCCTTTACTGAGAGTGATTTTATTGTTCTTTGGACAGACTGTCATTCATGTTGGGGTGAATGATGCCGAGCTTCACAGTGTGGAGTTTAGAAGGCCTCTCTGAACTCGTCTTGGTCCTCAGCCTCTGCTCTGCAGTCGGAGGAGCTGGCCTAACTAGGAAAAGAAGTAAACTTGAGTTTTAGGAATCCCAGACTTGCAAAGTGCTAGGCTCCCTGTGCCTGGGAATGAGCTGAAGTCAGTGCGTTCTGCTTTTCCTGCTGTTGTTCAGCAAATAAGCTGAAAGGGGCTCTAATCAGAAGCAGCAGGCCCTTGTTGCATGGCTAATTCAGATTGGTTGTGGAGATTTAATTAGAGAGCTCAAGCAATCTGTCTGTGCACTGATGTTGAAATTTGTGGCGTGCTGGTCATGGTATGGGCGACATGACTTCTGAGATTTGGCATTTGAGAAAAGAGAGGTTCATTCAAGTGACCCCAGAGCTGACGCTTCATGACAAGGTCAACATTCTGTGAGGAGGGGCCTTGGCGTCAGCACCTGGTTAGTGTTCTCAAACGGCTGTGTGCACGGCGGCACAATATGGCATGTAGGAATTCCAGGTTGAAGGCATAATCCTCTGAGGCAGGATCTGTCTTGCCTCAGTCTGTTTCCATAAATCTAGCACGTTTCCAAATTTATGGCAGGTAACCAACAATTAGAAATATATTGAGAATTGTGCTAAAACACAGATAAGCATATTTGCTGTCACGACAACTTTTACCACCTTTGAATGCCGCTCAGGTATGATGTATCTTTCTGTGGGTATGTACCCATCACCACGGACTCCAGCACTTTCCGTCTGCGAAGTGGGTGCTCCGCACTAGTCACATGCTAACCCCCACCAACTCCCCAAGTCCCCAGTGACTCCATTCTTCCTGTCCAGATGAACCTTCCCAGGTCCCTCAGGTGAGAGATGTCACACAGAACCGGTCCCTCTATGACTGGCTGGTGGCACAGTTTGGTATGTGTTTTGTCACTGGAGTCCTCACTTTCCATTCTGAGACTATACAGTAAATCCCTCTCTGTGTGTTGCAATTATTTTATCTTTTTGATTAAAAGTTCTCATTAGCACACATTTGCGAAGCTTATCAACTATACATGTTGGGGGAGTTGGGCAGACACGCTCACACCGGGATTCTCTGCCCCTCTCTTTCCCTTGCCCTCTCCATCCGTGCATCTTCTTTTCACCTCCAAAACATCTTCCTCCATGCTTCCTGTCACCTGTCTTTTGTTTACGCTTTATGTTACTTCTACTTTGGATTTCTTGGTGTGACAATATCTAACTTTCTGTGTCTGGTTTATTTCACTTCGTGTGTGTTCTCAAGTTGCGTCCGTTTTCCTACAGGTATTTCAGATGTATGCTTCCTATTGAAGAGCAGCGCTGCAGTGCACACACGCGCTACGTCTTCATCCACTCACCTGGTGAGGGATCAGACGCTGCTTCAATGGTGTGGCTATTTTGAACTGTGCAGCTATATCATGAATATGCATGTATTACTGTGGTCTCTACCCG
>NW_004524731.1:1694478-1732500 GCF_000260255.1 Octodon degus
TTTTTAGTTGGGGATCCTTGCACTGATGCCTGTAGTAGTTGCACTAGCAGTGGAGAAGACTCCTTTCATCCTGTAGCCAGCACCTGTTGTTTGGTTTCTTGATGGCCATTGCTTCTGCAGTGAGATGGGTGTCTCAGCATTGTTTTGATTTGCATTTCTCTAATGGACTAATGTGCTGAACATCTTTTTCATGTGCTTATTGACCATTTGTATGTCCTCTTGGGAGTGTCTATACATTTCAATTGCTCTATTTTGATTAGGTCTTTTATTTGAGATAGGTGAATTGATCTGAGTTCTTTATATATTCTAGGTGTTAGTACTTTGTTAGCAAATATTTTCCCCCTCTGTAGATTGTTTCTTTATTTTGTCAGTTGCTTTCTTTGGCTGTGTAGAAGTTTTTTAGCCTGTTTGATATATTCCATTTGTTGATTTTTAGTACTATCTCTTGTGCCATTGAGATTCCATTAAAAAAAATCCTTGACTGTGCCTATAGCTTTAAGAATTTTGCCCATTTCATATTCCAAGTAGATCAAGCATTTCTGTTATAATTGCTAGATCTCTGATCTATTTTGATATAATTTTAGAAGAGGGTGCTAGATATGGGTCTAGACTCATGTTTGCTTTTGTTTGTAAAAAACCAGTTTTGCCAGCACAATTCACTAAAGAGATGATGTTTCTGTCAGCATATGTTTTGGATTTTGCCAGATATTAGGTGGCTGAATGAGCCCAGGCTTGTTTTTCATCCTCTGTTCTGTCCCCTTGGTCCACGTTGGCCTTCACACTAGTACTGTGCTGTTCTCATCACTGTAGCTTTATGAGGCAATTTGAAATGCAGGACTTCATGCTTCCAGTTCTGGTCTTACAGCCTAGGATTGTTTTTCACTGTTCTGAGTCTCTTCTAGTTCCATGTACACTTTAGGACTGTTTTCATAGTTCTATGAAGAAGCATAGTTCTATGCTATTAGCATTTTCATTGAGATTACATTAATGTATATGTCAATTTTGGTAATATATCCATTTTGACAATATTGGCTCTGCCTATTCAGGAGCAGGGAATGTTCTTTCACTATCCGCTTTCTACTTCCTTTGTTACATTAATTTCTAGGTATTTAATTTTTAAACTATTGTGAATATGATCATTTACTTGAGTTTTTCCTTGGTGGGTTCACTGTTGGTGGTATGGGGGAATATTAATAATTTTTGTGTACTTATTTTTTATCCTGCCACTTTGCTGAATTTATTAGCTCTAGGAGTCTTTTGGTAGACAATTTTAGGGTCTTCTATGTAGAGGATCGTGTTGTCTGAAAACAAGGATAGTTTGTCCTTTTTCCTTCCAGTTTAGTACATATGCTGCCGAAGTGAGCACCCTTGTTTCTTTCCTATACTTGTCCTGTTTATTTCCTTCTCTTGCCTGATTTCTCTGACTGAAGTTTGGAGAACTATACCGAACAGGAGTGGTGGAGTGAACGCCTTTTTCTTTTTCTTGGTTTTATGGGAAATACTTTCAGTTTTCTCCACTTGGTATGACATTAGAAGTGGGTTTGTCATAAATGGGTCTTCTCAGTTTGAGGCAAGATCTTCTTATACCCACTTTATTGAAGTTTTCTTTTATAACGAATGGATTTTGTAGTTTGTCATGGCGCTTTCTGCATCTGTCAAGATGGTCATGTGATTGTGCCTTTGATTCTGTTCATTTAGTAATTTGTGCATGTTGAACCATCCTGCATCCTGGTCTTCTTAATGATTTCTTCATTCTGTTTTCTAGTATTTTTGCAGCCATGTTCATGAAGAAAATTGGCCCGTAGTTTTCCTTTTTGCTTTATTCTTGTCTGGTTTTGGTATTAGAATAATGTTACAGTCCCAGATTTAGTTTCAATTCACTCCTCCCTTTTCAATTTCAATGAAGAATGTGAGATGTGTTCATATTAAATCTTCCTCAAAGTACTGATAGAGTGCTGTGGTGGCTCCGTTGGACTTCTCTTAGTTGGTAGAGCATTTTTATGTATTTAGTACAGGGTTGGTAGAGTATTTATTACTACCTTTTTTGAGTTCAATCTTCTTGATTCAATTTTGGTAGTTCATGTGGACGTAGGAGTTTCTCCATATCTTCTGGGTTCTCCACTTTATTAGAATATAAGTATTTAAAGAAGTCCTGTGTAATCACCTGGATTTCAACAGCATTGCTTTACCTGAGGCTTCCTCAAGCCCTGGCATCTGACTGTATCCTAAGGGCAGGGCCAGGGGCCCTAGTGTGGGGATCTGAACCAGTGGTGTGGGAACTAACGTAAAACCAAAGGCCACAGAAGGCCACAGAGCCAAGCTGCCAAAACTTCACCTATTTACCTTCCATGGACAAAGAACACAGGCAGAAAGGAGAGACCAGGGCCAGTTTCACAGCTAATTATTTATCAGTGTGATAGGGACCAGTTTGTTCTCTGGCAATAGGCGTCCCATAAAGGAATCTGCCCCAGACTGTTTGAGCTCCTCCTTTTTTGTCCAGTTCCCAGCAAGGACTGTGTTCCCACTGGGCCGAAGCTTTTGCTCCTCGCCCTGCTTACTCGGTGTCGCCATGGTCCTTGCTCAAGACTTTACAGAATCTCTTCATTATGACCTAGGTCTGGTTTTCTCTCTCTGAACATCTCATGGAAGGATAGATGAGAACTTTCAAATAGCTAATTGATATACTTCATTAGATGAGATCATATCCCATCTTACTTGGTCTTCAAAGCAAAGCTAGAGCAGGCATAATTTCCAGAGTAGGAAGGTGAAGCTCTGTAATGGTTGATACGCTGTGTCAACTTGAGAAGTCTACTAAGTGACTCAGCAGTTCTGCATCCTAGGGTGGAGAGGACCTGCCCCATGTGGTGTTTACAACCTAGGATGTGGTAATATGTTATTCACTTTGTCAACTGAGAAGTATAGAAGTTTAACTAAGTGCTTCAGCAGGGGCTGGGTTACTTACCTTGTAAACATCCTGCACCTGTGTAAGAGAAAAACAGAGATGGTGTGAGCCCTACACCTACCCTAGGTGGGGGAGCCTGCAGTATGAGGGAGGAAAAGAGGCCGGCTCCCCCTTTTGCTCTTGTTGCTTTTGCTGTCTTCCACCATGTTGAACTGCTGTCCCTCTGCCATACCACCCTGCCTTGGAGCCAGATGAATAAGGACTGAAACCTCCACAAACTATAAGCTAAATAAACATTTGCCTCTTTGACTCTGGGTGCCAGCAGCAAAACTAAGACAGGCTCAAAGAGAACAACGACCCATGCTTGTCACCCAGCTGACAGGTAGCTGAGCCAGGAGGTGAGCCTGTGTCACTGTCCAGGTCTGAGTTGTAGCTCTGCTGCGTAGACCATGCGTCCTGTTGCTCCCAGATGCATCCATGCATCTTCCGGACCCTGGCGTGCTGTCCAGAATGTGGTTACCTGGGCAACCTCCATCTGTCCTGGATGCTGGCTGCTCAGTCCTGTGCGTCACCCCTCCTGGGCAGCAGCATCTTTGATCTCAGGAAGAAGGGGCTGCTGACAATGCTCTGCTAGGGTCCCCCTTTTCTTAGGCCATATCAGGACTTGGGTCAAGTACTACCAATAAGCTCCCAGCTCCTCTGAGTCCTTTGGAGAGCTGACATTAGCGTAGGTCTCTGTGCCATCACTAGTTAGCCACTCTTCCAGGCAGTAATTGATGTTAGCTTTATGTCATTTTAATTGCAATTTAGGCATCTCCCGTCTCCCCATGCTACCCTCATAGATTGCCCTGGTTAATTAAGAACTGCCTGCAGTTGCATCAGTTGCTAATGATTTATTTCTCGTGCTGCAGTTCCCTCTCCTTGCAGTGCATCCAGTCCCTCCTATGCGTTTACCTCCTGCAGGGAGCGAAGGTGCTTACAAAGGAGGTTTCCTTGCCTTGGGCCTACAGTCATCTTCATAATAGCAGCATTGCAGATGGCTGAAGGAGGCATCTGCAAGAAGCCAAGTGGCAGGAATGCCTGAGAGTCCTGCACAGGCAGTGGCGAGGTCACGGCGCCTGTGGTGGTGGGGTTCCGGATGAGTAGCTGTCTAACTTTGCATTTGTCTAAGCCGAGTCTCAGCTCTCACTGTGAGGAGCTTGGGGCATGGGAGTTGAGGGCAGGCTTTTCTCATTAGGAAGACCCGAGGAGGAAGGTATAACCTTCCTGTGTGAGACAGAAGGTAATTCCACCCAGTGGGATTCAGAGCAAGGACATGGTGGCTGGGGCTGAGGATGTGCTGGGGTGTGTCCAAAGAATAGCCCTAATTTGGAATTAGAAACTGAGGGACTGAGAAGATTGAGCACACGCTAAGACATGCATGAAAAGCTAGGTGGCAGAGTGCTTTATGTTTTGTACTCTAAACACAGGCAGCATCCTCCACATGCATGTATGGAGGGTTTGTTCCTCAGTGTGGCTTGTTCAGAGCTGGGCCCTAGAGAAGTTGCTGGATTGCAAGGGCTCTAACCATGTCAGCACGTCAGGCCCACTGACAGTCATTCAAAATTTGATGGCCATGTTCGGAGGTGATGAAGCAGGAGGTGAGGCTGAAGAGCAGAGATCAGTGGTGCGGCCAGGGGCTGGGCTCCAGTTCTGGCTCCTTTCTCTTTCACCTCCCTGCTTGCTGAAAGGGAGGCTGCCTGAGCTGAGCAGCCTCCCTCCACAGCGCCTGCCAGCGTGCTGTCCTGCCTGGAAAACCTTGGAGCCACCCGACCCGACTGCAGCCATGAGCCAAGCTGACTCTGTCCTGCTTTGAGTTGGCTTTCTAAAGGCATTTGGGCACAGCACTCAAAACCTGACACAAGCACTGTTTCACATTTCCAGAGTCAATAGCTGCAAGGTTCCCCAAATGGGAGAGAACGGAGGGTAAAGATCAAGCCAAAGCGCAGCTCTGAGAACTCTTGGGGTATACTTAGGAAGCTTGGAGCCAGTGTTCTAGCCCCTCTTGTCTAGACAAAAATGCGTCTGACAATTGCATGAATGCTGCTCCACTGTGCTGTGGCACATCTAAAGTAGGGGGCTTATTGCATCATAAATTAGGGATCCAACTGTTAGGGACTCTAGACCTCTAAATTTCCACAGGAGACCTACAAAGCCTCTGGGAGAGTTGTTCTGCAAAAGTGCAGAACCAAGACTAAGAGGGACCGAGGTGATTCACAATAAAGAAAGGGCTCGTTGTCCAACTCTCCATGGTGGAAGGAGCAGGCTAAGGGCAGTGCTCAGCTGCAAACACAGGCTGCTCTCAGGAGGACAGAGATCTTGTGTGTAGTGTGTGTGTGTGTGTGTGTGTGTGTGTGTGTGTGTTAATGCCCAGAGAATGAATTAGGGCTGGAAACAAGTTTGTGCTAGCTTTTGGTTGCTGTGCCCAAATACCTTAGAAAATCAACTTAGAGGGGACAGACCTATCTTGGCTCATGCTTGTGGCCTGTGGTGGGGTAGCATTCTTTCAGATCTGTGGCAAGGCAGGGGCATCATGAAGCAAGGGCTTGGTGGAGGGAAACTTAGGGTAGCGGCACTTTGCTCTGCTCTGACAACCTGAGCCTGGCAGGATTTCGGCTCCAGGTTCTACTGCTCAAATAAGACTGATGTTGGGTGACTGTTGCACTATCAGTGGATGTGTGGTGTAGAAGAGCTGACCTTTCTTCTTGCATCACAGGTCTCTGGATCAGAAGGTGTTAGCACGCAGGCTCCCTTCCATACATGGTCCTGATGCAGCAGTAACACTGCGGCCTTCGGGCCTATAAGCATGACTAGATGAGATTGGGATCCTGGGTCCCAAGGGGTGGAGATGGTGTTGTGTGCACAGTGGTGGGTATTTCACTGGGGCCTGAGTAGGGACAGTCTTGAAAAGTCTCCACTAACACTGTGTCTGATCTTAGCCATGACATTGACTGTGTCCACTGGGGCATCTGTCAAGTTGACACAAGCTGAAGCATTTGCAAAGTATTTGAAGCAAAATTATCACACAAAGCAGTCTGGGATTGGAGGTGTTGCCTGACTTCTTCCCATCAACCAGGTATCTGACTGGGGCCTCCCAGAGCCCTGCTCTTGCAGCTCTGACCAGTGGATTGCAACTGAGGCCATAGGCAGCTGCTCAGCTGATCTGGGCCTATGTCACAGTCAGGAGAGAGAGAGAGAGAGAGAGAGAGAGAGAGAGAGAGAGAGAGAGAGAGAGAGAGAGAGATCTCCTCACCTCAGCATTGTAACGGCCTAGTTTCTGGACACCTCCCTGGGCGCTGGTACCTGGGAAGCTACGTGGTTTCCCTTGCTGCCTCACAGGTCTACTTTGTAGGTGTGCCTGCGTGGCTCTGAGAAGAACAAGTTTCCCCAGAACCTAGACCAACACAGATAGCAGCAGGAATAACATAGGTCTGGACAGTTTTGTTCTAGCCCTTAGTTATTTTACTCATTTGCATATTCATGAATAACTGAAAAGGTCATATGCTTTTAATTCATTTTTACTTTATATACTAATTTTTAATTCTTAAACTATATGCTAATAGTCTATATTATTTGTATACATAACTGCAGAGGATTGAAGTAATCTGTAATAAATATTACAAGTAATTGCAATAATAGCTAAGTCCAGGAGAAATTCTAAGCTGACATTTATAATCTTATGGTACAGATAATTCAAAAAGTTAACTTCTCTTGCTGTGTCTGTCTCAGTAATAAAATTTTATTAAAACTTTACCAGGAGATATTGAAAAAAAAATGTAAGTTCAAGATGAAGAGCTAGTAATGCATAACTTTCAACTAATAAATAGGAAATTATTCATGTATTAAATTGATTTTTAGGTAAATTCCTCTGGGTGCATATAAAAGAAAAGTGTAATCTGTAGCTTTTAATGTTGATACTTACAGTGCACAAGTATTTGTATGGGCAGAGCTTCTTTTGTATCTCTAAAAGTAGGTCTATGTCAATTGAACAAATTATGAAGACGCTCAGTATTTCCCAATTATTTTGAGAAATAAAGACTATGTATGTCTCACCTCAGTTCTATTTTCTGTGGTTCAGAGTTGTTGGAAGTGCCTACAAAATATGCAATCTATAATAAGATAATAAATAGCAAACTCTCAGAAGTGGAGGGATATCTGAGCTCTTGGCAGTTGGCTGTGGCCGCCGTTCTCCTTTGGACTTTGGCTCAGATGCTCCCCCTGTTGGCCTTCACTGGCAGAGCGCGGTCGCTCGGGCATAGCCTCGGGCCCCTGCCCCCTTGGCTTGGTAAGTGCACAGCCCTCGGGCTGATTGTCTCTGAGCGCCTCACAGACCAACGCGGTGAGCAGAGAGTGTGGGGGTCTTCTTAGTGTCGTGAGGCCCAGGGTACTTGGGGTGCAACACCTGGCCTTGCCAGGTGTGTCCCTCAGCAAAATGGAACTCGGCTTTCCTTATGGAGTGCTTGGAGGAGATGTTTCTCACTCGCATGCACTATTATACAATTGGCTTGCTTTCTGTAATTAATCATGTTTCCCACCTGGCAGTGATTATTGGAAAATTTGTAGCTGATTTCTTGCCTATTTTGAACAATGGACAGGGAGCATCATGAGTACTGATTTTATTTCTGGTTTTAGTTTTTTTTTCTAGTCTAGCCTTTCTTTTTTTGGGGGGGGGCATCCCTGGGGTCAGGGCTGGTGCCACATGTGGTGCCAGGGATTGAGCCGCTGTCCTTGTGCTTGCTTAAGCTTGCTTTGGACCGCTGAGCTATCTCGCCGGCCTCCTGTCTAGCCTTTCTTGCCTGTTCACCCGGACCTTAAGCTTACGTTGCACCTGCTCAGCAAGCCACCTTAAATTATACTTCAGACAAGCAGCAATATGAAGAAACCAACAAGACCATCTCTGGCAGGCCAGGGCTGGGCAGCTGGGCAGCATCTGGGGTGCCGGGCACATGGCATCCTGGTGTCCTTTAAACTGTAAAGTGCACAGAGTGTCAGTGCCAACACTCCCAATACCTGCTGACTTTTGCCACCTTTGCAGGCTGGGTGGCTTCACCGTGGCAGAGTTACACTGCCTGGGAAAAGGTCACTGGCTGGTCTCATGGAAGCTGCCCTTGCTAATTACCATGACCGACACTTTATGGTTGTTCGACTCTACTTACTGGTGGAACTGCCCTCCTCTCAGTGTTTCTGTGGTTTTTGACGCTGCAGGCCCCCCAGGACCGCCCCACCTCCAGTCCTACCTGTTTATATCTCCCTCCCGCAGAGTCCTGCGCAATTCACCGGGAACGCCGGTTCCTCCCACAACAGCCAGGGCCGGTCCCTCGAGCCACACCCAAACCGGTGCTGTAGTTTTGGAACATCAGAGTTGAATGTTCCCACCCAGCCATTCCTCCACCAGCTCTTTCACTTACTTTTTTTTGTTTTTGACATTTATTTATCTGTTTATTTGGTACAGGGTCTCAGCACGCATCTCAGACTCAGTGATTCCCCTGTCTCAGCCTCCCCAGGATTCTAAGTGTGTGCCACCATGCCCAGGTTTGGGGCCGGCTCAGCGCGTCTGGGCTCTGGCCCAGTACAGCATGTGGTACTGGGGATCGAACCCAGGTCCTCACGCTTGCCAGGCAGGTGCTTAGACTGCCGCGCTATCTTCCTGGCCCTCTTTTACTCATCTTAAGGAAGCTGTTTGGAGGATGCCTCTTCTAAGACATCTTCATCTGCTTCTGCAATCCACACTTTCCATCAGGAATCTCTTTCCTGCAGTGTTCTCTTTCCAGCCTGTGCACAGCTCTGCTGCTGAGCTTTCCTTTTTGGTAACAGCTTCATTAAGATATACTTTGTAGATAAGCAATTCAATGTATAAGTGTATATTCAGAATTACGGCACTATCACCACAATCAATTCTAGAGCAATTTTATTACCCACAATCCAACTGGAAACAAACCAGAGATCTATTAACTGATGAATGGGTAAATAAAAGAGAGTATATCTGTACAATGGAATATTATTTGGTCATAAAAAGAAAGCAGTGTTGATGAATGTTACAACATGGTTGAATTTTAAAGATGCTACTTGGAAGAAGGCAGTCTTATGTGCAATGTTTTATGATCACTGTTTTCTATTTCTTTGTCATTCCTTAGATTCTGAACACCCCAGTGGCAGGGAATGTCCAGTGCACCCCCATCCCCAGTGTATTAGTTAGGATTCTCAAAAGGACCAGAATCAGTAGAAAATATAATACGTAATTATTGAAAGGCCTTCATTTGATCAACTTCCGGGTCAGAGGTGGGCGAGTCCATGTCGGCTTCTTGCAGGCCTGAAAGCCAGAGTCTAAGAAACTGCAAGCTGCGGAATGAGAGGCAGCAAGGACACAGAGCCAGGCCAGGACTGCAGCTCTGGGAGCTCCTTGGAGTCATCGCTGTGCGTCCATGCTCAGAGGCTGAGGAAGCTGGAGTCTGACGGCCACCAGCAAGGGCAACAGCAAAAGACACCCTGCACCAGCAGAATGGAGATTTGCAAGGGCAGGCAGACAACTTTATCCTGCTTCCTCTCCCATTTCATAGAAGCTGCAAGCCTACGGGGGGATCACCCTCCTGAGTTTGCCGAGCAATCAGCATGCTGGTCTGTATGCCAATCACATCTGGATACATCCCACAGACCCACCCGGGATTGTGCTCTCTGGTCTGCTAGGGATCTTCTCTCTTTGTTCCATCAAACTGACAATTGAGACGAACAGTTCTGCCTAAGGTAGAGCTTGGTGTTAGAAGGCAATGGGTAAATTTTTGTTGTTTAAAAACCATATGATTTAACACTAGAGACTAAACCAGCAATGGTGAGCCTTCTAGGGCTTTCAGTAACACAAAGAGCCTGCTGTGGCACGCGTGCTGTAAATTCGCCAGCGCTGGACTGAACCATGGAGAACAGGGAAGCAAATTCATGTATTGAGATCTCCCATTGTGCCTTATGAATAGGTACAATTGTTATATATTAATAAAATCTGAAAGATGCTCAAGGAGATGGGAAGGTTGACTAGCCTGATTTGATCGTTGCATGTTGTTTGTAAGTATGAAATTATTACATTAGAACCCATAGGTTTGTACAATTAAGGGAATAATAAAAAATTAAAGTAAATGAATTTAAATCTGTGAAGAAGGAGATGGTACCTGGTTCTTGGAATTCTTAACATGCAAGAAAGAGAATGAACTGAGGGAAAAGCCTTCTTCTTGGCTTTTACATTTACTCTTCTTTATTTGTTTCCTTCGTTTTGGGAGTCCTGGGATGGAACTCGGGGTCTCACGCCCACACAGCAGGTCCTCTCCCACTGAGCTACAGCCCTGGTCCTGTAGTCTGTGCAGCCCCCTACCTTTGTGGCCATCCCCCTGTGCAGATTTCCTGTCCCCTAGTTCATGTTGCCTCTGTGAAGAAGACGGAAGCCCGAGCTTCATACTTACACCCTGTTCTCTAAGTGACTCTGGGCTCGTGGTCTCACACCCCAAGCCCAGCTGACCTCTCACACCACTAGAGAATGAACTTCCTTCCCTGGGATTTGTCAGCTCTGCACCCATCACACTTGCGTGTCTTCGCTTCCCTGATGAGCCCCTGCCTGGCTTTGTAGATGTGGCCTGTGAAATCCTGGTGCATGCTATGGCAGGCGGCCTTGGTGGAGACAGAGCATTCCAAGGTGGAGCTTGGGGCGAGCTGGGCACCAGGGGCGGGGCTCCCCTCCTCAGCCTGGCGGGCAGCGATGCTCAGAGCACCCTGCAGCTGTGACCGCAGGTTGCACTCGGGCCAGGTCTGCTCCTCGATCTAGTTACTGCTCAGCTAAGGTCCCATGGTCTGCTGCCTGCCTTGCCTGCCCCTCAGGGTTCTTTCAAAGCTAATTGTGCCTTTGGGAACCTGTCTCCTTTGTTCCCTCCTCAGAATACTCTTTTGGTTTTATCTGAACTTGTGTTGCCTGAGTTACAGTTCCTAAGACTGTGAATACAGCTCTTCTGTACTTCAAGGACCTGGACTGGTTACTGGCCAGTGCCCATATCCTTGGCCTGGCTTGCGTTGCCGGAACTCACTTGGCTGAATCTGTGTGGCCCAGAGATGCTGCTCTCCTGAGACCCACACCTGGAGAACTTTTCCTCACATGCTGCCTCCGCCAGTCTTGGACCTCAACTATAGCTCTGAGGCAGGAGAAATATGGTGAATCATGATGGCTGGTGCCCAAGGTGCAAAGACTGTAGTGCACAAAGGAAAACCAACACCCCAGAGCCAGTGGTGCTGCGGCACCTGCAGCCTACTCCTTCTTATGAGGTTAAAGCAGAAAGGCCCCAAGTCAGCCTCTGTCTCCATCCCTGTTACGGGTTGTCTCTAGTTGCCCCCACAGACCTCATGCTGTCCTGTGTGGCTTCTGGGGTTTGTGGTTGGTTATTGAGGGTGTGGATGCTGCACCTGCCCTGGGGCAGGTAATTTGCATTACCACATGAGGAGGGGAGAGAGGCTGGCCAGCTGCCCGCGCTGCTGCCACCCCCTTTACTCCCTTAGCTCTCTGCTGCCACCACAAATGGCTGCTCTCTGCCCTGTGCCACTCTGCCTGGAGCCAACCGAGTACACACTGAAAGCTCTAGTAACTGTGAGCTAAATAAACCTTTCTTTGCCTAATTTTGAAAGTCGGGTATTTGTCCCAGCAATGAGAAAAGAGTAACTGAGACAATACCTCTCCCTGTTCTCTACTTATGACAAAAGTCAAGAGCTCTCTGAGTTTGTGTGAGAAGATTTTGCCCCAGAGACCTGACCTGAAATAGCAGATACTCATTGACATGCTACAAAGCATGCCAAGGGGGAGACTTCATGCTCCCGCAGGGCACAGAGTAGCGCTGAGTGCAGGCCGGCATGTGTGCTGGACGCTTCCCGCGTGCCCAGGCTTCGGGGCTTCTCCTTGTGCACATGCTAGTGCTTTTCTGTGTGTATAGCTCACTGTACTCCACCCACGGTGACTCTGCCTGTGGATGAGCTGGCTTTATTCTCCTTTCCTGGGCTGACTGGGGCATATTATTTAATAAACATTTTTCCCTTTACCGGTTTCCACTGGCCACGTCTTCGTTCCATCGCTGACGTGTCCTAGAGCTCCGGAGCTGCTAACAAAGGCACTCACCTGTCTAGCCCTCCGAGCTTCCCAGGCCCTCCTCGGGGGCCATCGGTACCATCTCATTACCAGGCCAGCCAGGCACCGCCATTACTGCCGCCTTCGGCTCCTACTGCGGCGTTTTCTCTCTGCCTCTTACAGTTTGCATCTAAACCCTTCCTCAAAAGTTTCCTATGTGCAGAGGTCAGACTCTGAAAGTTGAGTGGATCAGGGTGCTGCACTTGTCAGTGAATTGATGGCTTGATGGAGCGACAGCTACCTGTGCAGTTAGAGGTGGCAGCATGTCGAGGGGCATGCCATGTGCACATCGTCGCTCGTGCCAGCAACATCCTCTCCTCTCTGCTTCCTGCTGGCACAAGGCCAGCAGCTCTGGCCTGCCACGTACTTCCATGCCTTGGAGCCAACAGACGCTGGGCTGAAGCCCTGAACTGCGAGCCAAATTCAACCTCTCTGAAGCTGAGAGTGTCTAGTGTTTCGTCTCAGTGGTGGGGCAGTGACAAATGCCCCACTGCTCTGTCTGGCCCCAGAAGAGTCCTGGGCACCCACACGCTCAGCTGCCACCTTGCTGGCCATGTCAGCCATGGTCTCGTTGGCCCCAGCTACCTCAGCCACCAGCCTTCACAGCAAGTCCTGACCCCGTCACCACCAAATGGCACTCACTCTGAACTTGCGCTGATAAGAGAGCTGGCAAATAGGACGGAGAAGGCGCCAGGTGCTGCTCTGAGCACTTCCGCCTGTTCATCATTTGTGCTGAGCCCGTCAAGAGGTGCACATTATTACCTGCACTTTGTAAGAGAAGACAGCACTGAGAGTAGCACACAGACTCTCTTCTTTGCAGCTCATTTTGCCACTAACAGCTCTTAGCAGAAACCCCTGATCCATTTATCTGACCATGTTCCTTCCTATAAACATAATTTACTGTGTTACCAACTACAAATAGTCCTGGTTGAAGAGTCCAGTTTTATTCTGCATGGGAAGGCAAAGTGTTTTCTCTTCTAATAGGAAATAAATGTCACATATCCCTCCATGCTGAACTCGGCCAAATAAACTTTCCTTGGAGTAAGTCCAGTCTCTACAGCTCATTATTTCCTCTCGGTTCCTCCAGAATTTTGTGCCCAGCTCAACTGCTACGTCTCTGGGAAATCTTCCCCATCTGCCCACCCAATGATGGTTGTCTTTTCCCTTGTGCCCTGTAAGGAGCGCCTGTACTTTGTTGACTTTCTGGCTGCTGTCTGAGTCCCTACACATGCGCATACCCTCTTTCCCGAGGACCTTGTAGGGCAGAGGGGCCAGGACCACAGAGCAAGACGGCACTGGTAGAGGGGTGCAGTGGGCATTAGCAGAACCCACTCCCCCGTATCTCACTTAGCTTGGCTTTCACAGAAGGATCCAGGGCTGAATCTGTGGGAGGAATTAGTCAAGCAAAGTGCAGTGGGGGTGGGAAAAGAGACTCCACGTGGCGAATGGCATGCAGGATCCAACTGACAGTGCCTCGCAGAAGCATTTTGTAAACCAGCGCTCCCTTGGTGCCCCTCCCAGCGTACCTGATGTTTCTTTAATTAATCGCATCCCCTGAGCTGGGATCTGGAGCCCTCTCCTAATTTGCTCAGAGACGCTTCTTGCCTGCCCACTGTCAATCAATCCTAAATGATGGTTGCAGGAGCCAGGTAGGGCTGCTTCAAGAATTTTGCTTCTTTTATTTTTAGGGACAAAGCTTGTACTCACTCTCACACTCTATGTACATTTAGTAAATTAGGTGCTTGCATTTTGGTCCCTAAGCTCACAGAGGGTCACCACCAGGTAAGTCCCATCCTCTCTGGGTCTTCTCCATTTCTGGATGTCAGGAGAGAAGTCACTGGAAATAATGCCAGGACTGGATGGCTGGGCTTGCATTTTCCAGGTGAAACTCTTTAGGTAAAAGACCACTGTTGTCACTGGGCTAGTGACTGAGCTCCTCTAGCCAAATGCTTACAATAAAATCGAGAAAATCACACTTTCTTTTTCTTTTTTCTTTTCCCAAATGCAAAGAAGCATTCATTACACTGTGTAGACGTCACTTACTGGGGGCCATGGTCACAAAGCACGCTGGGACACTGGTGGTCCTTGTGTGCTGCAGGGGGAAGACACGCAGAAGAGCGTCCAGACCTGCCTTTTCTGCTCTTCGCCTCCATGTAGCGCCCAGCTCTGCCCACTGCCTCTCTGCACACCAGCACAGTGCCGCTCTTCCACTTCTGCCCTGGAAGATCCAGTCGTATCTGATCAGCAGTTTCAGTGATCATATTTTTGTTTTGTTGAGATAGCTCTTGCTCACTTTGTAGCTCAGGCTGGCTTCAATCTCTCAGTGAGCCTCCTGCCTCAGCTTCACAAGGGCTGGGGTTGCAGGCCTGTGCCACCATACCCTGCAAATCCTCCTCTGACAAAACTAAACAAAAAAAGGGGATACAAATGAATGACCACTTTGCATCTGTATATTCAAAACAGTTAGGATAGATATACAGCTACATTCTCTTAATTCAATGGAGAGATTTGTTCTAATAGTTTTTGTGGACAGGATATCATGCCTGCATCTTGTACAATGAATAACAAATAAAACAGCAATGTGCAATGTATTAACTATTGAAACTTCTAGTAATCAGTTTTGAAACTGTTTCATTGCTATTTGTTTTTCAATAAAATTATTTTAAAAAAGAATAAAAATCACATGTTTTTTGAGACAAGAAGAAGACTAATGTGAATTGGTCACTATGTTCAAGATAGTTTGTATTCAATTCATGTGTGTTCATACCCCCCGAAAAACTCCTAGACAAATGAGTACTGTTAGATCCACAGGTAAGAAGAGAGTGACTCCTCACATACATAACATGTGAAGAAATTGGAATTTCTTCTCTGTGAAGCCTAAGTTACCAATCCATTGTTCGTCTATTTTGGTCACTGCATAAATATTGAGGTTTTGCTAGGGGGATTCCTAGATGATTGGGAGAAAAAGAAAGAATGGCCATCAACTCCAGGAGTGACCAGGAGTGAGCCTCTGATGGAGGGAGGGATGCGAATCAGGCTCAGCAGAGCCCAGGCAAGCGGAAGGGGAAGAACGCTGGAGCAAGAGCAAGTTACTTGGCCGTGAAGCACAGGCACTGTCCTTGGGTGGGGCGTCTACGGGTGGCTATCTCGGGTGGGTGGGGGCTGGATTTAAAGGTAGCACCACACTCAGAGAAGGGAGATGTGGGCCTCCAAGTCAAGCCCAGTGTTGGGACCTGGTGTACACAGCTGGGCATGCAACCTGTCCGGCCACCACCCAGGCTGGCGAATTGTCATGGCCACCATGGCCCCAGGGTGAAGAGAAGGACCGTGATGGATTCGAGGGGAACTGGGAGACTGCAGCATTCTCTCCTGAGCTGGTGGGGACAGACACAGGCAGTCTGCTATCCCCTGTGAACGGGAGTAGTCCAGGGCAGAGAGAGAATGGGCAGGCACGCGCAGCAGGGAGTGGAACTGCAGAGGCGGCCGCGGGCCTTGGCAGTGCTACCTGGGGATCCCGGCTGTTTCAAAAACAAGAGTTTGATGTGTGAATGCAATCTCCAAATGGCAAACAGATTCCCCTGTCATGACAGAGGGTTCTGACATCCAAGGGACAGTGGGGACGAGGGTTTCTCCGGTGTCTCTTGGTCTACACCACCTCCGCAACCCCACACTCTGCCCTGTGGAGCAGCCGACTTCTGCCGTAAACAACAGCAACTGTGCTTCTATTTGTGCTAGTGTCCCAGGTGCAGTGTAAGGGGACAATGTGGACAAGACACGTGGAGAAAAACCTGGATGGCACAGCATTGTATTTCAATAGCAGAAATAAGAAATAAAAAGGAAAAACAGAAAAAAATAACAAAGCAATTCTTTTGTAAGTAACTGGCACTTATGGAAGAAATCTGAAGCTGGGATCTTAATTTGGCTGCTTAACTGAGGCCAGAGGGCTGCAAACTGGCAGCCGCAGACATGGCATGGAGCACGGGAAGAGCATCTGGGAGCTTTGCGCCTCCGGCCGCCTTTGCAGGCAGTGGCTGGGCTGCAGCCAGAGTCTCTTCGCAGATGGGGAGTGGCCGTGCCCCAGGAGCCTGTTCTTTTTGCTCGGGCAGTGGCTGCCCAAACCATTTGCTGCATCTTGAAATATGGTGAAACTAGAAGTAGTCCTTGGAGAAGCCTTTATGGCCATATTCACAACAGTCCCTGCACCAGGGCCGCGGCTCTGTGTCCTGGCCGAGCCAAATGACTGCAGCTGAGGCCTCCCTCCAACTTTCAGAGGAATAAAATGTGGCTCAAGCGTCCCGTATAAGAGACTGCGGAAGCACAAACAGCAGTAACTCAAGTGCTCACACCGAGCCAAATGACCTAACCAGACTGCTCTGAGGCCACCTGAAAGTCAGGGGCTTTTTTAAAAGCACAATCAATTAGTTGAACTCAACGTCATCCAGGGCCTGGTGATGCGTCCAGCGCAGAGCAGCGAGACTGAGCAGCGCGGAGGAGGTGGCTGGGACCACGCTCGTGAACGCTTTATTTGCAGTACTTTGAATTTTTTAGTGTGACTGATCGCCAAGATATAATGCACAGAATAAATAACTCACACAGAATACAAGTTCTGATAGATAACCTACAAATAAACGTACTCGACCTGAAAATTTCAAGCTCTAGGGCTCCTTCGCTGACATCTCTGCATTGATGACTAGATATTAAGGAATTACTGGGTTATGGGAGAAAGGCTTGTACATTCTTACAAACTGAGAAGCCATGAGGGTTCCTTTTCCCCACAGCCTCTCCAGCGTTTGTTATTAGTTGATTTCCATATGATAGCCCTTCTTTCCTGAAGTGAGATGGTATCTCAGTGTTGTCTTAATTTGCTTTCTCAACTGGCCAGTGCTGTGGAACATTTTTTCATGTGTTTATTTGCCATTTGTACTTCTTTCTCTGAGAAATGTGTATTCATCTCAGATGCCCGTTTTTGGATTGGGTCTTTAAATTTTGGGGGCCCAATCTTTTTTGTTGTTGTTCTTTATGTATTCTAGATAGAAGACCTTCTGTCTTTATTTCTATTTGCTTTTGCTTTTGCTTTTGCTCTTCAAAATAAAATAAAATTTAAAAAAAGCCATCAGAGCTAAGTTTTAAGGGCATTAGAGCTTTCCGACCTGGGGACCTATGTAAAATTCCTCAATAATTTTTGATAGAAATTATTTCCTGGGCCAGGGATATAGCTTAGCAGCAGAAGCGCCTGCCTGGCAAGTACAAGGTCTGAAGTTAATCTCTGGTACTGCAAGAAAAGAAAAGATGGAACAATCATTTCCTGTGTGCCTTTAGTTAACCTGGTGCATGTGTTCACCTGCAAAAGGGTGTTCATTGTCTGAGTCAAAAGTAACTTCAAGTTGGCCCCATAATTTGAATATCTTTCTCTCTCAATGAATCTGGCTATAGATGTCTGTATTTGCAATATTTTAGAATGAGGAATTATCAGCGCATGTTGCTCTTTTATTTGAAGAACCTAAAAGGACAATGAAAAAACACACATCGATGCAATAAAACCCTACAAACCCGGGGAAGCAGAGACTGGCTGGTGACAAGAGAGCTGGACTATGGTTACTCTGGCCGAGTGGAGCCCCCAGGTGGGCAGTGGGGGTGCCAGGTGGCAAGGGGGTTTCCCGAAGCCTCACCTTTCACTGTAGGCAGTAGGCACTGGATTCATGAATAATCTATATATTATCAACATAACCGATCACCTACTTACATGAATGAACACACACAAATATACAAGCGAGCCGTGCCTGGGCCAAGGTGAGTGTGATCAGCCAAGGATCATGACTAGCCAGCTCTGCACTGAAGTCCAAAAGAGAATAAAGCATCTGTTCTCACAGTCTCCCCGGCATCCTTGTTGATGGCAGCGCAGCGCAGCATAGCTAAATCTCAAAGGCAGCGTCAGTGTCCACCAAGGGATGGGTGGATAGAGGAAATGTGTTCGCACACAGTGGACAGTATTCGGCTGTAAAGAAGGACACACTGGGGCCATCTGTGGGAAGTGGATGCACCTTGAAACCACAGTGTTAAGCGAAATAGCGCAGACCCAGAGCTTGAATACTGAATGGTTAAGACCCTGAAATTATAGAAGCAAAATAGAGACATATACAGGGGTGCCGGGAGGGAGCTTTCTCAAGGGGAAATCAGGCAAGCGCTGGAGGGTGGAAAGAGGGAGGAAAGGAAGAGCCAGGCGGTGTGGTGCATGCGCACTGTGCACAGAAGGAGTGGAGACATCACTTGTTCATACATATCTAAACAGACAAAGTTCTCCGGGGTAGTGGCTCATATGGGAAAAAAAATCTATGCCTGCCTTTGTGGACCCTGCGTTCATGCTTTGAATCCCTGCAAAGGGCCACCAAGCTCCATGCAGCCTAGTAATTTATAATTTTTCTAAATTGTTTATAGATTTTAAATTTAAGTGAAAAATACCATGAAGTTGACAGTTGCGGGGCAGGTTCAGCTGCCAGGTATCCAGTGCTGACTCCATCCTCAGGGCAGGTGATGAGGCAAGAGAGCATGTGTCTTCACAGTGAACAGCACTAAAAAGCAACCACGGGGTGGGGACAGGGTGCAGGGATCCTAGCCTCTTATGCAGCCGCCTAGAGCAGTCACATCCTTTCTGGATGTCAGGGCCTAACAGCCGCATCCCGGAGATGCTGTTCCAACTCCGTGGCTTCAGCCCTCACCTGGAATAAGCTTGGCCTCTCATCCAGAGGATTGGTGTACTTTGTTGCCTGTTTTAACCCTTTGACTGGACACTTAGGAAGTGACTGGGGACTGGGAGAGGTTTCCTTTAGGCATCCTACTTCTGTCACTCTCGTGTGTGTGCCACGTTTATCAAACTTTTTAGGTCTTTCTTCAGGTTACAAAGCATAAAATTATGTGTATGCTAAGTTCATAAAATATAAGGTATTTTCTTCACTTAAAGACTGGGAAGTTTCAAATTTTAAAATCCATTTAAAATTTAAATTTTAAAATCCATTTAAAATTTAAATTTTAAAATCCATTTAAAATTTAAATTTTAAGTGCATTTTAAATTAACAAATAATGAGCCCATCCCATGTTAAAATAAATAATATATACTTAAGAAACATCAGTATGTTTTCTTTTCTTTTCTTTTCTTTTTTTTTTTTGGTGGAACCGGGGATTGAACTCAGGCCCTTGCGCTTGCCAGGGAAGTGCTTATTCCACTGAGCCATCTGCCCGGCCTATCAGTATGTTTTCTAAACCAACAAAATGTGAATGAGAAGGTGGGGTCATTCTGTACTTTTGCAAATCTCTTCATGTGTGGCACTATAGGTGACAGCTAGATTGTCCTGTTGGCCTTTTTTGTTTTTTTCGGATGCATTTTAGTTGAAGAGTTTGGAAAAAATGCATTTTCAGGAATGGAAAACACTTGTACGGCCCATGGCTGATCACAAAGCGGCAGCCCCGCCAGGCTCCCTCCCCAAGCGGACCACACTCGGGCTCTCTGCGGCCTGGGGAGTTGTGAGGAGACACGGGCTGAGCTGCGGCCCCGGGAAACAGAGGCCCGCGGTGGGCTGACCCCCGCCCTCTGCCGCACCAGGCCACCCTGAGGGCCGCCCCACTGTCACCTCTGCACCTGTGCTGTGCCCTAGTGCTGCCTCCTCAGAGCAGGAGTGTGTTCTTCACACAGATGCACACCTGGGGAAGACAGCAGTTAAAACTTTTTCAAATAATATATGTATTTTTATTTGATACCAGGCCAAATCTCGACGAGTCGTGTGCACTCAGTGGTTAGTGGCACCGAAGTCTCACACTGTACCCCAAGACTTTCCCAGCAAGAAGCAGACAGGGCGGCTGGAGGTCTAAGTGGGAATGAGAGTCAGGTAATGGGCAACAAAGGTGGAAAAGCAGGGAGAACAGGCCTGTGTGTCGCATCCCAAACTGAAGCAGCCATACTACCTTGGTCTTCTCTGTTTGTCTCTGTCTCCGAAGCTTCATTTTATTTGAAAGAAGAACAAATCTGTTCATGTGTTAAGCCACTACGATTTTGGCTTCCTTTTATTATTAGCTAAACCTGATCTCAATTGCCGTAAAAACACATTAATAGGCTCAAACTTAGAATTCTCAGTCCTCTCTCTTGCAAATGAAATTGATGTATGGATGTCTCCCAGGAGAGAAGAGTGACTCGGCACATCCCACTCCTCCTCTTCTTGTAGCCTTCATTCATTAACTTGCTACCTGCATTTGCTGGCCCCGAATTTTATCCCAACCCACACCATCAAATTATTTGCATCTTATTTCAAAAACTTTATCAACAGCGTGTAAGGACATTTTACCTCTACCCCCAATGTTTTGACAAACGTCATGTCAAACTGAATTTAATGCTTGGTACAGCTACTTTCATTCAAATCATCCCCTCCTGGGGATTTAGCCTCTCGTCTGGCTTTAAACTGTATTGGCTGGCTTAGGCTTAGATTTGTTGCCTTTAGCTGAGAGCAGAAAGCAGTCGCTGCTCCCGTGGGCAGCCTACTCTGTCTTCCCGGCGAGGTCTGGGAGAGGGCAGGCGTGACGCCGGAGGCTTCGGAGCTTGGGGCTGGGCCACTGGTGACAGGCCCTTGCCACAGCCTGGAGGGTGGACGGAGGTGCGGCTGTACATCCGCATGCTGAGCGCTGCGCGGGGAGAGCGCAGACGTCCTCCGGGGCTAACAGCGCGCAGGCCGGTCTGCCTGGCCTCAGAAGCGAGCCCCACGTCGACTCCGGAGAGCTCCGTGTCCTGGAAACCAGCTCGTGCGTCCTCCTCCCGTCAGACAGGACCATGGGACCGAGGCGGCAGGGACACCTCCCAACCGTGTCGCTGTTACCGGTCGCCTTGCACACGTCGCCGTAACCTTGGGATCGCCCACGTGGCCGAGCGCACGGCCTCTTCTCTCTTCTTGAACTAAGCAAAGCCTCTCCATCAGCTTTATAGGGAAGTGAGGTAACTTTTTACCTTTCGACTCCCTTCTGGAAACTCTTGTAGTAACCTTGAATGGTTTTAGTTCTTTTGCTTTGTTTTTCCCTTTAGCCAAATGCCCCAACGAGGCTCGCTCATGTAATAAAGAAGAAATGCAACGGAAGCGCGCGGAAGCCAGGCGTGCGGTGGTGCTGAAGGCCAGGGAGGGCCCGCTCCCGCAGGACCGGGCGTGCGGTGCGGGCGGGCTGAGCCTGTGGCCCTCACCGGGTCGCTGCAGAGCTGTTTCCGTTTCCAGCAAGGCCGGAAGCGTGGCCACCGCAGGGTGACCGACTGCGAAGGCCGGGAAGGGCGACGCATCGGGCCGGCGCGCTGGGCCTGGCCGCGCTCGGGGCGCTGCGGGGCGGAGCTGCGTGCGCCTCTGCGAGAGCGCGCCGAAAGCAAAGCGACGACGAGGCCTCCGGCCCAGACGCCCGTCCAGAGTCGCCCTCACCGGAGGGGTCAGCTTCCAGCCCCGCCGACTGCGTGCGGCCTCTCAGTTCCCCGGGTCTCCAGCCTGCCGGCCTCCACGGTGCGAGGTACTCGTTCTGGGACAGGGAGAAGCGACTAGCCTGACACCCTCGCTAGGAGGGAAGCCCTAAGTATTACTCCCCGAGAAAAGTCACCCGCGCAAGCCCTCGCTGGCTTCTGACAGTCCGCGCCAGGCGGCAGCCTGACTTTCTCCTCCCAGTTCCCAGGTTTTCTGTGCTGCGGCCACTCGTACCCCACACTTCCTGAAAGCAGCTGAAATGCACTGTGGGGTGACCTTAGTTCTCTTGCCAGCTAATGAGCTCTTAAAATAGACCCAGTGGCTTTCACTTTCAGGAAAATACTTCTTAAGCAATACATCTTTTTATGATTCTGTGGGTAATTGTTTTAGCCAAGAGGTAAAAAAAAGCAAAAGCAAAACAAACAAACAAACAAACAAAAAAACAAAAACAAAAACAAAAAAACAAAACAAAACAAAACAAAAAACCCCCCCAAAACCAAACCAAAACAAAACAAAACAAAAAAACAACAAAAACCCAAACCCTCACGTCTAAGGCAGAACGGTTGCAGGCTGAGGCAGGCAGCAGCACCTCGCTGTGCCGGGAGGCAGTGGGTGAGCACACGCCCTGGGAGCGGCCTTTCGGGGCTGAGAAGAGCGCCTTTGTATCCACTCTGGCTCTCAAAAGGGACGAGGGCCTCCGTCCTGGGGGTCTGAGGACAGGTGCAGGAACTGGCGCTAACGTCGACACCTGAGGTGATGTAGCCACAAGGCTTGCAGCCCCCTCCCGCTGCTTGGACTCGCTCCCACCTTCTCGGAGCGGGGCTGTGTCTGTGTGCTTTTCTCTGACCATCTGAGCTACAGCCGCGCTTGAGCGGGGGCCTGGGATGATGGAGGAATCGTGGCCCCTAGCTGAGCTCTCTCCTTAGGGTGCTGGCAGGGGTCACAGCTGTCAGTGCCCAACAGAGGACTCACGGTGGGAACCCGAAGTCAGGAGGGGACCTCATCGGATGGAGGGTGGGGCTTGTAGCTTGTCAGCTCTGACCCCACCTCTCTCCTTGTCAAGGGTTCAGTTTATCGTCTCTATACTTATATTCTCACTTGAAACACAGAGATTAATTATCATAGCAGCTCTGAGCCTCAGAGGTCGTTTACAGTCTAGGAGTCCAAGGTCAAGTGACTGGAGCTCCAGAACGGTTGCTTTCCTTGGTCAGGCCGGTTGCTCATATCCCTGATTTATATGCTTGTCTTCCACAGCTTAGCTCATTCTGGTCTCAGGCCTGTGGGACGTAGAGAGTAGAGACACAGCTGGGTTGAGCTGCAGCCTGCGTACATGGTTCCCTGCTCTGAACCCTGACTTGCTGATGTTCCCCCATGTAGCAGTTTCACACTGAAGGTTGCATTTTACAAGTGGCATGTGATCGAATCGTTGAAGTAAAATGTGCTCCTGAACATTCTGGTGACCAAAGGATGTGATGTTGCCCATAGGAGAGCTTGTGGTGCACGAATTTAGGTTGATAAAGTTCATAATCTATGACGACCACCGTGAAGGAACTTTGCACCGTCAGTTCACTGAGGACACAGCCAACGTCTGCCACAGCGTCCACCTGGTGAGGTCAGTGAACACACTTCACGATGCCCACTGTGGGCTCTAAGGTGGACGCTGGAGGTGCTGGGTGTGACCCCTGCCTGCCACCCTGAGGGGAGTGCTTGGGACTGCAGCTCAAGTGTGGTCATCGCTCAAGAGCATAAAGTCATAAAGTAGCACACACACACACACACACACACACACACGCGCGCGCGCGCACACACATGCAAACATATGCATACGAGCAAGCTGGTAGCACCCAAAAGTCTGGGAAGTTGTAGGTCTGGAAACAGGATACTTTCAGAAGGAAACCTGTGCAGTACTGGAAGGGTAGAAGCAAAGGACTAAGGTGGGGAGGATGTACCTTGTGCTGGGTGATGGACTCTGCCCCAGGGTCCTGCTTCAAATCTGGGCACTTGCAGGAAGCAGGGGACGCCCCGCCCCTGTTACAGCTGGAGTGGAGGGAACTGGTGGGAGGCGATGTGCTCCCACATGAGGGTTTCCTGCGTTGTCCCTCGATTCCAGTCTGCAGAGGGACAGAGCAGACTCATCCTGCAGGCAGGGAGGGCACAGCCTCCCCGGTCTCCTCCCATCAGTCAGGGCAGCAGCTGCTTTGGAACACAGGGCTACAATCTCTAAGTTGTTATTCATAATTTTAGAAGTGATTCATAGCCTCATTCATTTGAGAATTAAAAGTGGAATTCAATTAATGCAAACACCAGAATAGAATAAATTTCATTTTCTGTAGGAAGCTGCTCAGCCATGTCCCTCTTCTCAGGGGACCTGGGCCTCACTCTCCTACCTCAGGGCACCCGACCTCTTCTTCCCACCCCCGCTTGAGGTCCTGCACCTGTCTCCTTGCCTCAGATCCTGCCTCTTCTGGGTATGCACATGGCCATTTCCATGAAGCCTTCCCTGGAAGTTGTTTCCTCATGCAGGGTATGGCCTGGGAGAACCGGAGAGACAAATGAACTCAAACTCAAACCTGAGACACAGCCAGGGAAGCTCTACACTAGCCTCCCAATAATTAACAAACAAGTCCAATTTGTCTCAGAGTGTTCTGCTTGCTCAGGGGTCCTTGCTGGTGTGAGGGAGGCTGGGAATGTGCCTGCGGGATTCCAAGCAGGAGGAGAACCCTCCAAGCAGTGCCTCCTTGGTAAAACTCCTGTGACCAGTGGTGAGGGATGGAACTAGCATGGGAGGAGAGGAGAGAGAAGGTCAGAAGGCGCATGCACACATGACGAGGCATGTGTCGTTACAGCACCCATGGGCACCTCCCAGAGGAGCTCTGGGTCCTGCACTGAAGACTGCCCCTGAGGAAAATGCTGCAGAACCGCAGAAGCAGTGTGGAGAGACTGCAGATGACGTGGTGGCTTTATGTGGACCCTGGCTGCATGGCCTGCTCTCCGGAGGACACCTGTCTGGCCAGTGGGAGGGAGCATCGCCTGGCTTCCTTGTTCAGCTCTCAGCTGTCCCACACCTGATCCTGCTGAGCAAGGCCATTTGGGACCATCCGGGCTCGCTTGAAAACCTTTCCTATTGTGAAGCCAAACAGTGTCACTGAAAGCTTTTATCCTAACAAAGCTATGTGGGTTCTGTGTGTCCTGAATCGTTCCAAAGCATGGTGACGTCACACTGGAACCCTCTGACTGTTTCAGCAAACCCAGATCTCCCGATAGGGACTTTCTGCTCTGCAGTCCCTCCCATCAGACGCCCCATTTGCATTTTAGAGCAATCTTCCTTTTGATTGCCAATTTGAACTGCATGAGAGGAAGTCGGGGTGGGAGCGTGGAACGAAGTCATCCACCCGCGTGGAACGTGTTAGCACAGCCGGGCTCCTTTTGCTTTCCTCTTTATTTGTTTGAAACACAGAGCTTTGCCACTGAGATTTATGGTTTGGGAACCGAGTGTGGGAGTTTTCTGAAGCGCTGGCCAAAGGGCTGAAATCACACGCTTTTCCACAGGAATCCCACTGTTGCTCTTGTCTAAGAGGCATTCAGAAGCAATGAGCAAAGCATCGCAGGGTGAATGTGTTTGGGTCCTGAGTCTATGAGTGAAAGACTGAACTGTATAATATACAGTGGCACCGGCTCCACTGGGAAATTCCATGGCTGAGTACTGACACATCGCAGTTATTTCAGCAGGGCTGGGTTTCGGGATGAGAGGCTGCAGAACCAGCAGGCGAGGATGATACCTTGTAATTAAGTGGCACCACCTGACGTTTCCACTGCTGTGAGACACCTGGGGTCAGCCTCTTGGCGTCCCAGCAAACTCTCCTGTCCCATTAGGGGAGTTAATTCAGGTGGCCCGGCAGGATTCCCTCACCCTCAAGAAATGTTGTTACTGTCATGGATTTGGGTTGTGACACTGTGGAATTATTTTTATGACAGAAGTGTGAAAACTTTCGTTTGAGGGGTCAAATCAAGATAGAAACGGCTCTGGAAACCATGGTTTTCTTTAGAGCTTCAAAGACTTCTGTTGCCTTTGGCACAAGACCCTGGGCAGGGAAGACATGGGCGACAAAGCTGTGATTCAAGCGGTGACTTGTGCTGTGTGCTGCCTTCAGAACAGGCTGACGTGAGCTCCCTAAGCGTGGCTGCAGGTGTCCTCCAAAGGGGTCACACGAAGTCTTTGAAAACCCAGGCCAGAGCGTGTGCTTCATATCTGGTGACAGGCATGGGTGGAACCAGAAGTCACCCTCAATGCTTTCTCCTGGTGTTTTGCTATTTTTCCTCCCCCGTCTGTGACCCAGGCACCATATGAGGTGGACTTAGAAGTGAAGCCTTGCAGAAGCCTGCAGAGTTAGAAGTCAGGTCAGATATGTGGAGAGGTCTGGGAAGGAAAGAAGAGAAGGTAGGAGACAGAGACAGCAGCTGAGGCTGAGGGTGGGCCGGATGCTTGCCTCTCAGGATGTGGGAGCATAGGGGCCCTTGTCACTCCAGTCTTCCACCTTCCCTGTTCTTCCTTCTTCCTCAGAACCATGTACTTTGTTGTGTGTGGTGCTGGGGACTGAATGCAGGACCTTCACATTGTGCAACGTCGAAGCTCTTCCTAATTTTTAATTTTGAAATCGGGTTTCCCTGAGTCACCAGGGCTGATCTGGAACTTGCAGTCCATCTGACTCAGACTTGTGGAGTGCTGGGATTTCAGGGACGGGCATCCACACTCGGCATGTCCTTTATGTGGCCTGGTTCTCAGCCATGAGTTGCACTGTAGTTTATATTTGTGCTCTACCTGAGTTGCCAATGTGTGACACAAATGCTGAAGACAGACACAGCTTACTGCCAGGAGGCACCGTGCATGCTTGGAACCTACTCTCACGTGTGGCTTGAAGCGCTGAACATCTGCCCAGTGAGTTGGTGAGTGAGAGCCTTTGGGATGAATATTTCTTTACTTTTGTTTTAAATACCTTATTATGCCTCAAAGTGTCATTCATTAGCTTCTACAGAATGTTCCAACCTGTGTCAGGAAGCATGTTCAGTTAACAGCGCCCCCTTCCCCTGCAAAATGAACTACAGATCTAAATGCCATTAGAACCTTCTAAAGTCAAGGTAAATCCCAGGAAGAGTTGCCATGTTTTCTTGGAAACAGATGGTCCTTTTCATTGAAGTTGAAAAGTAGCCATAAACAAAAATTCATATTTGTTGAAACTCCTTGCTCATCTTAGTGGACCACAGAGATTTGCTTAAATTTGTGAAAAAAATTTTGTATGTGAAAGAGGATAGGAAAGAAACCAACTCTTTCATTCCTTGCTACATTCATTTCAAGTTGAGCACAGCTCAGCAGGCCTTGGGGGTGGAATCCTGCAGAGAGGTGATCTCTGAAGGGCATGATGCACTTGTTGGCTGCTCAGTGAATATGCCAGGGATCCTTAGGCATCACTAAAGGAGCTGAGGCAAGAAACAAAAAGAAGATTCATGGGGTCTGTATTACTTGAGCAAAGTGGTTTGACAGTAAGTGATCTCGAAGAAAGATGAGATGTCCCATGGACTCCCAATGTGCTGGCCTAATTAAAAAATAAAAGAGGTCATAGTCAAGTCATTGTGCCAGGGAGAAAGGCTCTTGATCTGGTGGATCACGTCTTCTCAGGGATCTTGTCAAGTGTGTTTCTTAAGTAAGTAGCAGATGAAATGGCACCAGCTGGTACTCAGGAAGTTCCCTGCCTTCTTGGGTGTGGCGGTCAAGAGGCTGCATGAGGCTGGAGGTCATAAGCCAAATGCACAGGGTGCGATGGGGTAGGAAGACAAGAGTGCGTGGCCCTGTGGGAGTAAAGGGCACACTGATGCAAATTAGAAATGGGATTTCATGATTAACTCTTTAGGGAAACAGATCTAAGGCATAGAAAATTTATTCGGTCAAATAGTAGCAGAAAATTTCCCAAAGCTTAGAAAGATAGAAGCATCTAAGCACGGAAGCATTTCACTCCAAACAGACATGGAAGGAAGGAGCATCTTCATGTCAGAGTAGCAAGATCACAAGTAAAGAGCGAAGATGATATGGAAGTCGCACAAGGAACGCGCTCAGTCGCTTGCAGAGGTGAGCCCATCTTAATAACTACAGAGCAGTCACCACACACTCTAAGCACCAGAAAAGGAAGCAGTAATGCATTTCCAGCTCTGAAAGAAAATAATTATCAATCCAGACTATTCCAACCATTATCCCAGACACTGCCAAGCATTCTGGCTCGGCAGTGTAATGATCTACCTCCTACCTAACTCCAGAATCCACTTTACTTTACTGTGTTCACCTCCGGCAGCTGCCCCATGTAACCTCTCCATTTGTCCTTCCAGGTCAGTGCCTCAGTCTGTGAACTTGCCCTCTGCTTCTGGGTCAGGGTACCTCCTGAGCTGCCATCCCTACCTCAGTAAAATGAGTTCTGATGCCGTCATTCTGGATCGCAACCTTTCACTGGCTCCTTGCTAGTAGAATACTAAGCGTCTCAGGCGCACACTGCTCTCTCGCATGAATGCGGTGAAGGGGACTACTTGGTCCACACTGTCAACTCTGCGCAGGGGCATCTCACACATGCTCTTGCTTCTTTTATTGAAATGCCCCAGCTTCTGAGTTCCAAAGTCCTTTGAAAACTAAATATAAGTATACATTTTTGATCCTCTGTGTTAGATTAGGCTGCTCTTCAGGAACGAGTCATTCTTCCCACCACGCTTCCTTCCACCCCGCACGGAGGGGTGCACCCACTGACAGTGGCATTGTGCCTTGCTCTGACCAACAGCAGGGGGACAGAGGGACTGCGTGAACTCAGAGCTTGGTCTTCCAGGACTGGATATAGGCCTGAGGTCACACAATGCCACTGGTCTCAGAAGGACACAACACCAGGAGCAGACCTCTACAGAACCTTCAGCGCAGAGCGGCTCAGCAAACTGAGCTAAGCCGGGTGCACCCTGACTACCCACACCGGTGGCTGTGCAAGGGGGTACATGTGCCTGGGCCTGCATCCGGGGGTATTGGGCATCCCTGCTGCTCGGCCTTCCTGGGCCCTGCCCCAGTGCTGGGCTCCTCATTCCCTCATGCCCACTTCTGCATGGCCCCAATTGTATGGTATTGTATTTTCATTATTTTAACATTGATTTCTTTTTATACTTCTTGCTCTTCTCCAGACTCCCTGGGGGTAGATAATACATTGTATTTATATTTGTGTCAGTGCCTATAATTTCATTGCATAGAATAGATATTCAAAATGTTTATGAAAGAAAAGAAAAATAACAACTTTCATTTCTAGAAGTACTGATAATTAGATATCTTGAGTGACTCTCCTCCTCAAAACAACTAACAGGGTTCTTTAAAACAAGGAAAAATCATATTCTAACAGGATATGCCCTAAAAGATAGCACTAAAAAGCAAATGCAGGATTCAGCGAGAACATCAGTTATAAAGTCAACTTGGACTCTGGGAGCCTGAACTGCATAGTGTAACCCAGCCTCACAAAGACAAAAAAAGGTAGCCAATAACTACATTGTCACTGATTGATGCTTTCATCATTAAATGATGTTTTCTGTGGTTCTAGAACATAGAAGGTGGGAAGACCAGTGACCTTGCAGATGTTACTGGCTTTGTGGGGCATGCGTGTTGCAGGGCTTTGGCTTTCCTTCAGGGCTGCTCTCATTGACTGTGGAAGAAAAGGCAGAAAGAAAAGCACTGCTGGCTTCAGAAGAGCTGGAGGTGAGGGGCTCCAGAGGGACTCTTCAGAGACAGCACCCCTGCAGGCTGCCAGCCAGGGCACTGTGTCATGGCCCCAGGACCAGCCAGCTGCAGGGGCTGGGGTTGGGCGGTGTCCACCAGCCATGGTGGCCTGTGCGGCTGCTGTTTCTGTTTCTGCATGACCCCAGGTCAGCACGGTCCTGTAGGAGGTTCCACATGAGCCTGGAGGTGAAGGGGAAGCCTTGGTTTTGCACTTCAGGCAGGAAGCTGGGTGAAGGGCTTGTGCTCGGTCATGGCATCTGAGCATCCTGTCTTAGCACCTCCCTACTCCTGGGGAGGGGTCTGCAGCTACCCCACAGCCTCCCAGGTCCTGGACACCTCAGGTCCTCCAACTTCTGGTTAGGTGAGTGTTCAGCTCCATGATGAAGCAGAGAAGTGTGCCAAAGGAGGAAGCTTGGAGCTGGTGGGCCCCAGGGACCAGTGTCCAGGGGTCCCAACTGGTTCTTACGTTCTCGGTGTGTTCCTGCTCCCATCTCCATGACCAGCTGTCCTTGCTGCCAGACAGTTCTGACCATCTCAGACTCTAAAATGTCTTCCAAAAATCTCATGTGTTTGGAAGACAAATGATTCGGGGTTGGGGAGGTGCAGTGCTTACCTGTAGCTTCACCGGTTGATGAGTTCATAGGTCAGTGTGCTGTTCAGAGGCGGGGCTGAGTTGGAGGTCTATCATGGTTGCTCAGTCTGTCTGTTGGTCTGTTCCTCTGTGTGTGTGTGTGTGTGTCTGTCTCTCTCTCCACCTGTGTCTGTCTGTGTGTCTGTGTGTCTGTGTGTCTGTGTGTCTGTCTGTCTCCCCTCTTTCCTGGAAGCAACAGGATGAGCAGGCTTTCTCCCCCATACCCTCCCATGATGCCATTTCTGCCCTGGAGTCAGAGGACCATGAACTGAACTCACTACAGCTGAGTCAAGATAAATTCTTCCTCTAAGTTGGTGGGGTCAGGTACTTTGTCTCTATACCTGATGGGAAAGTGACCAAGACAGAAGGTCAGCTCTTTAACCTGCCCCTAAACTGTTGGCTTTCTAATCTCTGTCGTAAATTATCAGTTGTAAGTGCATCTCCTGGTTTTCCCTCTTCCACTGAGCCTTCAGTGACCAGAAGAGGGTGAGCCAGCTGCCATCTGACCTTGCTCCAGAAGTCTCCAGGTATTTGTGGCCCCATGATGGGCGTGGCCAATCCTGCTTGCTGGGCAGGCAGCTCAGTGGGCAGGGGGGAGGGGGGCGCAGTGCTGACTGGTAGGCAGCAGGAGGTCATGAGATGCTCTCATCCAGTGCCGCTTAAGCCTTCTGCCTTCTGCCTCAGGGCAGCTTTGGATTCCAAAAAACGACTGCCAGCACCGTGTGGACCTTTGTTCTGCTCCACGATGGCCTCACTGGGTCCCAGGGGTTCTGGACACCAGAGGTCTCTTCCAGACGACGTGCTTGTGGCTTACCTTGCCGTCGTTTCTGGCCTAGAATGAGCATCGAGCTCCCTTCTTCTGCCCAAGCACAGAGGCAGCAAGGCTCGGCCCGCCGTCTCCTCCTTCTGGCGGCCCTTTCAGAGTGGATCGCGGTGCCTGCCTCCACCTCCAGGAGCAAGGTCGGAATCTGCGCTCCAGATCTCACTTTGGAAAGGCCAGACTCTGAAAGCAAACCCCAGATGCCAGAAGTATGTTGTCTAAAAAAGACTTCTTCACTCCGTCAACTCCACATTTTAGTAAAAAAACAAAAACCCCTTTTACATCATTTTCATTTAAGAAAGGTGTTGTATCACATGCTGAGTGATTCCATGCCTCCTGGCTCTTTTCCTGGGGCAAATATAAAGATGAAGGTCTACAGTGGAGACAAATTCGCAACTGTCCTCCAGTGCCAATGGGGCTTGGTTCCAAGATCCCAGGAGGATGTCAAGGTCTGCAGATGACCACGCTCCCCATGTGCATGCAAACTACCCTGCCTCCTCCTATACTCTTTAAGTCGCATCTTCTTTAGTACCTGACACCACATGACTGTTGTGTGAATTGCTGCTACACTGTGCTATTTAGGGAACAGTCACAAGAAAATAGTCTGCACACACTCAGCGTAGGCACGTTTCCCTGTATTTCTGATCTATGGTTGGCTAACTCTATCCAGCAGAATTCTTGGCTAGAGAAGGCTATCCTTTTTGGGGTGCAGGCAGTCTGCATTCCATGCAGAGGCTAGCAAGTGCCCTGTCACCCCCAACAGAATCCACACGAGCAGGTGGACATCCTGTGAAGGTTTGTTCACTGGGCACTCAGTATGAAAGGTGTAGGAGTCTGTGTTTCTTTTTGTATTTGTATGACTGTGGCAGATGGGAATGTTTAAGCGCCAGTTGTGTGTCCACAGTGTGTGGCCCACGTGTGAGTGTGTCTGTGTGTGCACATGCTCCGGGTGCCGTGCTTTGATTCAATCAATACCAGTAGGGAAAACATTCCCTGCACCTTGAGGCTGCCCTGTGAATTAAGCTTTCCGCTGCAGCTTTTGTCTGCATTACTCTCTAGCTTTCTCAGCTTACAGAAGACTGAATTACTTTTAAATAAATGCATCCATTCATATTTTGGTCTCCACCTGCAAGCACAGTAGTCTTCTCCTAAGTCTCTGGCAGAGTTATTTATTTTTTGAGTGACAGCCTCTGATTCATTATTAAAAACCTCTGAGCATGTGTCTAGAAGATGTCTTTGAGTGGAAAATTTAACATTATTTAATTTACATGATTTAGGCAATTTGCTGACTTAGGCAATGGGAAATAGTGCCCAGAGCCCCTGCTCCACCAAGACGGAGAAACTCCGCTTTCCTGCCAAAATATTGCTACAGAATTTTGCTGAATGTCAGAGATCATTTGGACATTCGCTCACGAACTTTCCCTAATTGTGTTTGTTACTATTCTAGGATTGTAGTAGTAGTCAATGAAGTAGTCTCTTTTGAGTTTAAAAAGTTAATGCTGTTAAATTTCCTCCATCGGTATAAAAACTGAACTCATATTATTAACTTCAGAAGTATGTATTATTTATTACCAATTATTTAATACTAGAAAAATCTTTAAAACATAAAGCAGTGAAGAAATTTAGAAACTAAATATAGGTTGAAACAGGGAGAGGATTTCTCTTCTCTGAGCATTGTTTTAAAGTATGAGGTGCTGAAAGTTTGAGTTTTTTATAAGGTTAATACATTAATATTACATTTTTTGAAAGAAAATACTGTCTTAGTTCCTTTGCTCATTGCTGAGACAGATGCCTGACTCTCAAAGTTAAAGGAGGAAACTGCTGCTGAGCTCACAGTTTGCGCAGATTTCGGTTCATCTTCGGCTGGCTCCACGGCAGGCTGCAGGACAGAGGGGCAACCACCAGGGCAACGGAAGCTAACGCAGCAGCAAGAGAGGACAGCAAGCCTCTTTGTGCGCCTTGATCTTACCCAGGCTGGTGGGCTGCGGGGTTCCAGTCCAGTCACCGGAGTGGTCCAGTTGCCCAGCCTTAGTGCTAGAGCCCTTCATCTTAGAACTGAACCTTGAATCAGTTGCACACTCTAGATTCAGCTGCCTCCAGAAAGCCCATCCTCACTGAAAATAAAAGATGATAGATAGATAGATAGATAGATAGATAGATAGATAGATAGATAGATAACAGGAAGCTAGGAAGGCACTCTGCACAAGGACCGGGGTTAGGAGGTGGAGGGGTGGGAGACGAGGGCGGGCACGGAGGAGGGAGCTCCGCTGGAGCGGTGCGTGCCCGCCTCCATGCAGGGAGCTTAATTGCTACACACTACTGATAAGAAAAAAAGTTTTACAAGAAGGAAAGAGCTGTTGAGCGCTTCTCCATGTATTCTCCCCTTGTTTCTTCCTGCATAGCATAAATCTAATGTTTCCTTTGGCCGCTTTGTGTCGAGGGAGGAGGGAAATGAAAACGTGTTGCCAGAAACGTCTCAGTGCTGGTTTGTGGGACACTTAGGCTATGCTGTGTTTATTCAATAATGTAAGAGTGCAGCATGTAATACTAGAAAATTTATAGTAATATAGTAATCTAGAGACAAGTAGAAAGAAGGGATCCTACGTCGATTTTCCCATGCAAATAGGACTGTGGCTGGTGTGATATTAATGTTCAGACTACTTACACGCGGAAGCTCACGTGGCAGCTGTCAGTGTGTGTGCACAAGTACCTCTTCAGAGCCCTGGAGGAAGTAGGAATTTTCCATTTATTTTCTTAATCTTCATGAATATTATTTTAATGCCTTAATACAGGCCTGTCAATGGAACATAACCACTCCATTATTGTTGACTGTTTTATTTTTTCCAAACACTGCATGATTAAAACTTATGTTACCATGAACCTCTTTGTGCATAGCACATTTTCTGTACTTACTTACACTCAGAAGGAAAATAGCAGTATTCAAGGACTCAGTGTTGCCGAAGGCTGATGCACACCCCTGCCAAGAAGCCACCACCGGTGCTGGGCTCCTGCTCATAGACACGGGCTGCCCAGGTGGGCACGTGGTGGCTGGGGACCTTGGCTCTGCCTCTAGCTCGGCTGGGTTTCCCAGCACTTGCCCATCAGCCCTGCAGACTGCGGGGCACAGATGCGTGGCAGGCAGAGCTGTGGCTTCCTCGCCTTTCACCCTGGAGCTGGGCTCCCAGCCGGCAGCTGTAGAAACTCCGTCACGCTGGAGAAATGGAGGGTGGGTGTTTGTTATCTCTTCCTAATGGCTCCCATTCATCCATCTGATGCACAATGACTTTAACAACTATTAATCCAGTGGTAATGGCTGTGCATACTTACGTTGGTTTTAAGTATGCTTAGCGGAGTGGGAATGTGGAAGGAAATCTTGCTAGTAACAGTCTCAGGGGCTGTTTCTATGGGAACCAAAGCCTTGGGTGAGGGAGCCAAGCACCTAGAAATGGTGTAGATATAATAGACATAATTCCCCTCTTCCAAATCTATCATTGGAAACTTTAAAGTTTCAAAACATTGCTTGACCAAAATTGGTCTTGTAATTGGAAAGGTCTTAGAGTTTTAGATTTTTAATTATGGCTATGCAGAACCACGCAGCTAAAAGGGATCCTCAACCATCAGGCCCAAAGGCCTGGTGCTGCACACAGGCTCTGGTGGTGGCCGGCTGCACAGTGGAGAGATTTACAGCCCCTCAGCCACTGCTTTTTCCAGCGACACTGTGCTCTTTTGACAGCTTTCAAGACAGCTGGCTTTTCCCCTCTGTAGCCCTCACTTTACACAGCTAGGGGTGTGTATCCACTCAAATGAAGTTTTACATTTTCCCTGACAGTAGGAGTCATCAAGTTGTCATTACTTGGAGACATTCTGTGGAGATCGGCAAGAGTCCATCAAAACCAACATTTGCATGCGGTGTCACACTGTTCGCTTAAAACCGCAGGGGACCGGATGGGCCTTCGGGAGACTTTGCCTCAAATGTGTTGGACATCACAAAAATCCAAGCAACCATCGCTGAAGTCCAGCCCTGGACATCCAGCTTGTTTATCCGGTGTTTTCCTGTTCCGTCCTCGGCACGGTGGGCTTCTTTCTCAGGAGTGCCCAGGTGAGGAATGTCTCCTACGGCAGCTGTGTGAGATGCAGGCACCAACCGCACAGCTCTGGCTCGCTGTCCCTGATGCTTCAAATGCCAGGAGAGCAGTGTAGACTTGCGTTCGCATTCCCATTGGGTTGTGTCTGTGCTCCCTGGTCAAGGCTCATCCAAGAAGGTCAAGCTGATGGCTGGTCCCCTGCCGAGCCACCGGACACGAGTGGAGGCCCGCTGCCGCACAGGTGCTCAGCTGGCCTCAGGACGGCCTGGCCTCTGGGCGAGCAGTGTGGCAACTGTGGAGGGCAGCTGCAGGGCCTGCACTGCCTCGCCCCTCCCTGGCCACGGAACCTCGGGTAGAAGGTAGCTTGAGAGATATGTGGACCAAGTGCTGCACGGCGGTGATGACAGGGCGGTTCTCAGGCTGCTGTCTGCCAGGCCCATTGCGCTGGCAACCGATGGGAAGACCTGGGTGGCAGTCAAGGCCTAGGCTCTTCCAACTGTACTTCGTATGCAGCTGCCCACTGACCTACTCAGAAAACAAGCTTAGGAGGAACACCTTGTGTAAAGTGAAATCCAGATTTATCCCAGCTAAAGGAGTTAGCACTTCACTACAAAATCACTGAACTATTCTAGAGGTTTTGAAAAAATTATTTAGAAATTATTTTAAAATGAGGTGAGCAGTTCTTACTCTGTGGGCGTTGCTTTTCTCCCTGACATCACCAGCGAGGTACTGTATCAGTCGGTTTCTAACTTCTGAATATGGAATGCTTGATCTCCACAATACGAATGCTTTCTGGGACAGAGCAACTGAGGGTGTTAAGAGGCACTAGAGTGTGACTTGCCTGTCACGGCTGGTGACCATATTGAGGCGCCACGTTCTTTGTGCTCTGGCCTTCCTACCTGAATCTGTCAACTTTTTGAAGCCAAACCTCTACAGTTCAGTGCTAGGTTAGGTCTCAGGTTGAATTCTTTTGGAGAATCAATTCTCAGATGAAGCATAAAGAAAATACTAAAGGAACATTGAAATTATTTTATGGTTTATTCTGATTGGAAAGGACTGTGGAGCAGAGTTTCTTTCTCTCTCTCTCTCTCTCTCTCTCTCTCTCTCTCTCTCTGTCATTTGTCACCTTGTGTGCTTTAACTTTATCATGTTAAATATTTATCATTTAATACAAGAAAACTATAACAGAAATGGTCACGCCTTCCCAAGCCATGTCCCTTCAGGGTGACTCCTGGTGCGCGCTGGAGGGACCATCTCCCAGCGAGGCCTGCTGGCTGGTGAGAGAACTGTCAAGCTGGCTCTTGCTTTTCAGCTCCGTATTCCCAGAGCTCATGTGCAAATGGTAAATTGGTGGCAAAGGCAAAATGAAATTTTAAATCTCAAATCCTTTCATTAGGAGACAAGCCTAGACGTGGGTGGAGGAGGGGTGGCTTTATGCCCTGGGAGGCAGCACGCCAGAATACTTCTTCCTTTAGCCAGCTGAATTTACCTACAAACTCTACTTAGAAGCTCTGGGACAGCAGAGAGGGTGGCCAAGCTCCTGGGCGTGCTGTGCTTTGGGCTGCAGCTAGGAGGAGAATCAATCAACTCACATGTGGTGCTCATGTTTAAGGCTGAGGCCAACACTGCAGGGCCCAGAGCTGTGGGCCGTGGACTGTCAACTCTTAGGGTGTGACACAGAGGCAGCTGAGTCAGAAACTTGGTCCCCAAACCCCGTTTGAATGGCCTTGGGAGGTTCTGGGCCCTGATTGTTGTGCTCAAGGTGATGGTGGGCTGTCATTCCCCCGTGTTCTGCCCTGCTGGGCGATACCCTCTGTTCTGCCCATGCTGGATGCCAAGACCTTGGGCTTTGCAGCTCTAGAACCATAAGCCAAAGGCATTTCTCTTTTTTTTCCTAAAATTTTCCAGCCTGTGGTGTTCAGTTATAGAAACAAAAAATGGATCCAGAAGGATGTGTTCAGGGTCTAGCCCTGGGAAGACTCAGGAGTGCAGTGAGCTTGCTTTCTTTTCTCCTCCTTCTCCTCCTCCTCCTCCTTGTCCTTCTCCTTCTTCTTCCTCTATTTTTCCTCCTCCTTTTTCTCCTTTTCTTCTCCTTCTGTTCCCACTCTTTCTTCTTTATTTCTTCTTCTTCTACAATATGGCATCAGATATAAATGCTAGGCCCAAGATTCAAACTAAGTAAGGTGGAGCCTGTGACTTTGTCACCCACAAATGGAGCTGAGGGCTGTGACCTCTTTGGAGGGCTGGTGGCAGGGTCAGAAGATGTGTGCCCACCCCAAAGGGGAGGGAAACCCTTTATCTTCTGGGTCTGCCCTGCCAGGTCAGAAATCATTACGGCTTGAAATGCTCCCGGGCATATTCCATACTACCCCTCTGTCACACCCTTTGAATGAATGAAAAGAGAAAGTGGCATTTATTGATTATGAACCATGGCCTATGTGGGGGACCCTCCTCCTGCCTGGTCCCTCGGCATCAGCCTGCCTCCCTCCCATGGGCCAGCCTCTGCACAGGAGAGGAAACTCTTCTCAGGCCAGAACTGCAGCAACCAGGACATGAGGAAGTGGACCCGGGGGCTGTGGCCTCAGGGCGAAGGCGCTGGGCCTCATGGGCACTCACAGCTGGGCAGCCCTAGCCGGGTTTTCATGAACAGGATACAGTTTCTGCTCCAAACTTAGGGTCTAATGAGCAAGAGAGCGCGCTGTGTAGGTGCTCTGACCTCAGGGCTCTTGGTCTGACTTCGGTGTGTGCTAAAATAGGAGGGTACATACTACTTTTGTTTCTTAAGTACTGGGGATTGGAGCAGGGCCTGGACAACTAGCTACACATCCAGTCCTTTTAAAATTTGAAATTTCAAGTCAAATTTAAAGTTACCAAATCACTAACCTGCCCAGGCTGGGCTGGCACTTGTGATCCTTTTGCCTCAGCCTCCTGGAGTGCTAGGATTATGGGCATGCGCTATCACACCCACCAGTTTTCTAGCTGTAAACTCATAATGAGTCCACTAGTTACCTTTGCAGCCCCATAGAACAAGGTCATGGGCCTGTGCGGCTCTGCTGTTACTCACTGTAGTCCCTCTGTGAAAGTGTCTCTGCCTGTCTCTGTTCGTTCTCTCTCTCTCTCTCTCTCTCTCTCTCTCTCTCT
>NW_004524731.1:1732600-1764786 GCF_000260255.1 Octodon degus
TCCCTCCCTCCCTCCCTCCCTGCCTCCCTCTCTCTCCACTCTGGTAAACTTCTTCTGATGACTCAAGGTTCAAATTTGGAAAGAAAACAAAAGGAGAAAGCCTTCTTCTGTGGGCCTTTCCTTGCCAGGGCTAACACCCTCTTTTCTTCCTTTCCATGAATGACCAGCAGCTCTCTGGCACACCATTTGCCTGGAAATCTTGTCTCTTGGAGATGCCAGAGGGTCTGGGCAGGGCCTGAAATTCTGGAGTTTTTAACAAGTTTCAGGGGCTGCTGATGTTACTTGTCTGAGAGCCGCTCTTTAGGCAGCAAAGCTCTGTATGGATAAATGCTGAGTGCAAGTGTGAAGTCTATGCCCAGTTTTAATGGTTGAATGAGGGATAACTGATGCTCTTCACCATGGCTTTTTAGTGGGCAACTGAATCATCTCAGAAATCCAGGCATGCAGCAGAGAGGTCTCCTGGTGCCGTGGACAGTGCCTGTTCCTCTAGCCCATCAACTCTATTCACCTTCTTGGTCTGAGGACAGTGTCTCTTTATCACTTTCTAGGTGCTTGCATACCACGGCGAAGCCTTCTGTCAAGCACTGTGCATATGTTAGTTGCTTATTTCACCCATCTTTGTCACCTGCCTGGCAGCCCGGTGCATCCCGGGGTCTCTGAAGGCAGCCTGTCAGGCCCCATGGCACCGTTGCTCCCAGTCAGCCCTGCATGTGGTCTGCTGGGCAGCTCCTGGGGCCCTGACAAGTCACTGTACAGGTCCCAGGTTTGCTTTCCAGCCCAAATGTCACTGCCTGCACTGGCGGCACGGCTGGCTGGGGCTTCCTTCTCGGCTCCCGCTTCCCTGGTGGTGTCCTCGTTGGTGCCTGTCCTGTGCGTGTGCCTGTCTACCTCCATCCTGTGCTCTCGGGCGGCCTCTTGTTCACCGCTGGATTCTGGTGCCTGGCACAGGGCGTGTGGTGAGTGCACGCCTGTAGAGTGGCGAAAGACCGCAGGAAAGGCTGCAGGTAGCCAGCTGGCTGCTTCTCAGCCTGCAGCCTGGCCCTGCTGCAGGCTGGGGCTGGGGCTGCCGGGGGTGGGGTGGGGGGACTGGAGGTGCCGCAGAGCAGGCGAGGTGACGCAGGCATGGCGTGTGACTGTGGGGCTGAGGCTCGGGTCCCAGAGCTGCTGGGGGTGCTTCCACTGGGTACCCAGGCAGAGTGGGCTGGAGGCCCGAGTCATAGGTTCACTCTGTGCTGCTCCCTGGAGGCTCAGCAGCAGCTGACCAGAGTCCTGCCCAGCGGGGCTGCAGGAGGCTGAGACAAACAAGCCCCGACCCACACTGCATGCTGTATTGTTATTGAAATTATCAGCTTTTCTTAAGCAGAACTCAATTCTTCTTATTTTAAAATATTCCTTGAATGTAGATGCAGGCATTAGAAATGTAGGGGAACAAGTACAGAGTAATGAGAACAAAACATTTTGGGGAAGAATAACCTTTACAAGTTAAGCATTTAATTTTTATAGCCAGGAAAAGAAGTACATAATTAATGAAGTAGCTTCTATACTTGCAAGTTTCAGTCAAAAGGATCTCCATTTTATCCACTTCGTCTCAGCCTGGAGGGATCTCCTGGCTAGAGCTGCTTCTCCAGGGCTGCTTCTAGTCCAGTTTGTGAGAACATTTTTAAGACTTGAAATCCAAGACTGAAAGCTTTATTCCACCTCAGTGGTGTGAGCTCTGGACATCGAACCCGCTAAACTGGAATAAGGTGCCCAGGAGGGAACGGAGGAGGAGACTTTACAGGAGGAAATGACTTATCTTCATGCCTACTCTGCTAGTGTACATTATGGGATCCACCCTAAGTCAGGTCTGCACTCTTCAGCGGTGACACTAACCAAGGGCATTTTGGCAGACACCCTTGTGCCATGGTGCTCCCGCCTTGGGGCCTCCTGGCCATGCACTGAATCCTTTGCAATTGTGAGCACAAGCAGAGGCAGCCGCTTTCCTTTGGGAGTGTCTGCTGCTTGGGCCCTGAAGCAGGATAGCTGGGCAATGAAGAGATCTCAGGCCTGGGAAGAGGCAGCTGCTGGCCAGTGATTAGAAGGCGCGCACACCTGTGGGTGTATAAGGGCTGGAGGTGAGCAAGCCTGACGCCGTGGTGTGCAGTGACAGCCATGCTTCTGACTGTCCTACCACCCAAAGAGCACCAAGGCGTTGCCTGGAAGGAAGCAAGCTGATGCGTGTCAGGGAGGAAGGGCTGGGGCGGATGCAGCACCAAGGCAGGCCTCTTGACCCACCCGGACACTCCTGGGCGGAGCTCTGCTGCTTCACTAGGTCTCCAGCAAGTCAGGCTGGCAATTAAGATGAGCCATCACAGTGAGAATAAACAGATTAAAGCAAAAACACCACCCAGAGCCACACCTGCCACTGGGAAGAGCTAGGGAAACCTGCCGTCATGTCTGCTCGTGCATGAGAGTCCTGTTCACTCTCTACCTTGTCCTTTCCTCAGTATGTAAGATCATCATCTGCTGTAATTCTCTCCTTTGAGGTCAACTCTTGGCCTTCTCTTCCTGGTGGTGTCTGACTTCTTAGCTTCTGCTATCTTCATGAGTCATTTGCAGTATGTTCTCTCTTTTGGGTGTTTCTAGCTGTGGAAGTGATTTTAGACATTTAGGACCTGAGTTTTCTTTTTCAATCTTAAAAATCAATGTTCTAGCCTTGACATGCCATGAAGGCCTAACCTGGTTTTTCAGCTGCCACAGGTGTAAAAGTTTGAACATCACAATGTGAAACGTCAAAAAAGGATCACTATGAGTCTACAGATTCTTGTTTCCAGACTCTCACTCTGCTTCCACGGAGTCCACAGCCACACTTTCCACTGTCCTTCACTTTCCCATGCATAAGATGCTTGTGTCCGCTGGCTGTGTGCCTGGACTCCGTTCACCTGGCTGTCACTTGGTACATGTTCATAGGACCCTGCAGAGGAACAGTGGTTTTAAGTACACACTTTTCTGGCAATGTTGCAAGACAGCATGGTGTCCCCAGATTCCAGGCTCTTTCTGTCTCACCCAAAGAACTGGCCCTAACAACCGATGAACAGCCAAACACAACCATATTTAAGATAAAGGAAGAAAAGGGACAAGTAAAGAAGAAAGAAGAATGGAAGGAAATGCAAGGAGAGGCATGCCCCAGGAGGATGGGCCGTGGCAGAAGTGAGGGGTGCCCAGATTTCAGTGGGGGAGGGGCCTGTCAAGGGCCCCGGCCTTTGCACCCTTCCAGATCTGTGGTCGGAAGCTCTTCTGGCCACACCTCCGAGCTGTGACTGACGCGTCAGGTCCTGCTCAGGATCAGGTTACAGGGTGTCCAGCCTCTTCCAGATTGACACATGACATCCTACTTTCCAGCAAGCCGGCCACGCCCCAATCTCCTGCCTCAGTAACATGATTATGTTCTTGAACCAGAAGATAAGGAGGCCTGAGGAGGGCTAGGTGCTGCCCGAAGGGGGCTTCCAAGCTCTGCAGACACCGGGCAGTGCCAAAAGCTTTCCAACAAGCAGGGCTTGCGGATCGGGCAGCCAATTGCATGATTCACATTCTCTTATGCTTCCCCTCAATTTAGATTCCTCCTTCTTTTATGTTCTAAATAAAATTCTCACTCATATTTATAAATTGCTATTTAACGTGTCATCTCCAAAATTTATGTGCTGAAACTTAACGGCCAATATGAAAATATTAAGATGCAGACCTCAACGTGGTGACCGGCTCACAAGGTGGGATTAAAGCATAGAGGAGAGGCTTCACGCAGTGTTGTCCCTTTCTCCTTCCGTATCTTCCACCCATGAGCATTCAGAGTCTTTCCCTTCCTGAGGTGCAGCAAGAAAGCGCCAACTCAGAAGGAGAGACTGGCCCCAGCAGGTGGTGAATGACCGCAGCCTTCGTGTTGAGCTTCCGGGCTCCACAATTGTAAGAAAATCACTCCTGTTCTTGCAAAGTCTTCAGTCTGAAGTGCTTCATTATGGCAGCATGAGCGGTTTGAGGCCTAAATACTGTGCTTACAAGAGCACAGCTCCCTGCTCCCGTCAGGTGGGCCTGTGACCCGTTCCACAGATCAGTCCCCTTCCAGTGCCTTGTGTCCCCTCTGCTCAGTGAAGTCGTGAGGCAGGGAACCGAAGGCTTTTTTCTCTGTCCCCAGCATTACCACGGTGCCATGCACAGAGCACCACTGAGGGGCATAATGAGGGAACTAGGAAAGGGCAGAAAATTTATTATAATCCCACGAGGCTCCAGAAAATTTGGATTCTCCGAGCCTGTGAGAGGGCTCAAAATGAACACGAGGAAAGCAGGAATATCTGCACACAGGAAGCCATGCGCTTCAGCTGGAGATGTGAATCCAGTGGCGAGAGTTTAGTTAGCAACGTTTCTCATTACACACGCTTTGGTGTTTCCTATGTGCTTTGGCTTTGTGAAAGCTATCAGGAATCTATAAGGACTTTCTTTCTGACACACATTTTTATTGAGTGTGGACAAAAACATGTACGTTTATGGTACACAGCACCATGTTTTGAGAAATGTGTACATTGTGGAATGTATAACCAGCTGGCTGACGTGTCACCCCCCACACATTGAGCAACTCTTAATTTCTTCCATTTAGAAATGGTTTGTAATAGCACAAGTCAAAAATACTCTTAACAGAAAGAAACTGTGTGCTCAGTGTGTCACTCAAAATGGTAGTTTAAACCTTTCAGCAGACACTATTCTGGAGCACTTTTTGACATGTCTATGTATTAATGCATTTCTGAAAAAAAAAAAAAAACAAACAAACCCCAAAACGGCCACACCATACACAGTATTGTAAGATGTTGTCTCGCTTAACAAAGCGCAGCAGCCGTGTTTCCGCCCCAGTGCACTTGTGTCAGTGTTGCCTTGCACTAGGCTAATGCTCATCAAACTTCGAGATACTGAATTATTTTAGTTAAATAGGCAATGGCCACGTGGCATGAAGCCATGAGGCATAGCCAGAAGGCAGAAATAAGGGGTCTGACGGGGCTGTTCTTTAACGCAACAGGTGTGTGAATTCCATGTGCCGAGTGGTCTTTTATGGATTGCTGAAGTGGAAAACAATGATTTTGTTCTCCCTGTCCTGATTTGTTTGTTTTTAAGGGACAAGACTGGAGGGCGATGAGGAGTAAATGTAAGACATTTAGATACCCTAAAAATTTAGACAGAATGTGAATTAGTGCCACACTGCGTGAGGACAGCATCAGGGTTGATTCTAGGTTCCTGCAATCAGAGTCAGGACAAGTGCAGAGGGGCTTAGTGTTGTGACGGGGCCAGCAGCTGCTTCGTTTGTTGGATGTCCTGCATCCCTGACATCCTGCAGCAATGTGATACGTCAGGCAGGCACCTTATTCTCCCCACACAGGCTCCGGGTTCCGAGCGACAGGTCGCCAGAGACTTCCTGAAGGCAGAAGGAAGGAGAGCGCAGGGAGGGGCCTGCTGGATTCCAAAGCCAGTTTTCCTAGCTTTGATGGAAAGAACCAAATGCAAGGCTGGCTTGTAAGGGCTTCTCAGTTTTGCCTTTGAAAATGATTTATTTAATTATCTTCCTTTGCCCTTGTCATGCCCTGATACCCAGCTGGATTGCTTTCTTTACTATTTTTCCAGTTTTAAGGGGTGATCAAATATAGGGTGAATGTATGTATTTAAAAAATGTATTATGGTGAAGACACATTACTGGTGATCTTCTCATGATATGCCCCCTGGTATGGCTTGTGGCTAATGTGTCCCCAGAGCCTCCAGGGGCCTTAGGTTTTCTTGGCTGTATCTAGACGGTGTGATGCTGGGAGGAAGGGGATGGGATCAGCTCACTGACTGGTGTGGCATGGCCCCGATCTCAGCAGCCTAAGTAGAGTATAAAAAGAAAAAAAAAAAAGACCCTGTTAACGTCACTTCCTTGCTTTTCTTCTCTTCTACTGCTGTAATCAGTAGCCCCTCTGCCACGAGCCAGGCTGCCTGGGAGCAAGCCAAATATGGACTGAAACCTCTACAAGTTGAGCTAGAGAAACCGCTCCCCTTTAACACCAGGTGTCAGGTATTTGTCTCAGCAGTGAGAAAAGCAGCTGAGCCCCCTTCACACGGGTCACGCTGACCCTGCTTCCTTCCCACTCTGGAGGGTGGCACTGGACGTCCTCTTCAGGTCTTCACTAGGAGGGATCAAACCTGCGGCAAATGCTGCTGCTAAGTGCCATCCGATGGAGGGCAGCTCGTGAAGCACAACGGTTGGCCTCACCCACACTATCTGGATTAGGTGGTGCTCTGTGGCTTCTGCCTATCCTCCAAAGTAAAAATGACCAGGAAAGGCCAGTGTGCTGAATTGGTTTGGGACACTGATGGAGCCATTGCCGTGCAGCTAGGGACTTTCAGGAAAGAAGACTTCTGGAGCTGCTTTAGCAGATGGCTAGAATGATGGGGTACGTGTGTGCAAGGTGAAGCTGCACATTTATGCACAATTAATGGCAATGTGTCTTTTACTGTAGTACTTTTCATGTATTTAGTACAGGGCCTATAGAGTCTCACTACACAAATCAAATTCCTAGTGACCTTCTTGATTTCAGCCTCCCAAGCACTAGGATTATAGGTGTGCGCCACCATGCCCAATCTCAGTCGCTGTCTCAGTCTGCCCCTGGGGAGGGGCCTGCACAGCATGTGGTGCTGGGGATCGAACCCCAGCTGCGCTTGCCTAAGCAGGCACTTTAGTCCGCTGAGCTATCTGGCCAGCCCTAAGTACCATAATCTTCAATCATATTGTATGTATCATTCACAATTTTTAAGAAGCAGCTCAAGATTGTCTTCTTCCCCAAGCCGGTTAGATACCTGGGCCAGAGACAGGTCACAGCTCACCATGGTGGCTGTGCCTTCCTCCCACCGGTGACATGGCTGTGCGGCTCTCTGGACCCCCTCTGTGGATGGCACCACATGCAGCCTGGGCTGGGAAGACTCGGGCTGGGCCACCCAAGGCCCACCGCTCCATCTGCAGAGCAGAGGGGAGAGGAAGGAAGCCGTGCCGCCAGCAGGAGCTTGGGAGCCAGGCCGCCTCCAAACCAGAGCTGCCAGCAAATTATTCATGGTCATCGATTTTGCTATATATCAATTTTGAAAATAATGTGTGGATGGTACAGAAACTTAGATCAAGCAAAATTAGTTCAGGAAAAGCAGAAAGCAAAGACATGCACAAGAGCAATACTACACTTCCTTTCAGGTCATTTTCTTTTGTTTCTTCAAGCTTTTTTCTTTCTTTTAGCATAATAGATACCTTATTAAACAAAAAGTTCACGACTTATTCTTGTGTTCACACAGTGGCACAGTGCCCTGCGGGTGGTAAGCCATTGTTCTACGCCGGAAGTGGGTCGTTTCTACCCACAGCATCTCTACGAGGAGAGCGCCTTGACCAGAGCATGTGCCCCACGAGGCTCTTTCCTTTCCACCCCTCTCCCCATCTTTTGGCCTTCTCTGCTCACAGCAGAGCCATGCAGAGTGCCTGGGCCCTGGCTGGGGGTGCGCTGTGTGGAAGGGGCTACGGGGCGCTGCAGGGCTGCCTGCTCCTGTAGCTCACACTTCCTCTTAACTCCCGGCCTCTGGGCCTGTCCTCCCCACCCACGGGTGTCTGCAGTTAAGGAAGTACAATGTCTTTTAGGCTACTTAGAAAAATCATTTATTTAAAAGTATGTCATCTGGGCCAATGTTAAAAGAATAAGTCACCTTTATGACTGTTGTTCCTAGTGAGTTTGTTTTCTCAGAGGTCACAAATGATTTCAGTCTCACGAGCATCTTTCCAAATCACTTTGTGTGCACAGTGAAACACAACTCCATTCCCTTTTTTATTACACAAATGGAAGCTCGCCATAGCCACTGCGGTGACCCTCTTGCGTTCACACGCTGCTACACTTGAGGGTATGTTTCATCAAAGGCACCACGCCCTCCTTGTAGAAGCCAATTCCAGAATCTTGCTGTAGTCCGTGGCACAGAGATGCCACGATGTAACTGGTCATCTCTAGGAAGTTATTGACTGGCTGCAGCCAAAGCCGTAGCCGCAGGTCGTTGTGTAGTCGAGCTCGTGATATGCTGCGGAAGCTTTCTCCTCCAGGCATCCATCGGTTTGCTGTTGTGTATAATCAGCCATCCCCAAGCCTGACAGCTCGGACAAAAGGCATTTAGTGTGCTACCAGTGACAGGTCTACAGGGCAGCTGGACATTTCTGGGGATGTGGACAAATATTTGCTGAGACAAGTTGGGTCTGTTCAGGGTCTTTCACCCCTCTGATGGGCTGGCGGGGGGTCTGGCTGGCCCGGGGGGGGTGGCCTAGGATGGCTTAATGGCAGTTGGCTGGAAAGAGGGGATAACTGGCCTACACATTGTCATCAGCTAACTGCCACTTGGGCTGGCTCCATAGTGAGGGCAGGATTCAGAGTTTGAGAAGCACATGCGTCCTCTGGAGCCCAGCCTCCATGTGGCACACCAAGGCACTCGGCCAGCCTTAAACACTCGTGGGGCTTGACCAGAGCCTGAGGTGTGTGCGTGTAACGAGTCTTGCTCTTCATGGGGCCACTTAAGTATCGCACTGCCTACAGGCAGGGCCCCTTGGAAGGGTGGGCTGGCCTCCAGCACCTTCTCAATCCAAGGCCCAAATGCACCTGGAATTTAGCTGTCTGCGGAATTTGCCCACCCACCGTTCCTCCAGCGATGTGTAGGGCGACACCCTCACGCCGGCTCCACTGCCAGCACGTTGGCAAGCTTTGGATAGTCATTCTCATGATAAGCAAGAATCCAGGCCTGCTCGACGCTCGCTTCTATTACATTTGGTGCAGCTCACTGTTGTTCCCGTCTCTGTGGATTGTTCGCTACATCATTCCTCACTCCAGCTCTGAGCAGCACAGGAGGTGTGCAGGGCAAAGAAGACGGGAAGGCAGTAAAGCCAGACGAAAGCTGTGGTCGGATCCTGCGTACCCGCCAGTGTCCCTGAAAGAAATCTGGACTTCAGAGAGCCAAGAGCACGTGCTGCACACTTCCCCCAGTGCTACGGCTTTGCACTGCTTTTGCACTGAGCTACACCCCCAGCTATTTGTATTCTTCTTATTTTGCAACAGGCCACACTAAATGTCCAATCTGCCTAAGCTGCGCTTCCATGTGCAAGCCTCCTGCCTCAGCCTCCCAGAGGGCTGGCATGACACGTGTGCGCCTTGCACCAGCAGCAGTGAACTCAGAGCTGAGCAGATGTCTAAGAAAATCGCTGTGCTCTAAGAGAATGACCGCATAGGCCGTGCGGGGTGTGGACGCGGGAGGTGCGAGTGAGCGCCTGGGCAAGGGCTTCAGGTCCAGCGCTGCAGGTTACTCAGACCTTGGGGTTGGTGTGCTCAGCCTGTGTGTTCCTAGATGTCGTCAGCGTGTGTCTGAGTGTCTGAGTGTGGTGTCTGTGACCTAGGTCTGCGCAGGCAAGGCCTTGCGAGGCCATGCAGGAGACGGCGAAGTCATGAAGAGAGCAGCCCAGCCCAGGGGACGCACTGGAAGAAGCAGTGCCGAGAAAGCCCACCATAGCAAGGCTGAGAGGAAGCCACCGTGACACCAAGGGGGCCGCTGCAGAGCTCCACGACCTCGGCCCGCACAAACCCTCAGCCTGTCCCACGTGGGACTCACCACCTGAAGCCACCTCTGATCCCAGCAATGGTCGCACTCTGGCCAGAGCTCCCGTTCTTCCGGCAGTCAGCTACATGTGTTGTGTGGCAGCAGACTGTCCCTCTTGTACTCCACGTGACAGGACAGGTGGCGTGAAGTCCCAAGAGCTGTCCCATGGCCTCTGGGTAGATTGTCCTCGCTTTGTGGATGGATTTGTCTCCTATTTGCCACTAAGTTTGGTTCATGGGAACTTTGACGAAATGGTCTGCGAACTGCTTAGAGCTCAGCCGGGGGTCCACATTTTGCAGTGACTCAGTAAGCGGGAGGGATTCCTCAATCCAGTGCAGGGTGCTGAGCCAGTGATGCCGACCCTCCCAGCCTCCCCAAAGTGCGGTATTTGGTGGCTTTTCCTTTCTTCTCTGTCTGCATCAATAGAATAGGGACCTGATCAATACAGAGAGTACAGGTATTGTCGCCAGTGAAGAATTCAGATGCACGATTATGTTTTGATTTGGTAAGTAGCTCTGAGGAGGTGGTGCATTGATTCATCCTTCGGAATGTTTGGTTATTTTCCAAATACCAAAAGGGCATGACTGGATTAAGTAAAATCTCTACTTTTAATCTATTTATATCCTAATGTCTATTCAACAGTGGGAACTTCTGCAGTGTATTTGTTCTTAAAATGTTAATAGTCTTAAGTTGATGGATGACATTGTAAGTATTTATTATGAATAACATGGTGTTTTAAATATATATTACATATGTATGGAATGCAGATTGGCTAAGTAGCCTTTAGTGCATGTATTAACTCAAAATTATTTTTGTGATGAGAATATTTAAAATTTATTTTTTAAACATTTTCAAAAATAGAATGTATTGTCATTAACTACAGTTACTATGTTGGGTAATAGATCTCTGAATTTATTTTTCCTCCCTAACTGAGGTTCCTTTGACTCTCCTCCCCCACATATGAAGCCTTTCTGAAGTGTATTTTAAATTTTCTCATGTGAAGTCTGCAAGATAATTTAAATATAAGACAGAGCAGGTGGAAGGAAGGCTTATTTTTAGGCGATTCTTAGGAAACCTGGAAGTGAAGGTTCTCCTAAGGGGAAGCTGTTCACAGCCCCCTCTCCTATTAGCATTTGGGCTTGAGAGCAGATGCCCGCAGAGGGGCTTTTGCACTAGGCTTGGTGAGCTCCACTTAGCACCTGCAGGCCTTTACAGTGGGTCAGCCCTGGGGCTCATGGATGCTTGCATTTGGGGATACAGGGGACAACAAAAAGATCTTGAGAGGTTTTGTGGAATGCAAAGTGCCGTGTGTCACTCGGGACCAGATCCCGTTTTCCTGAATCCCAGCTCAAGGCTCTGGTTGGATCTGTCCTCTAGGGGGTCCTCTGATCCCCAGCAAGCTGCCAGAGTGCTGCTGCCCATGTGCTCCTCTGCGAGTTCGCCTGCTGAGCACTAACTGAAGCTGAATTGGGAGATTGCCCCTCTGTTTGATGTCCCGTAGAGCTTCCTCAGTGGGTTTTATTGGCCAGACCCTAAAAGGATTAAGCCCTTAGTGGGTGTGTTAATCTCTACCCGTGGAAGTTCGGACCAGGCCAGCCTTCGGCCTCCTGGCCCTGCGCTGGACCTTTGCACTCCTGTAGGGCTGCATGGGAGTGTGCAGACGATGGTCAACCACGCATGCCTGAAGCAGGGCTGTGTGGTTCCTGCTTTGAGTCACAGAGAAGGAAATCCCTCCTATGTGTGGCTAGGTGCAGTGGTGCCCCTGGCCACGACATGTGGCTTCAGCTACCCACAGTCAACTACCACCTGAAAGCAGTAGAATATTCCAGAAATGCATATATATATTTTTAATAACTTTTATTGGGATATTATATTAGCTAGTTCTATGGACTTTGTATGCCTTGCTGATAAGCTGACCTTGGTGGTGCTTGTATGCATGCACAGGAAGTCTGAGTGTGCACAGGAAGTCTGAGTGTGCACAGCATTTGCACCAACCTGGGTTCCAGACATCCTTGGGGACCTTGGAATGAATCCGGCCCCTGGATCAGGGTCTTCCATGTTGCTTGAATGTAGTGTCTAATGGGAGAGGAAGTGTGGAGGCCCACCTGAGCAGCTCTCCTGGAAAGAGCGACTGTCTCCATCTTGACTGAGCCTGACCCTATTTCCTCCGATTGTTATGCACAGAGCTGGCTAGGACTGCTGTTTATCCTTCACTTGGCCTTAAGCAATGTATACTGGTCTAGCTGAGGTGCTGGTGATAGTTTCTGAAGGTGGCATGAGCGTTTCCCTGTAACCTATACCTGCTGCTCTTTAATGTGAGCCGGGTTGAGACAGGACGGTAGAGCTAATGCTCCGCGGCGCCAGCTGGGATCGAGCCTCCAGACAGAGGCCATGACTTCCTGGGGCTTGAAAGGCTACACCAAAGCTGAAGCACCAGACTTACCAAAACATTAGATACTATATAATGCAGATTAGTCTCTCTGCATATCCTCTCTGCATATGGCAGAGGTAAATGTAGGCCACCCACCTCGCTCAGCTCATAGTAGTCTCTTTCCCACAGTTCTCAGTCAACCCTCAAGCCACTCCCCCACTGAATAAAACTGGGTGAGGCCCTGGGTCACTCTCTTGGTTCCGGAAAGCCATCTTCCTGGCTGGACTTAGAGCCCCTTGATTCCTTGATGATAGAAAATATAACTTAGTGTCTTTATTTTCGCCTTGGGTTGCATTGTAAGTGGTAGACTGGAATCAACTTGATGGGATTCCAATAACGTAACTTTGGGATTACAAATACTGGCTTCTTGGACCGAGACGAGGACCTGGAAGTGTCTCTTACAAAGAAGGATCATGGGAGAGCCCCCAGCAGCCCTTGCCTCTTGGTGATCCGACCGGTCTACCTTGTTCATAAAATCATTCACTATGATCTGCCCTGAGACGGGAGTTACAAACTGTAAGAACTGAAGGGACTTGGGAACAACTGGTACACGCTCCCACTGACCAAATGATCCAACTTTCCCCTTCAAATTTAGGGAAACAGTGGAAAGGACTTGGTTGGGGTTGCCAGGCTCCCCTTGAGGTGAAGTTGTGAGTATTGGTGTTCGTGTCCTTGGTGCTTCCCTTGTCTCTGACACTGTGTTTTAGGAATCTTAGGTGCCAGCTTGCCTCAGAGAGGTGGGGCACTGCAGGGCTTGGATGTACAGTCTTCTGTGGGGTCCCCCATGCCTGTGCCCCACACGGACCCCACCATTCCCATTTCTATGCAGCACAACAGCTCCCAGCAGCACAACAACAAGCAGCGTTCTTACCTCCAGAGCCAGGGTTTGCTTCAGATTCCTCACAGGCCGTTGCTTGGTATTTTAGAGCAGGACTTGGAAGAATCAGGCTGTTCACACTGGAAGTCTGCAGTGGATGCAAGAAGGCACCTGGAGCTGAGAAGGGACGGGGTCCCGTGTCCTGTCTGGTCCCCGGCCGCTGCATCTGCATGGAGGCTGTGTCGCCTCTCCCCACTCCAAACAAAAGCAGGGCAAGGGCCATTAACTTCCTGCCGGGAAGCCCTTAGGCCCTTGAGCAACTGGGAGTTGGAACCTGCTTCACATAATTTCACTTGAACAAGTACGAAGTGTTCCTTGTGTGTGGACTCTGACAGAGGTGTGGGTACAGAAGCAAATGTGGAGGGACATTGTCACCAGACCCAGGGGCAGAGAGCCCTCCTTAGACACTCTCAGAGCTGCGTCAAGCGTGGGGCCAAGGCCACTAATTTTAAAGCCATTTACACACCAATTCAAATCCTAAATTTGCCTGTTGACGGCAGTAAGCAAATGAGCAATGGCTCTAACATTTCCTTCTTTTTGGCTTCTTTAAAAATCGATATAGGATTATTTTAGAGAGGAAATAGTATCCCACATGTGAAGCGTCTTGCTTTGTTTTGTGCTTTGCAGGGGATTTTGCATTTCGGAGCATCCCGGACGCGCAGGCTTCCACCTCGATTCTGAGCAGCTGGACGTATTTGAGTGAACACATGCACACGACCCGCCCCGCAGGCACCGCAGCCACCGCCTCCTCAGTCCCACGTGTTCAGGTCTCCCGTGCCCAGCTCCCTTCACCCGCGTCAGCACCCGCCTGGCCCCAGCCAGACACAGTCCTGCTTTCACAGGTCGGTTGGCATTTTCTGCGCAAATAGCTTTGAATTTTTCAGTCTTTTTATATTTTTGATTCATCATGCTCACTTTCATCTTGAGGAGCTGGCACGCGCGTGTCCACACACGCACATGTGTCCATATGCACACACATGCCTACACATAGACACATCTATACACTTACATACACACAGTGTACCACATCCACATGCACACCTGTCCATATGCACACGTGTCCACATGTACACTTGTCCACATGTACACATATGTCCACACTTATACGTGTCCACATGCACATGTGCCCACATGCGCACATGCATTCACATGCACACTTAGCCACATGCACACTCATGTCCACATGTCCACATACACCCACACGCACATATCATCCGTACACACATCCACATACACAAGTGTCCACATGTACACACACATCCACATGTACTTGTCCACATGTACACATGCATCTGCATGCACACTCATCCACACAAACATATCTATATGCACACATCCATATGCACACACATGTTCACATGCACACATGTATATGCATGTCCACATGTACACATCCACATGTACACACTCATCCACATGCACATGCATGTCCATGTGTACACACATACACATCTTGATAATTGTTGTTCTCTTCCCCTGTACTAATCACTTTCATCTTTGGGAGCTGACACACATGTGTGAGTGCACACACACACACACACACACACACACTCACACTCCTCAAATTGCATTCATTTTTCTTGCCCTGGGCTGCCTCACACATTGAGGACCTGGAGAAGCAGGAGGTCTGGGACCCAGTGGTGATCAGCTGCATTAGGAAGAGGCTTCTGTATTTTGTCCTTGAAGAATGGGTGGAGGAGGACAGGACAGAGTGACAACTTAGAGAAGCGTGCCAGGCTTGGTGTGGCAGGGCACGCGGTATGGTGGGTGAGGATGCTTCTGAGGAGCCCTGAGAGAGGACTACAAAAGGGAGCTTTAAATAATTAGGCACATGGAGACTGCAGAGGAGAGGTGGAAAGTCAAGCCAACCAGTGGCTGGCATGACCCTGGGCTCCCACAGATGGCCACTGTGTGTGAGGGGCAGCAAGGGGCTCTGGTTCCCTCACAGCCTCACACCTGCAGCAGGAGCAGAGGGGGTGCTGAGGCGTGGGTCTCTAGGCATGAGGCTTCCTTTGCCAAAGTGCTCTCCCGTGCTGGGCAGGGCGAGACAGAGGTGTCACCCAGAATGGAGATTGATCTGATCAGCCTGCTGACTATCGGTGGTGCAAGGGGCGTGGCGCAGTGCAGACAGCCCCTCCTGAGCAACGCTTCGTGCTGCTGTCTTCACCGGCCAGTGGTGCATCATGCCTAGAGGTCCCAGTGTCCAGGACAGGAGAAGAGCGTCTGCCAGGAGCATGGGGTCCTAGAATTTAAGAGGGGGAAGTACCTAGTTGTTATTCCAGGCAGAGAACCACAGAGGGGACATGAAGTGTCAGTGGGAGCTGCGTGCATGTCCCCTGATTTCTAGTCTAAACTTTATGCGCACAGGGGCCCTCGTGAGCAGAGACCCACCACAGGCACATATGAACATGTTCTGTGCGTGCGACGGCTCTGCACCGCTTCGTGAACCCAGCTGCAATGTCTCTTCCTTGAACCACACTTCCGCGCCCTTTCTAGGTGGAAGAAATCACTTGGCCCCACACGTGCTTGTGCGACCTCCTGTCCACCCTCGTGGCAGCCTTTCCTCTGTGCTTTTCCTCCCGACTGGTCCAGATCGCTGCTTCTCCAAGCCCTAGCCTGCAGGAGGCGCACACTGCACAGACAGATGTTCTTTAAATGAAGAATGAATGAAAAAAGAATACAGAGCACATCTTTGGGAAGATGTTTCCTTGGAGCCACAGATTGATCCTAACAATGAGTCTATACTTGCTTTTCCTTGGTAGCATGTGAAATACAGTAGTCTAAATGCTACGTCACAGGTTGAATTTTAAACTTGAACACCTTCTGATATTTATGGTGCCAAGAAAATTGTGACATTTTTACTGTGCAAGGTAACGTTCTACGCAGAGTGAAGGGACTTTTTGACTTTGTAATATGTAATGCTAGAAAAATCCATCCCTGCACAGAGATGGCTTTAATAAGAACTTGGAATTAGTGAGAGTTTAAGAAATAACTTTACAGCAGAGCGACTTTATGTACTATGAAACCACATCAGCCTTACCTCGGCGGCCACAAAGCGTGAGTTGGCAGCCGAGGTTGCGTACGTTTAGTTGGGAGTATGAAGTTAAGGTGATTTTATGAAGCTAGATGAATGGAGAAGCAGAGAGGAGACTTGGCTGAACTAATTGTCTTGGTTTCCTTTTTCTTTTCAAGAAGATCATTGTCACATTTTAAAGTTTGTGCAATCAAAACATACCTTACAATCAAAATAAAGAGACACACAATACCCCTGGGCAGAAGAGCAAGCTTTGATGCCATTGTCACTGAGCAACCGGTGGGAATTTATCCAAGGATAAAGCGCACTGTTCCTCCGATTGTCACCACAGTCGATGTATTCCCATCGGAAGTGCCTCGTGCTACTCCACCTTGAGTTTGGATGCCAGCTGTTGCTTATGTGACGTTAAGGACGCGCTTTGATGTAGCAGTGAGAGAAAGGTTATTGTACCTTCAAAGGAGCAATAATAGACTTTTGTATATGATAAGCAAACATTTATTTGTGCATTTTGATTCGTTTCATAATGTGTTACACAGCGTCAGCCACTCAATATGCAGCTTCTTCTCAAAGGTAAGGGAGCTACAGTTGGATACAATTTTCACATCTTGGATGTACAAAATGTGCTCAAAATGTGCAGTGAATGTTTACATGTAAAATATGTACTACAAGCCACTGCCCCTCCAAGCACTTCTCATTTCTTTTTTTAGCTTTGTGTTTTCACTGGCTCAGCCCACCCTGAGGGTGGGGCTGACGCAGCCTGTGGTGCCTGGGATCAAACCATGGTCCCTGGCGCCTGCCTAAGCTTGCCTAAGCAGGCACTTTAGACCGCTGAGCTATCTCGCCAGCCCCACTGCTCCTCATTTCACACACACTTGTCTATCCTTCTTGCCATTTTCCAAAGCAGTTCTGGAAGCCATTTTTTGGTGTGTCTCTATGAGGGGCGATAAACAATGTGGTGAAAGCCTCCATCGAGTGCCCTCAAAGGGAAGGCGGCCGTGAAGCAGGAGGGCGGGCCTTGGTCCATCTTGCTCCCTGCCTCTGGCACCGAGCGCCCTTGAAAGATGAGCACTGTGAATCCATTCAGGATGTCAAGGAAGCCACAGCGGTGCAAGTAAAGACCCTCAGGAAAGAGGCCTCCAGAGCTGCTGCAGAAAGGGGCATGGACGGTGGGGTGAGAGCGACAGAGGTGGGGGAGCTTCTTGAAGGGGCTCCTGATGTGTCTGCTGCTGTCATACACAGTTGGAAAGGACTGTATTCAACATGTTGGTTGATCTACTTCATTTTTAAAGTTTTTTTTTTTTTAATGTATTTTGTGCAGGGTCTTACCACACGGCTTGGACTTGTGGTGATCCTCCTGTTTTCAGCCTCCCCAGCACTGGAATTACAGGTGTGCATGGCCTTGCCTGGATTAGGGGCTGGTAAGGCATGTGAAACTGAGACTCAAACCTTGGTTCCTGTGCTTGCCTAAGCAGGCACCTAGTGCACTGAGCTGTCTCGCCAGCTCTTCATCTACTTCACATACAGAGAAGTTCTGTCTGTCACCCAGGAAAGGCCACATAAGGCATTTGAAAAGGTGAAAGATTTATATGATCTGAAGAGAAATCAGAGTATAAGGCATTTGAAAGTTCCAAAATTTTGACTAAATAATGGAATGTCAGAGGCGGGAGAGGTCTGTGTGCCTGGGCCGAGGGTTTGTGCTGTCTTTGTGGAGCTGTTTATCGTGACAGATCTGTGACTCTCTTCTAGGTGTGTGTGGGGGTGGGGGTGGGAGAGACGGGCTGCACAGTGATCCACAAAGACGCCCTGGGACCTGTGTGCACCTATATGGGGAAAGGCCTTTGCGGATGCTACAGCTGAAGAGCCTGAGTGGGTGGTCACGTGGGAATACCTGGGCTGGCCCTCCTCGGAAACTCCTGTGTCACTCTGGGAGAGAACCAGCAGATTTGAGGACAGGAGCAGAGAGGCAGCGTCACAATGACAGCAAGGCTGGAGTGAGGGGCTCTGTGTCCAGGCATGCAAGTCCTGCCCTCTAGGGGCAGGCAGAGTAGGAGACAGACAGTCTGTTGCGGCCCTACTGATGCCTGACTCTGGTGGGGAGCCCAGCGTCTGAGGGCCAGAGGGGGCAGCCTGTGGTCTTCAGCCTCTGCACTACACTCTGTGGAGCTTGTTCCAGTGGCACAAGAAGCGCACCAGTAGGGCTGAGGGACACACTGGAGGCCACGCCACCCCTGCCATGTTCTGGTCGTGCACTGGATTCCTGCAAAGCTCCACATGCCACCCTGGGCGGGGCCACCTCACCAGCCCTGCTGCCTCTTTGGAGTCTCAGGACAACTGTCCTAGAGTGGCTTGCCGTCTTCACCCTTCCCCAGAAATCTCACTCAAGCAGCGGAACACGAGTTCAGAACCAAGCGATCCAAGTTTTATTTCTGGGGCGTTCCTGAAGAGGAGGCAAGTGTGAGCCTGAGGAGGATGAGCCTCTCGTACTGGGCCTTCAGACCCTGCTCTGTACCCCTTCGAGAGCAGGGCCTGGTGCCCACAGACCCCAGCGTCAGTTTTGCTCTTGCAGAGCTCACAGTCAGTGACAGATCCCCTACCGAAGGAGCCCCTCCATCCTACCCCGGGGCCACAGACTGTAGCAGCCTCAGTCTCCCCAGCGCATATGCCGGCCACGTGATCTGGCAGCACACAGGGCTGAGTCCTTGGGTGTCTGCCTCTGCTGGGCCACCAAGCTCAGAAGAGCTCTGGGTAGGAAGATGTTTGCTCACAGCCTGAGTGCGTGTAGCTGGTACTGTGGGGATCATGCAGACTTTGGACGTGGCTTCTCCCTTCTTTACGGAGACAGGCCGGCATCAGAGTGTGTTACAAGCGGCCAGCGCTGCGTGCCGTCCCTCCTGAGCTTCACTGGACTTCCTCTTCATAGCTTCACACGCGGTGGCCTCCATCTCCCTACTCAGGGTGACAGGCGTCTCCCCTTTCTTTCTTAAGTTGGAAAGCATGAGAAAAGCCGTCCTTTCACAGCTGGACGAGCAGCCTTCAAGTCTATTTCTTTTTTTTTCTTCAGAACCAGGGATTGAACTCAGGCGTTGTGCTTGCCAGGCAAGTGCTTATTCTATTGAGCCATCTCCCCGGCCCTTCAGGGCTGTTGCTGATGCCATCGCTATTCAAGGCCTTCTGCAACCTGCCTCCGGCCTCCACTGAACTTCCTTTCCAGTCTTCCTTCACAGTCAGCATGCACTTGGGCAGCGACCTCAGGCCCCTGTGGGCCGGGTCCACAGCCACGCCCACGCTTCTGGAGGGGCCTGTCTCACGCTGCCTGGTCACCAGCCTCTTCTGCCGCTTCTCAGCTCAACCCCTGTCTCCCTCCACCCCCCAGCTTTGGGGTCTCACTGCCCTCTTCCCTTGCAAACTCTGGGGTCTCCCGCTGCGCCCCGCCTTGCTGCTGCCCTACAGAAGGAACGCAGGGCACGCAGAGTGCACAGCGCGTCCTCCGCCTAAGCTGGCTTCCCTCGGCTCAGCTCCTCGAGGGGAGGCGCTGCAGGTGGTGGGCGCGGCAGCACCGTGGACGCTTCTTCCTCTGGGCCCTGCAGCCCTGGGCAGCGCGCAGCTTACCAAATAGACTTTGGCTGGTTTCTAGAGGGCAGCCTAAGGTGTCGTTTGCGGGGGAACTGAACAAACACCCGGGAATGCGTCACCACTGGCTCAGAAGGGAGAGCGCTAGATTTGTTCTTTCCCGTCCGGTCCAGGATATGGAGAGTCCTAGCGTCATTTCAGCTCTAGAGAGAAGAGTGTCAGGACAGATATGAGCTATCGTTGGTACTTGTGCACAGAAAATGCTCCAACCAAGCTTTGCACTGTGGATGTGGTGCTGCGTAAACTTTCAGGGCAGCGCAAAGCCGCAGGTGAATCAGATTCGCCCAGCGGGCGCCCACCTGGGGGCCGCAGGGAGTAGACAGCAGTGGACACTGACAGCGCAGTGTGCGGAGGCCGGTGTCCACGGCTGGATTCCTCAGCTCCCGCGCTCAGTCTCTTGGTCCCTTTTTTGTGTGCACCGCCTGGTCGCACATGCGCGCACACAGGTACAAGCACGCTGCTCTCGGGCGCAGTTACACAGGCTGGCCACCAGGTGGCATCGCCTGGGTCGTGCTGGAAGCCACCGAGTTTCCAGCTGAAGCAGCCACTTTCTGGATGACCTTTAATGAAAGCAGAGCTGCCAAAGTAGCTTGACAGCAAATTTTATTAGTAACAGAAAATCCGTCCCAAGCCTCACTGCAGAACTGCACCGGTTCATTTCTCTTATCTGAGATGGGCATAGCAAAAGCCCCCAAGGAAAGTCTGCAAAGTCGCCAGCCTTTCTGGCTCGTATGAATCAGGAGAAAGGACGATTCGATCCGGCCTCAGGTCCGGCAGTGCAGGACAGTGCTGGCAGAGGGCGGTCACTTAACCACCTAGGCGAGATTTTTCTTTCAAACGCAAGTGGAGACAGAGCCTAGTTCCTGAGGTCGTTTGTCAATGCAGGAAGTCAGACAGATTCCTCAGGAATACACAGTCAGATTCCCCTCCATTACCTAGACTGGCCACCTCTACCCTCAGGCGAGCACTTGTGCTAATAAGCCCTAAGGAACCATCCTCATGCCCACAGGCCCCTCAGCATAGGCAGCCTGCACATTTCAGAGACCCAAAGCCATCTTGCGCAGTGGCTGGGCTGTACCCTCGAGCGTGCCGTGGCCGCTGGTGTATCTGGACCAGCGCTAGCGGTGCAGGCTGGAGGACCAAGCACTGTGGACCGGGCACCTCCAGCAGCCGCCTCCTTCCTTTGGGCGCATCCAGCTGGGCATAGTCCCCAACTACCTCCCCAGACCATTTTTTAAAAAAAATATTTTCGTTTTGAGACAGAGTCTCCTTGAGTCACTAAATTGCCCAGCAGAGGCTCAAACTTGAGATCCTTCTGCCTCAACCTCCTGGAGTGTCACCCAGATGCCTGCCCCCACATCCAGTGAGGCTTTTCTCCATGGCTGAATTAATACTCCATTGCATTTATACACAATCTGTTCATCCGTTCATTTGTTGATGGGCGACTAAGCTTACTGGCTGTAAGTCACCCTGCTGAAGCACAGGCACTTGCGCGTCACTAGGGCTCTGCCTTTAACTCTCTCAAGAATGCGCCAAAGAGTGATGCAGCCGCATCACATGGTATTTTTAGGTTTCTGAGCAGTGGTCATACCGAGATTTATAGCAATTGCATTCCCGCAAACTGTGGGGGCTTCTTCTCTCCCCCACACTCTCACATTTATTATTTCTGTATTTTTGATGATGGCCACCCCAGCTGGGGTGAGCTAGGATCTCAGTGCAGTTTTGATTTGCACTTCTCTAGTGGCTAATGATAGAGAACAGGTTTTCACATTCTGGTTGGCCATGAATGTCTTTTCTTTTGAGATTTCTCTGTTTAATTCATTTACCTATTTATCAATTGGTGTGTGTGTGTGTGTGTGTGTGTGTGTGTATGTGTGTGTGTTACAGTTCTCAAGTTCCTCCCATATTCAGAACATTAATCCTTTCTGAGAAGAGTAGTGCACAGAGTTCCTCCCCATCCCTGGCTGTCTCCCTTCCTTGTGGCTTCCTTTCCTGGCCTGAAGCTCTTTGCTTTGCTGCAGTCCCATTTGCTTATTCTTTGTATTATTCCCTGCATGGCGAGGGTCCTATGCAGGAGGATTTCTCCTACACTGATGGCTTCAAGTGTTTCCCTATGTTCTCTTCAAGTAGTTTCAAGCTTCTGTCCTTACATCTAGGTTTTCAGTCCATTTTGATTTTACTTTAGTACAGGGAGTGAGATAAGGCCCTAGTCTCGGGGTTCTACGTGTGGATTTCCAGTTTTCTCAGCCACCCAGCTGGACTGCTTCCCTGGGTCTGTGTGCTCCACCCCACTCCTGGCCCACTCAGGCCTCATCCCATGCCCACTGATTAAAGAGCTTTTCTCTGGTGTACCTTTTCAGCTCCTTTGTGCAATGTCAGATGACTGTGGTGATTGAGTTTGTTTCTGTGCCTTCTCTTCTACTTAGTTAGTGTCCCTGCCTGTTTTTGTGCAGGTACCACCTTGCTTTTGCTACTATAGCTTTGTAATATAATCTGAACTCAGATATTGTCGTGTCTCCAGCACTGCTCTTTCCCCTAAGACTTCTTTGCCACTCCTGCGTTGTTTTTCTTTCCACGTTAATTTTCTGATGATTCTTTTCTAGTTCTCGGAAGGATGCTGGTGTTGTAAGTGGGACTGAGCTGAATCTGCGCACTGCTGTTGGTCAGATGGTTATCTTTGCAATGTTAGTTCTGCTGATGCATGAGCAAGGGAGGCCTTCCTGGTTTCTAACATCTTTGTTGATTTCAGGAGGGAGTCTTTCCACTCCTCTCTTTTTCAGCTTTCGTCTGCAGGTATCCACTGTGCACAGCATGAAATTGAAACCATTTATGGGCAGACTTCAAAGGGTCAGTTAAGGTCTAAGTGTAGGCAGTGTGTCTCCAGGGTGGCACCCAAGTCCACGTACAAGGTGTCTGTTCTGAGGGTGCCCCCAGGGTGGTGGCTGGGCCACCCAGCTGGATCGTTTCCCTGCATGTCTGCGTGCTCCGACCCACTCCTGGCCCACTTAGGCCTCACCCCATGTGCAGGTGCTGGACAGAAGCACGCACGCAGCGTCTCTGCAGGACTCCTGGAGCCTGTGGTGCTCCTGTGTCCTCCTTCCCTGCCTTCAAGCTGCTGCCTGCTAATGGGCCCCTCTGTGGATCCACCTGGGTACTTGCAAGTCCCTGTGTTGGAGTTCCTGGGGTTGGACTCACACCCCTGACCTTGCAAAAGGTCCCCCAGTCTCCTTAGGCCTGACAGCCAGGGTGGAGGCACAGTGGTGGGGCTCCCCAGCTCTTGGCCAGTGCAGCTCCCCCAGGGGGCCCAGCCTCTCCCTCCCTGGCTTGCCCACTTTGGCGCTGTCTGTGTGGCACAGCCTCCTTTCTGAATCCCAACAGCCACAGCCCATGCTGGTGGCTTGGGGACTCACAGTCATTCTCTCTTCATTTCATGCCTTGACCTGCTCTTTCACTCACACCTACTCCCCACCCACCATCTATGCATCAGCATGTTCATGTCCTGAGGCGCACGGGCAGGTGCTTGGCTTCCGAAATCCTGGGCTCTTCTTTATCTTGCAAATCTCCATGGCTGTACTGCTAGCTGTCTGACATCTGGAGCTGAAGCTTCCGCCTTCTGCTGGACGTTTCAGTGCCTGGGCACGGGTAAGCCCTATTGCTCAGCTCCACACACTTAGCAGGGTTCTTAACCATCTGCGGTCTGCCTTGGCACTGCAGACTCACTTCCCCACAGGAGCAGTGAGTGTCTGTGTAATGTGGTAGATGCTCAGAGGAACATGACCTGGGACACGTTTGTAACTTTTAGTCAATGACAGCATAGGTGACAGCAAAACAAGGTGATGGCACAGCATGTGTCAGGAATGAAGACCAGAAGCGCTTTGCTGCTGTCTCTAAAAGCCATCGCTGCATGCTTGTGAGTCTGCTGCGCGCCCGGCACCATCCTAGGGGCCTGCGCCCACTGTCCATGCAGTCCTCACTGCAGCCCAGCAGCAAGGCCGCACCACTCCTCCTTTATACTGAAGATTAAAAGGCTCAGTTTACCTGCTTGGAATAAGTAGAGCCAGAGACTCTGGTACTGGAGGCCATCCCGCAGGATGGGGAACCTTCACTTAGTAGGAGATTAAGAGCCAATAGGCCAGATCGGAGTGAGATAAATCTCACAGGAAGATTTTAGGAAGCCCACCCTCTGACATGTAAAAGGGTGCTGTTTATCTTAGGGGTGCAATTTTGTTTTGAACTTTTCCTATTGCTTTTACCCCTAGTTCCCTCTGTAAGACTTGGGACAGACACCTGCATCCTTATCGGCACCTGGGTGACTTTCATTGCCACGCGTATCAGCAGACTCACTCAACGGAGGATACAAATTGGATTCATGACCAGACCTTGGCAAGGTGGCCTCTCCAGGTAGCCAGTGGAAACGCGTCTGGAAGCACATGTGTTTTCCAGCTTGTTCGGGCCTGGAATTGCCAGAGAGAAGTGTGTAACATGGACCACGTGACACCTGCTCCGATGATGCTGTTGGAGAGGGGCGGGGATGAGAGCTGTTCTGCGCTCGTGCCTGGGAAACCACTCTCCGCTGCGACACCTGGCCTGGCCAGCAGTACCTTGCAGCTGGAAGATGCTGTTTCAGCCTGATATGAAGCAGTCTTGCCTGATCGGGCCCTGAGGGCCTAAAGGTCTGTCTGAGCAGATGCAGACACGGGGCAGGGACAAGACGCACCAAAAGGGCACAGCGGATGAAAAGAAAGGGCTTCCTGCTTCACAGCCGACTCACTTTTCTTGACCTGGCAGGCAGGAACTGACTGTCCCTGGAAGACGTAGAAGGGTGGAAGAGTCCCAGGGTGCAGGCACGTGTTCTCTGGGGCGTGGGTGGCCAGGACTCAGATGTGGGCTTGGAAGGCTGTGTTCTTGACCCAGGGAGACTGCCCTCTGGTCACGGGACACTAGCCAAGTCTCCTGGCCACTCAGGACCTCGGGGCCTTCTCTGTTCAGCTACAGACCCTCCAGTGCCCTGTGCCATCTGAAGTGCTTTCTTCGCTTGTCAGAGACAAAGCTAATAATTCAGCAGGAAGACTGCGTGGTAAGCTGAACAGAGACCCACAGCAGAAGGGCAAATGGCAGGGCAGGGTTGGGCAGCGAGGGGAGCGCTGTGGACCACGTGTTTCATGGACGAGTTTGGCCTCGGCTGGACAAGAAAGCCCCTCAGAGACGAGACCTTGGAGAGAAAGATGCTGAATCCAGACAGGAGGTGGCAGAGGCGGTCCTGGTCCCGAGTGCACAGGCGCTCAGTCCCTCAGGCCAAGGACATCTTTGCCTTTTACTGGAGTTCCCTTTTCTTTTCTCTTTGTCTCTGTCCACTCCTCAGCACACCCTGACATTGATAAGAAAACCATCAGTGGCTATCAAGTTATGCAGAGTTTTTAAAAAATGTTTTTGAGAAATGGCTATTCCTTCTACTCATTAATATACTCGCGATAGATAATATATTCATCACATCCACTTGCATGTAGATATTAAATTCCTACAAAGAAAGACAGCAATTCACCCAAGTCCACATAATAATTACCCAGAGTTCTCTGCCCCTATTTATAAGAACTTAGTTAAATATGCTCTTGAGTCTGTCTGTACTTTTAATGATCATTTTATTTCCCTCATTAAGCTTTTGGGTTGCTCACTGGAAACTTCTGAATTGATAATGTTCTTCTCATCTTTCTGTGGTTTTCACGGCAGCATGAAAGCGGCTCAAGGTGATAGCACTGGCTTCGGAATGAATGCCCAGGGCGCAGCCTTGCCCTGGAGGGACCTGCCTGCGGAGGACGCGCCCATCCCCTCTGGCCCCTGAGTGGAGCCTCAGCCTGCCGGGGTGCTGCTGCTGTGGGAGAAGGCGCCCTCGCGCCCTGCACCGTGTGAAGCCCTCGCTCCAGGCTCCCTGGACAAAGGGCTTGCAAGGGGCATTTCAGTCCAGTGATCCATAAAGGCCGGCCCCACTGGGCCTGACCGCGTGTTCTGGTGAGAAGAGGAAGAGGCACCGGTGTGATGTGTGTGTCACAATAAGGCAGCTTGAGGGTGCAGGGATGGCACAGCCTTCTGCAACCTCTGTGCTGGGTGCAGGGCAGCCCAACCAGGCCCACGCATTGTTTTGCAGTTCCAGCCCCTGAGACCGCGAGACAATGAGTGCGTTAGCTGCCCTGCTAGGGCAGCACAGGCAGTGCACACGACATGAGGGAATGGAGCCCATCAGCAGAAGCAGAAGCGCACACAGCACTGTGCCTCCTGATCCGGCCATGGGAACCTTGGTGGATGCTTCCCTGGCTTAAAGTAACTCTGTGCGCAGAGCCCTGAACACGAAAAAAGCAGGCACCGAGGTGTCTCCCCTTTCCTACTCTTGTGGGTGGGAAGCTCAGCTACAGAAGCCGCCTGGGCCCCTCTGGGTGATGCTCCCTGGAGAGAGGGATCCCATGGCCAGCCACAGGTTTGTGAGCAGCCTTGTGCACCTGCCTGAGAGGCCAGATGCACAGCCCCGAAAATAGACTTTGCTTGGCTTGTGCAGCTTCAATAACTGAACTTTCTGAGGCCTCTGCTCTCAATAAGCCGTGTTCAGTTTCCAAAAGGTTTAATTTTCTGCTTTGGAACTGAATAGTGCGGGCAGAAGTCTGTCAGAGGGAACGCTTTCTCTCCTGCAGTCCCGATTTCAAGGGAGTTTTATCTCCTCGGTGGTGAGAGTGACCATCACGGTGCCTTTTGTCTTTCTCTGTGGAGTGCAGCCACAGGCCAGGAAGCATGCTGGACCCTTCCTTTCCGCACTGAGTCTTTCGGTGGGCTGCTGCACTCTGATACCTGCTTATTAAGGTTGTGAACAGCTGCAAGGCAATTCTTGCCAAAGGGCTCCACACCTCTCCGTGCTGGGATCTGAGATTCTTAAGAAATTGAAGGGGAAAGATAAGGAAAAAAAAAACTTACTACCACTGCCACTTAAACAAAGGTTATCTCAGCAAGGAGTTGATTCAGCACACACAAAACTGGGTACCAAGCAGGGAGATTCATCGCACCAGCTTCCCAGAGGCAGAAGTCGGGAAAGAGGCAGAGGGCGCCCAGGTGGGGTGCAGGGCGCCTGTTTGTGGTACTGCCGATCAGGAAACAGTCACTGGTTCTCCTACAGCAGAGCCCTTGGCCCATGGCGGTCCCGCTGGAGGCCTTGGGGGCTCTGTTTCCTATGGCAAGCACTGGATCTGCACTGTGGAGAGGCCTCTCCATTACTAAATCCTGTGACTGAATCCTGGGGACCAGGCCTGTCATCACCTTTCTGACCATGCTGTGAGCACAAGGTGCCGGCCCTGCCTGTCTGCACCTGCACAAGGCCTACACCTGCTGCTCACCGAAGGGTTGGCTCCCGCCCATGGGAACCCACCTGTGGTTTGTTTTCCTCCCACATTAAGGAAAATGAAGACATGAGGTTGAGCAACCAGTGGCTGAGTGCAGCAACTGTGGGCCTGGGATCTGGCACCCAGGATCCAGAGCCCATGGACCAGGTCCTAGCCATGCCCGGCACCTCCTCACTCTTTAACTGGAAGCAGGGATTGTAACTGTGTTCATTTTGCCTTCTTTCCAAGTTGCCGGTTCAGATCCTTTCTTTTCAGTTAATGTTCTTGTGACATCTGACTTTTGGTCTTAAATTTGCTGGTGTGCAGTAGGACTGAGCGACAGCATTCCCACAGCAATGGATTTGAGCTTTGAAAGCTCTGCTGTAAGACTAGGGAGTGTGGGACGTGCCCAAATGCAGCCATCTCTGTACCATGCCGCATCTGCCTGTCTGTCGCTACCTGCACATTCACTGGCATTTCCTTTCCCTCCGGGAGTCCTTACATTGAGATGTGCTGCTCTGCTGGAAGCAGAGAGGCCGGTGTGAAGGGAGGAGAGACGAGGCACATTCTGACTTGGCTTTGGGAAGTGGTCATGGGTGCAGGCTGGCTTCCCTCCCGTGGGGGCAGCTGGAGGGCACCTGGAGCCCAGCGGAGCCGCAGCTCTGGTCCCAGGCTTCCCCTCTTCTGTGGAAAGCCAGCGACTGGAGCAGCACCGCCCCGTGTTGGCCCCGCCCACCATGCATACCAGGCGCATCATGTCCTGACCTCAGGGCCAGACCTGGACATAGATGACACTGTAGTTTAGAGAGCTTGTAACATTTTTTGGACCCCAAAGCTTATAACCGATAGAGGCCAAGTATGCCCAAAATACACATAAAGTCCAAGACAAAGCATGATACATACATAAGAACCAACTTCTGGCCCAAAACTTGTAACTAACAGAAGTAGGTGAAGTTCTGAACAAGCCCCAAGTCATCCCTCCATGGCTGTGCCAAAAAGCCTTAAAGCCAACCGAAGGGTTATTGAACACCTCCAGACATGCACGCACACGGACATGAACACAACACGGAGCATGCACAGAGCGAGGCAGTTCACAGCATCAAAGGCGCTCAAGCCCTGAACTGTGCTTCTTTCTTGAACTTTACCACCTGACACAACTGAAAAAAGGGTCTTGACAATGTTGAGCAAAAACTAAATTTCGGCTTGGGGTACATAAGCCTAGGAAAAGAACGAAATGAAGGCGATTTTAATTTACTGCCCATCGCTGTCTCTTCAGTTGCTTTCCTAGCCAGTTAGAAAGTATGGAGAACAAATTGTAGACGTGGGGATCTTCTTCACAAACAGCATTCCGGGAGGGCAGAGCTGGCACCCCAGGTGCGCCGCCTGGGGCACACGTGCACGGCCTGGGAGCAGCCAGCTCCTGTGAAGGAAATCTGGCGGGCGCGGGAGGGAAGCACCAGAGTGACGTCATTGCGCTCCTCTCAGGGCAGCCCTTGGTCAGCCTCTCTTTGCCTCGTCACACTATCGCAGGTGAGAGGAGGGGCAGCTTTGTGGTCCCCTGCATAGAATGGGAAGCCGAGGCAAGGTGGGGTTCAGTGTGAACCCCTGCTCCGGAGCTGATGCCCTTGCTCCTCCTCCTTTTCCCCTGAAATCCATGAGGAACTAAGCGCCGTAAGGAGAGCTTGGCAGACACTATGAAACTGAGCTCAGTGGAACAGCAGGCGAAGCCGGTTTAAGTAAATGGGCCATTCAGCTAGAATTCTCCTCTTTGACATTGTGACACACACACACTCTCACACACACACTCTCACACACACACTCACACTCAAGTACTCACACACGCACACACACACTCAAGTGCACACGCGCGCACACACACACACACGGACGTGGACATTAACTTACAATTACAATGAACTCTCCATGCTGGCTCTTTAATAAAGCTCATCGGCATGAGCTAGTGGTTTATGACGGGAAGTGATTTTATTTTACTAATGTGTATAGAACCCCTAAAAATACAGCTGGGACTTTAGCTCAAATTTAAAAAATAATTGAAGAGGAGTTAATGCTTGATAAAGAGGAGCGATAAGGAACTCAGAGAAGATGAAGGGAGGCAAACGCAGGGCCAGGGCTGAGGAGGAGGTTGCCATAGCAACCCCGGAACTCACCTTCTCCCCACGGTGACACGCAAGGTCGGAAGGGTCCCAGCTGGAGGCGCAGAATTGAAGGAGTGGGGGGTCCTGTGTCAGTTCTTCCCCAAAGCATTGTCTGGGTTTGCAGATCTCTTCGCTGAACTTCCATGCTTTTAATCTTCCTCACCTCTTGGGACCATTTTCAATCTCCTTTTTTCCTATATCTAGCCTATCGTTCCAACCCATCTTCTTGGGGAGTTTTATTCATTTGCTCTTAAATTGAATTGAGTTTTCCATTCTGCCTTGATTCAGGAATCTCCATGTAATAGATGCATTTTAAAATGACATCAAAACCTGAACCCGAAGAGCTGTACGTTTTTCTCAGAGGTACCCTGGAGATGAGCTCAGAAGCAGGGAGGCCACAGCACTTGTGCTGCACAGAGGCGTCCTCCTGGGGCTGAGCGCTGGGAGCTGGTGCCTTCTCCAGGGCTTGGATGTCACCGGGAGATCAGACTGCACCTTCTCTGCATCCACATTATTAATAGTCTTATTTATCATCAGCATGCACTTTGTTTTATAATTAGCAAGAACCCCACTCAGAGAAAAGAAACCTATGTCACAGAACTTGCTGAGAAAACACCAGAAAGAACATGAGTTCCATGCTTCCACATGGCTCCCCGACCCAGGGATGTGCAGGACCTGAAGAAGGCTTCCAGGGTGGGCCCGCAGCCTCGCCTCTGTCCCTCATCCCAGGCCATTGCAGGAGTGGCCACTGGTCCTTCTTTTAACCTTTCCACTGTCTGCAACATGGTGATGCATTCTGGAATGCGAGGTTCTCCAGGGAAGGCTTTCTTCAGCACACCTTTTGTGCCTGTGGAAGTCAATGCACTTGGAGGGTGAACGGGAAAGGAGGTCTGCTTCTGAAGCCTCCCCTCATCTCTTTGTATAACTACTCACCCCTCCTTTTCCATGGTTATTTTCCCATGGATTGTTCTCTGTTACTTTCTAGTTCCCATATTTCCTAGTTATGGCTTATGTACTTCCTTCTTGTTTCTTTGCCTAAGCTGTTGATGGGGCTGTACCAACTGGCTTCCCCTCTGGTGATACATGGTGCAGGTTTGCTAACAAGAAGACTTAAAATTTTTACACATCCCATGGCTTGAAATAGCTAGACAGGGATTTAACATGAGCTTGTCTATTCCTCAAATGAGTTGGCAGGGACAGCAATGAGAATTTTACAAGTTGTAAGAAGTGACTTAAAATGGAGAGTTGGGCCAGCAAATGTGACTAGGGTGACCTTCCAGTGATGTAGAGTGGGGGACACTGGCTTCCACCCAGCATCCTACTGCAGTTATTTCTAGATATTTCCTCACATCTGGATTCCCTTCACTTACCAAAAAGAAAAGACACCAAAAGGAATTGAAAAGGCAAGGCAGACTTGATTCAAGATTATTGCAATTTGGGAAGAGGTGATTACAGTAGAGGAAAGAACTCAGTTCTATTGCGACAAGAGAAGTGAGTTCATCAACAAGGCGATGAGCTAGGAGAGAGAACCAGGGGGACAGCAATGGGGAGGCCCATCTGTTTGTTGACTGACACTCCAGTCAGACTCCCGCCTTCCCACCAGCTCCCACCCTCCCTCCCTTCCTGGGGGGAAGGTAGGTCCTAGAGAAATGCCAGCCTGAGTTGTAAAACTGCCTATGGGCTAGAGAATGATTTGTATCTCAAAGGGGCACAGAAGGAGATTAACAGGGCAGGCTTTCTAAAGGCAGCGCTGGGGAAAAGGGGTTCAGGAAGAAGACCAGCCAGTTCCGATGCTGAAGAGATGCCTGCTGCCCTTCTGGTCAAGTTTACCCTTCCTGTGAAAATACGATGTATAGAAAAAGGCAGTTTCTTGCAAAATTTATGTTGGTTTCTCATTGGTCCCTGGCACACAGCACAAAGATGAACTAATCCTTGGCTAAGCAAAATGACTTTGGCTGCCAGCCAGAATGACAGGCATTAAAATAGAAATAAACCAAACATGGAAGCATCCAGCGCTACGTGTAAGAGTACGTGTTAGGGGAAAGAACAGCGGCGCTGACCTCACCCTGCTCTCTGGGAGGCCGGCTGCCTTCAGTTTCCTAGCACTGTGCACTGTGCTTTGCCCCCCCCCCCCCCGTGGCTTTGGCTGGGCTTTGTCTCCCTGACCTCGCTCTCGTTCTGGGCGGTAGCAGGCACTGCAGGCTGCAGCAAGTTCGAGAGCCTGGGTCCAGTTGCTGGTGCTGTGGCTTCCCCGTACTTTGGCCAACGGTTGAGTCTCCAGTGCAAATGGACACTGCTTGCCGTGGTGTCACTGGCATGAAGACCGCAGTGGGTGCTCTGTAAGCGCTGGCCATTACTTTTAGTGTCTTCTGTGAACCTGCCTTGGGGAGGTCATGGGTTGGTATTGGTGACCTCGTGTCCCGAAAGCCCATGGCGTGGTGTCCATGGCATCTGCACCTGAGGCTTCCCGTTGAAGATCAAAAGTGTGTGGAAAAATCCACATGCACAGAGCACAGTGCTCTTCCCTGCGTCACGTTTCCCTAGGCGAGCTAGCCACGGGGCGGTCACAGGGCCTGAGGTGTCCCCAGTAATCTGCCCTGATTTAAAGGCTACATGTGGGTGAGGCACACAAGTGTGCACAGTTAGGGGTCCTGGGGGGCCCACGGATCCTGACTGGGTATCAGACATACATTCTGGGGATGGGAGGCCACAGACCATGTGGCTGACCCTTCAGATACTTGGTACAGTGCGCAGAGTTCTACAACGCTGACCCAAGATGCACAGTAACTCATATTTACATTATAAAGATTTTCAATCTACTATTTATAACTCCTGAAATGCACATAGTAAAATAAAATATATCAGATAATAAATGCTTGCATTTCAATTCAATCTTATGCAAACCCACTATGAAATTCTGACATACCCCAGATTTATTTTTATTTTAAAGAATTAAAGAAAAAAAACAAAAAAAGTAAAAATGATACAGAATTTCAAAACAAGATGATAGGAAAATACGATGTATAGAAAAAGGCAGTTTCTTGCA
>NW_004524731.1:1765310-1778639 GCF_000260255.1 Octodon degus
GCACTGCTATGAACATGGGTATGCATATATCATTGTGCTACGCTGTTTTCAGTTCTTTTTTTGTTGTTGTTTGTTTGTTTTCAGTTCTTTAGGGAAGATGCCCTAAAGGAGAATAGCTGTGTCAAATAGGGCCTCTAAAGGACACGAGGCTAGGTTGATTCATGTCTCAGGGTTGTGTAGACTCATATCCAGAGTTAACTTTATTTTTAGGTTATAAGTTAATAAGTTAATTTTAAAGGTGCTGAATGCATTTTCCTAGAAGAACACTGGTCTCCAAAGCATTTAGGTCTGCAGGTGTACTAAGAAAATGTCCAGGTCCACTAACAAAGCATACAAAAGACACCTCTGTGTCAGGTTTATTATTTGGAGTTTTCTGAGCCCCTGATGGAAGAAGACATTCCTGCCAAACTCACCTGCACATTTGTAAGAATCAATTTCAATTTGTGACCCCAGAAAGCATGAGCTAATGAATGTTTGTTGCTTAAAGAGATTAACTTTTGAGGCAAGTTGACACGTAGCAGTAGGCGAACAGCATAGCAACTGTGGGCAGCGGCGCTTGGGCGGCCGGGCGCCCGGTGTGCTGGAAGAGGGCGGCCAGGCAGCTGCGCTACCTAGGCTGCGTTCCCAGAGAGCTGAGCCGGCGCTCGGCCTGGGCTTCCGTAACAGTGCAGCTGGACTTGAGCGCTGAGAACTTGCTCGCCAGACCCCTCCTGCGGTTGAGGGCCGCTGAGAGCTCCTGAGGGTTCCTATGCACCCGAGGGGTGACCTTCATGTGCACCTCACGGGAAAGGCTTGGAGACGCCCCCAGTTACTTAGCACAGAGCCCTCTGTGGTGAAGGGCTAAGGTTCGGGAGGATCCTCTTCAGCTCTGGAGATGACCTGAGACCTGAATTGGTGGAGCATTGCTGGGAAGAGCACTCCGAGCCAGCCCCAGGGAGGTGCTGCGAAAGCCCCAGAAGAGGGAGGACCCGCTGGGTCACGGGCGCGGCGCTCTTCCAGGTCCGGGCGCCTCGGTCTTCCGCGAGATGCTGGGCGCCCTCTGTTCAGCCTGGACGGAAGCCCGACCTTGCTGGCTCCGGCGCGAGGGTGTGGGCAAGGACCTCGACTTCTCTGCAGTTTTGATTTCATCTTGGACTAGGTGCTCTCAGAATGGAGTTCGGACTCAGTTGAGTGTAGGCCTGACTCGTGGCCGGAGTAGGAAGGCAGCACCCAGGTGCACAGGGGTCTACGGGACTGAGCCAGAGGCAGATGGAGGGTCCATTTTCCTCTCACGAGCTGTGCTGGTTCAATATACTCGTATTTGAATTAGGTGTTGGTTTGTGCTTCTATTAGTGCTTGTGTTTTCTTCTTCATTTAACTGCATTTCAGCAGAACCCACTTATCACCTGCTTTTTACAAGCAAAAGTGCAATTAGACACATTGTAAAGAAAACGTGTAAAATTTTATGAGTGAGGATTTTTGTTTGTTGAAATACCAAGTTTTTAACCAAACAGTAAATGTCATATTGAATATTTATGTAGCCCTATTATTTATCATCTAAGACTGGAATATATTGCCATTCTACGTGTGGTAAAATATTTGCTCACACACAAACATTATCCTTTTCGGGTAAAAATTTATCTTTTAAATGTGTCTGGAAAGTTACAAATTGGTGTCTGCAGGCTGACACTATACACAGAGGTGTGATTTTTTTTCTCTATTTCACTTTTTTTAAAAAATTTGTTCTTGAATCTCTCTCAGTGTGGAGTGCACTTTCTGGCTGCCATGGTCTCTGCGAATGTCAGCGCTGCTCTCTCCACTGACTCATACGTGTGTCATTCAGCTTTCTGTCACTATGCCAAGTACCCAAGATGACTGGTGCAGAAGAGAGAGCCGTCTGCTCTGGCTCACAGATGAGAGGCTCCCACTCATGAGCGCTTGGCCCTGTTGCTTCCAGTGAAGCCGCAGTGCATGGTGGAAATCCACCTCCAGGCCAGGAGGCTGCTGAGACCAGACTTCCACCGACCTGCAGAGGTCACGGAAATGTTTGCACCACCTCCGCAGCGCTCTGCCTCCTCCAAGCAGCAGCCAGCTGGGGAAGAGCCTCGTCAACGTGGCTTTTGGGGGACCATTCCTGACCCAGATGGTAGCGGCACATTTTGATTCAGGCTCTGCCCCAAACGCACGCAGGATTCCGACATCTGCTGTAGTGCTCAGTCTTGGTTTTGCATGAGGTTTCAAAAGGCAGTTAAAAGTTTCTGAATAGTTCAATATATAAGGAACAGCTGTTGTGCATATGGAGTGAGCCTTATCAATGTTTCCCCTCACAACCAACGCGAAGTACATTAAACATCTTCTCCTGGCAGAATTCCATGCAAGAGGCAGAGGCTAGTTCAACATGTTGCACTGACTGCTAGGAGCATCACTCTGAGGACTTCCAGGCACGTTTCACTTTTAGATGAGTTTCTTACTCTTTCAAGAACACAGTTAATTAAGCAGCTCAACATCAGGGATGGGGTGAAGCTTGTTTTCCCTCCAAGCATTTTCCCTTTTGTTTTTTCTTCTATTTGACTTCATCTGTTCTTGGGTGATGAATTACTGCACTCAATTTTAATCACAAGAAACGCAGCAAAGTAGCAATGCATGGTGCTCCTGTGGCAACACTCATTTTGGAAGCCCACAGGAGGCCTGTGCTGTCCGAGCTGGCTGCTCGCTGGTGCGGGAGCACTGCAAGCCACCGCCTCTGAGATTCCCAGAGCACTTCATAAGTGGCTGGTGGTGCTTTCCCTTTCTCTGGTCTACAGTGCCTCTTGGCACACTTCGACCTCTAGGAAGGCGGAGAATCCTCTTTGAGGTTTGATTCAGTAATTGACAGGGAAACAAGTGGGACCGAAAGAGTATGCTGAGGACCAGGAGCTCCTGCTGGACCCACTGTGCCCACGGTGCACAGCCTCACACGCAGGAGAACAAGCTCTCTGGCTTCTGCACCCACACAGGGCTGGGAGTTTTGAGATCACCACCCGAGCGCTGCTGCTGAGGCAGACTTGACGTTGGCCCCTGTTCTTAGTGCATTCACAAACATACACTCCACAGACTCAACATGAGATTGTCTTCTGAGGGCAGTCCAACCACGGTCTCATCTTCCCTACTGGCCGGGCTCTTCTAGGTCTGCTGGTGTTGGCAGTGCTGGGTTCCGCGGTGGTCGGGTGCACATTACTACCAAGGCTCATCCGACATCATAGGCGATACTTAACACTATATGGCAGGAGATAAACAGCAGGTGAGACGGCAGCCACGGGCTTCAGCGCCCTTGTGATGGGCAGCCTTGGCCGTGCCCACCCGAGTGATGTAGAAGCCACCCAGGGAAGATGTGGAGCACATTGCAGGGTGCTGGAGGGCAGGCCACGCAGGCGCGGCCTTGGCTACTGCAGCCGTCCAAACTTGGCCTCTGGTGCTGCTCTCCCTGCTGGGTTTCCTGGCTGCGTCACCCGGGCGGCTTTTCTCTGCCGTGCTGTTCCTGCTGCGGAGCCGCTAAGTCTGCATTGAATCCACTGAAACCTGAGGCAGGTGAAAGCTCTCCCTGAGCTGCGGGTGTCAAATGTTCTGTCCAGCAACGCAAAGCTCAGCACTTGGGTCCTAACGTAATCACTTGAGAGAAGCAAGGAGAGGCCTTGGAAGAAAATCAGGCAACTGTTTTCCCCCATATTGTGCTTTCTGTAAGACGTTTAAATTTATGCAAAGTTCCTTGAGTATAAGATTGTGTCTGATTATCTTTCCTATGTTTTATGTACTAGCTTTTCTGAACTTGACACCAAAAGGGTGGGGACTTAGCATGTTCATGTTCTCTTATCATTATATTTTGATCTTCCAGCTGTGAAGAAGGCAGCACAGTGGGAAACATTGAAGGAACGATTTGGCTAATTCCAACACAAGCCCACTCCCAGGACGCTCGGCACCATCTGAGCGCTGGTGTGTACTTCTCTGGGACCCAGAGTATGTGGGTACCCTGCTCCTAAAGGAAGTTAGGCTTCATCTAGTGGTGCAGGTTAGAACAGCCAGGCATGCTGCACACAGTGAAGTTGTCTGTCCCTAACGGAGCAACAGGTACCCTCCAGCTGCTGGGGAATGTACGGCTGTGCTTGCCACTTCTCCTTCCAGGCCAGGCACATGGTCTGAGCATGAAGCAGAGAGGGGCTCATGGTCTGTGGGAGTGCCAGGGCCGGTGCCCTCTGTCCAGCAAGGGGCCAATCCCTGGCTGCGGCGGAGGTCCTACCTTAGACTGTTCTGAGCAGGATAAATAGGGCTCATTTAGATGCAGGTTAGCTTGTTTGTGTCACATTTGCCACCTCCCAGGTATAAAATGGTCCACTTTCACCCAACATGAAGAAGAGGTCAAAGAGCTACCAGGACGTGTATGGAAAGGGTTAGCAGTTGGAGAGCTTGTCACTTGTGCAGTCCTCAACCTGACACCGAGGTCATGCAGGCAGATAAGCAGGACACCAGCAAGACATTCCCGAGGATGACAACATGGAAGGGAACCAGGGGTGGGGCCTCAAGGGGCAGTGGCTTGGTCGTTGGCCACTTCCAGGACATAGGAGGAGAGGACAAGGACAATTTCCACAGCAGTTCTGACAGAACAAGGGCATCACTGAGAGAAACCAAAGCGGTCAGAGAAGAAACATGCACTCAGTTCAGGGGACCACGGCTGTTCCTGATCCATCCACAGCCACAGCTCGGGGCCTCATGGGCAGCAAAGTTTTCCTACTCCAGGTTTGGTGCTTGCTCTAAAATGAATGAATGAATGAATGGTTGATGAATGAATGCCATGGGAAGGGGCTGTACAGTCCTGATAACAAGAAGAGAAGATGGATCTGGAGTCTGGATGAGCTCCCGGCTGGAGCAGGCCCACAGCGCAGGCAGATGCAGGTGAGAGCTGGCGATGGCAGTGAAGCACGCAAGGGACTGTGTTCTGGTGCAGAGGAGGCAGCGGGGCAGGGGTGGGGGGCAGAGGAGGGTGCTGGTTGCTCTCGCTGGATGATGGAAGCACTCGATAGTTTGATTTTGAAACATCACTCAGCTTTTGGTTTGTCACCTGATCACCCTCGGAGACATAAACTTGAAATTGTAAATACACATTCAACCCTTGATTTTTACTCACCTTTGAGGCAAGAAGAATCACGAGCACTTAGAAGGTGTGATGGTGATTGCTGGGAATTGGAGTGGCTGTTTATTTTTCAGATCCCATCTTTTCATCAGGCAGGTTTCGCGTTCCTTGTGTTGCTTTTTTTCTTCTGTAGGAAGTTTGAGGGAATAATGCATCTTTGTGTGTACAGCACATTTGTGTTTTTCTTTCACTGAAAGCTTTTGCTGTTCATATTTGAAAATCAGCTCAGACAGGCACCACAATTTGCTAAAATCAATATAATTAGAGAAAAAAATTGCTGTGCTGAGCGGAAGAAGGTACCACAACGATGGAAGAGGACTGAAGCACCATGGAACCACACACCTTCAGGGTTCCATGGATCTGCGCAAGGTGGAAACTGGACTTTTGTAATGGAAATTTTGCATTAAAGCTCAATTCTTTAGAGTAGAAAGTGGTTTCCAGCAGCTGAGAAGAACGGGTGGGGATGGTGAGGGTACGTTGGTGTTGCTCTTGAGGGCCTGGAGGAATGGCTTCGGCTGTGCTACAGGTCACAGTAATGGACAAGCTGCCTCTGCGGGGCCAGAAGGAAGGTTTTGTCTTCCCTGTGAAGAAGTGGTGACTGTCCATGGAAGTGGCTGCATTTGCTCTCACTGAGGAGTGCCCAAGACATGCAGAAGTTGGGCACTGTGCCTCATGCCGTAATTATGTACAATACAAAGCCCCTCTGTTCCCCCACATCCCTCAACGTCGCTTTCTGAAGAGATCTTTGAGGAGATGTGGTCCAGAAGCCACGTCAATTCTGAGGCGCAGTTCGCACCGAGCACCATGACATCCAAATGTCATCCTCACACCAAATTTCTCCACATTAATACCATTTGTCTTCTGGGCAAAGGTGGGGCATGAAAGTGCTCCATGTTTTTGAGGACCAATTTGTCATTCAAACAGTTGGGTCCTTCTAGGTGTTCCCCTGGGTCTGCTGTAAATGTTCTGCTTCTTTTCTGAGACAGGAATTTGGATCACAATTCTGAGAAATTGTGTTTATACCAAGACTTCGATTTGAGCAGCCCTGAGCAGTCTGTGCTCGAGACTGGCATGTCATTTATCCCATGGAGAACTCCAAGTCTCCCTGGGGCCAGGGCTTGGACCTGAGGAGTCTGGGCACCCCCACCAGCAGTGAGGGCAGAAGACAAGAAGGCTGTGGATGCCCCTTGACACAGGGGTGCCTGCCATGGCCCATCTCGACTGTCATCCTGACTGGGTTCTCAGGTGATGAGGTAGCACACTGTTGTAGCCAGGGGTCGGGGGTGATGTCCGCGCCCTGGCTCTCCCTGTGGCTTTTCGTTTTCTCTGTGTTTCGCAGCTACCCTGAGCCCGCGCATCCCTCTCCTGTGCTCTTCTGCTGGGCTGCTCCTGCCTTTGATCCAGCTGGCCATGGGCTGAAATGTCTGAGCCTGCCCTTCGTGCTGTAAGCTGTGCACAGCCAGTGTTCTGCCCCAGCAACACTACGCTGCCTCGTATACAGAAACAGGTGAGATTAGCAACGTGTGCTCCTCAGGACCTACAGGGGCTGAAGAGGTTTACCGACTTGAGCCATAACCTTCAGTGGAATAAGTTTTCCTAAGAGAAAATAACAGCTCAGGAAGTGGGCGGCCCAGGAGCCCCGGCTAGGCACCGTGCCTTCCTGTGGGGAGGAGACTGGATGCTTCTCCTACTCGGTTCTCCGTGGCATGCGGATATGGTGAGAGGCGGCTGCTGCAAAGCCATGCTAGGTCTACAGAGCTTGGGTTTTGGGCCCTTGGGTCTGTAAATCAAGGAGAGAAAACTCAGGCTATGGCGTTGGGGGCTGGCAGCCCGAAGGGACCAGGGACACCGGTGCGGTGGACAGGGTAGCCACAGTGTAAAGTCTTCACAGACAACTGTAGTATGTTCTAGTAACCCCTGGCTGAATGAATAAACTGGTGGGCAGAAAGGAAACCAGGGAGGTGGCACATACCTGCAATCTCAGTACTCTGGGAGGCATCAGCGATCAAGAACCCTGCAGCGAGGAGCTCTGATCCTTGGTGGGTGCTGGGGCAGCCATGCCGTGTTGCCAGCTGCAGAGCTCCTTGCGTGGCTCTGTCCCCTTGGGTGGCCACGTGGCTGGTCAGAGGTGCAGGCGTGCACCTGGGCCGCAGCTCTGGGTGCCAACCGCAGCTGGCCCGGGGTCTGCTCCCGCTGCTGGTCCCTGCAGGGGTCCTGCATCCTCACAACAAGTATTATACTGCGTCTAGCATGGGCTGCTTAGTTTTGTGTGTAAACGACAGATGCCCTTCCTCCGATCCCTTCCTGAATATGGTTCATCAGAAATTTCACGGTGTTGGCTCCTGTGAGAGTGAGTGGAGCAGCTGCTGTCACTCCTTTGAAGCCTCAAAGTATGAAAGTGTCTGGTTTGGTAGTTGTTACTTATCTTCAACACTCCCAAATCTTTTCTGGAAGAGGCTTTCTCTTTTTCCCCCTGACCCTTCATAGTTGGATGAAATGCCAAATGTCTTTGACACCACATAACATTGAGTTCCTAATAAGGATATTACACCATTCCTTTTATTTTATTTTATTTTATTATTATTATCATTATTATTATTATTATTATTATTATTATTGTGTGTGTGTGTGTGTGTGTATGGCCAGCTCAGCCCAGCAGGGGGCGGGGCTGGCTGGCATGTGGTGCTGGGGGATTGAACCGCGGTCCCTGTGCTTTGCTAAGCTTGTTCTGAGTAGGTGCTTTAGACCACTGAGCCATCTTACCAGCCCCACACCGTTCCTTTTATTAAGAGTTATTTCATCTCCACAAGTGATGAAGGTACGCTCTGAAACAAGATTGCTCGGAACTTGAAGTGACACTAATGAGTACATATGAAACAGGAAAAAGATTAAAAAGGGCATTTGCTAATTAATTGAAAATTGTGTTCGTATTTTGAAAGGTGCTTCTCAAGTTATCAGGATTGGTGGTCTGTAAACTAATCAAAAGATCATCACCATTTTAAAAGAAAAAGAAGATATCATCTGAAGCAAAAGTTGTAAGATTTTTTCAGGTACAACACATGTATATTTTCTTATATTTCTTATTTTTCATTGAGCTATCTTGCCAGGACCTGTACAATTTTTTAGTGGAAATCTCAATGAAGTTTTACTTAGGAACTCACCACTCAGATCAAAGTATCAACATTTCTAGAACCCCCAAAGGTTCTTTCCTGTCCCATTTGGACACTCCTCTCTTCACCTGCAAATAATCATTACTGTGCATGGTATCATCCCAGGTTCAGTTTATCTCTGCTTAAAGTTCACATGAAGGGAAAGATACACATACAAGATGTGTGTGTGGTTGCCATTGTTTATGCTGCTATTCATTTGAGTTCATATACATTTCTGTGTAGTAAAAAAATCAGGATAAGTTTTATAATTGCTACACACGTTGAAAGGGCTGGTAGGAATACTGGTCTCCCTGCAGTGCTGGGTTGGGGCTGGGGATAGCTGAGATCTTACCCACATCCAATGTCTTTCATTTCATTTTTTTCACAGAAGAAAAGAACCCTTCTCACTATAGATTGTCAGGATGGCAGGGACAGTCGGGTGTCTCTGTGAGGGAATCTAGGGTATTTCCTCAAACATGGCCCTGGCAATCACAGAGCATTTTCCTAGAGGAGAGAATAGTCAGAGTGTGCAAATAAATCAGCTAGTGCACACGGGACTGGAAAGCTTGATGAGGGTCTGACCTTTCAGGGTCACGGGGAACCCCTGGAACAGGCTCTGCCTGACCTGGCCCCAAGGTGTTATTCGCAGGTTCAGTCAGCACTGGGATGTTGGTTTCCAAAGATGCTGTAGGAAACATTTCCATGCTTGTATTTGGTCTCTTCTTAGTTTCTTTTCTTTTTTCTTTTTCTTTTTGGCAGAACCAGGGATTGAGCTCAGGCCCTTATGCTTGCCGGGCAAGTGCTTAGTCTACGGAGCTACCTCCCCAGCCCCTCTTCTTAGTTTCTTTTGGTGGAAGAATGGTTATACATGGAGAACCTCATTTCTTACTTTTTCCTGGAAAATAATCACCTTGTTTATCAGAGAATTCACTATACTTTCTTGGAAAACAATCTGAGCAGTTTTGAGGCTTCTTTTGACTCCTTAGAAAAATTCACAACTTTCGACCCATGGGGAGCCGAGGGCAAAGTTATTCCTGATGCACCAAAGGACTATTTGCACACCACTGCAATTGTATTTGTTCACAAATTCTTTCTTCCTATTTTTTTCCAAACTGTTTGGAAAATAAATCACACTTCTGCATGAAATAGTCCCAACCTATAAAATTCTAAATTCTGTGCTCTCATGGACGTTCTGTTCATAATGGTGGGGGACTAACCCTAAAAGTCATATGTTGAGATCTTTTATGTGACTATAACAGGAGATAGGGGGACAGGGCCTTTATGGGGGTGCTGCAGTTTGACTGTGACCCCCAAAGTTGAGTTGATGTGGGTTTTGTGTTCAGGAATGAATTTGCCATTGAGGCAGGAGCGGGCTCATTAACTCAAGCAGGGGCTGGCTGATCAGCAAGCTGGACACGCTGAGTCTCCGTCCCTTGTCCCTTTCCCCCTTGCATCTGTATCTATCCCCACTCTTCTCCCTTATGACTCAGATGGCCCTGGAGAAAAGGCCTTGTTAGTTGTGGGCCTCTCACTCTTGGGCTTTCTAGACTCCAGAAAGAAACGAACCCGTATTCATGTTTCATTACCGACGTGGTGGCTTCATGTCATAGAACTCACATGAGCCAGTGCTGAGGGCTTCGTGGATGCGCCAGCTCAGGTGCTACCTGGGCTCTGCCTCCCGGAAGTCAGCTCGGAGGGTGCCTTAACCTTAGCCTTACAACCTTCACATTTGCGATATAATAAATCGCTGGTATCTCTGCCACCTGGTTTGTGGTATATTGTTATGGCAGCCAAGCAGGACAAAGCAACGACACATGTGTGACTTTGGATTTTACAATTTGGTCTTCTTAGTAGTTCTGAGCTTTATTTCAGTGAATGGTCTTTCAACCATTCATTTCTGTTCATTTCTGTCTTAGTTACTTTTCTTGTCACTGAGACAAAATACCTGGCACCCCAAATTAAGGGAGGAAACATTTATTTAGCTCAGTTTGTACATAATCAGCTTTACTTAAGACAGGGTGAAGTGGCAGAGGGGCACTTGGTGGTGGCAGTGGAAGATACCAAAAGCAACCAGAGCAGGAGGGAGGAGCCAGCCTTGATCCCTCCCTCACATGCGTGTCGGTTACTTGCCCTGGTGCAGCCGCAGCGCTCATACTCCTAATCCCAGCACCAGATGGTGAACCAGCCACAGACTCTAGATTTAGCCACCTCTGCAAAGCCCACCCTCCATGACTGCATGGTGCTTTGGGGGTCATCCAGACACAAACCATAACAGTTTTTAATCTAGAGATACTACGCATCCATTTCAACTCCACACGTGTAAAAATCATTACACTTAAAAATTTGGAAAATGCCCTGGACAAGATGCATTTTAAGCTGTCAGTGAAAATGACTCAGGCTCAACGTGAGTCCATGTGTGGCCCTCAGAAATGCAATGCTTATTAAAATGATGTGGGGATTCCATGGAAACCGTACTTAATGGGACATTCTAGAATGGTGCAGTATATGCAAAAGCTCATGTTGTTGCTTTCCTGAAGAAGTGGAGCTGGGTTGAGAGCTGAGGAACCGCAGCACCTCCTGCACTTTGCACCCTCATTTCTAGAAGGTGAAGCCTCCTGTGCGCTGGGCTTCCCTGGGCTGGTGAAGGGGCAGCTGTCTCCTGTGCTGGGCCTGCTCAGCGGCGTCTAATGTTCAGCATTATGTTGCGTGTCGCAGAGCAGAGATGGGCTGCGCGACTGCTGGTGGCACCCACAGCCCCCCCCCCCGCTGCCCTCTTCGCTGGGCTCGGTGCTCAATGGCCTCTGCAGTACACAACAAGAGCTCCTCTGACCTCGGGCCTTGGCTGAGCTCAGTGGTGGGGAGACCCCGGAGGGCATCAGAGATGGTGTAGCTTTCCCTTTCCCTCCAAGGTGTGCACACCTTGCGTAGGCAGTGGGACGCAGCAGAGGTGAGCTCCTTGAGAGTCTGAAGGCCCACAGTTGTCCTCGGGCCATCAAGTGGCTCCCGCGTCATCACCAGCTATGACCACTGATCTTGATATATCAGCCCAGCTGGATCAAGAAACACCCAGCAGGTCGGTAAAGCTCACGTCTTGGGCATCCCACGTGGGTCGTGGAGGGGCCCCTGGGGCACCACAGAGCACCCAGGCCTTCTCTCTCAGGGTTCCTCTGTCCTGCCTTCTGGCCACCACTACCCATGCACTTCTGTTCCCCTGGTGCTCTCACCATGATGTCGCTGCCTTGGAGCCGGTTGACCATGGGCGCAGTCCTCTGGAGCCAGGAGTCAGATGAGGTCTGATCTCCTTTAGTGTGTGGGTTCTGGGTAAACCAGGGTCCTTCCCAGGGCAAGCAGAGGAAGTGATGGAGGCAGAGTGCTGTGAGGGCGCTCCGACTCCAGGACAGCTGCCGCCCTGCCAGCTGCAAAGAGAAGGGACAGACTGTCCCCAGGAGTCCCAAACCTGCCAACTCTTGGTTTTAGCCCCAGACGGCTCGTTTCTGACTTCTTCACCTTGTCGAGACTGAGCTCCACTGGGCTTGGCCATCACATTATTTCATTTTTATCTGTGCTATTTGCTGGAGCAACAAAAGGAAACTAATTAAAGGAGGAGCGAAGCAATCAACCTTAGAGAATTTATCATTCTCTCCTTCCCTGCTCTGGCCTTGGGTGGCTCCCAGGCTGTCCTCTTGGTCTTGTCTCTCCCGATTCTGGAAACTCCCTTCCTTCTCCCTTCAAGTTCAGATTGGAAAGCAGGCACGCTGTGGACAGTCTTCAAGTCAGCTCGCTTGGTAGGGCCTTGACCTTGTCATTCCTTTTTTGTTGTCTGTTGGCTGATGTGAAGGTGGCTTGTGCCTCTGCAAAGTTGGCTCTCCGGCCAGGACTGCCTGCCGCAGGGAACCCCTCTGGACCTTGACAAGAACAAAACACATCCCACCTTGCAGTGCCCTCTGTTCTGGATGTGGCTTTGTTCTCAGAGCTTGCAATGTGGTTGAGGGGAAGACCAGTTTCTTAGCTTCGGTGTTAGCAACATTGGCACTGGGGAGGGCGGGAAGGTGGGCCTGGGCACTGTGCGCCTGCTTCTAAGGTGCTGCCCCTGTGGAGAAAAGGAAGGATGCTTGGTTCCTCAGGAGCTGGTTAAGAAAATAAGCATTTTTTTCTTGTATTTTTATAAACAGTTCTTGAGGAAGAGCAAAGAACTCTTTTCTTTAGTATCATCTTTTCCCTAAGGTTTCGCACATGGCACTGTCACCCTTTTGCAGACCCCGGATGCTGTCCCAGGAGCAGACCCGCCTGCGGCCAGGGCTGGGGACATTGCCCATCCTTCTCTGTCTTTCTGCAGCCCCCACTGCCCAGGAGCAGCATGAAGAAGTCTTCCTTTGCTGTGATTTAATGGTGATTTAAAGCTGCATGCTAAATTTTCTGGTAGTGTTCAAAAAATATATTACTGACCTTTAGAGCATTTTTAAAGCAGCAGAACCATATCATTTTATTTTCCTTTTGCGTTTTAACCTTGGGAAAGAAGTTTCTTCACTTTTTATATGCAGCTTTCAGTTGGGGAGTAAAGGAAGACAGCCTTAGGGAGCGACAATAGACGGAGGTAGTTCCTGTTCATTTGAAATAACTCAGCCCTCCTAAGCCAAGATCCTAGTGGGGTGTTTTCTGCTGTTAGTTCTGATCTGTCCTCTGAAGCTCACTGCACCTTGCGGGTGCGATGTCACAGTGGGCAGTATGCAAGGGGACAGAGGAGGGAAGCTGGGTCGTCACTCAGGCTCTGCCCGCTGCTTGGTGACCTCTGAGTGTCCCTGTCCCCACTCGCAGGCCAGCACTGCCCATGGCTATGGTTAGCTTTCAATACGCTGCATTTTGTGTATTAGTAATAGGAGAAAAATGGCTCAAGTGTCTGTGAGTAGGAATAATAGGAGGAAAATGCTGCGCTGCTCTGATAAAATGGGGGTTTGTCCCTTCTTTCCCTCGCCAGGGGCAGGCAGCCGTCGCCTGCTGCAGAATCCCACCCTGGGCCCGTGATGGCTGCGCGAGCCG
>NW_004524731.1:1779609-1789701 GCF_000260255.1 Octodon degus
GCAGACACTTCTGGCTCCAAGACTCCACGCCAAGGGCTTTGAAATCACTTCTGAAAACTTACTGCTCTGCTGCAAATATATTTCTCTAGTGCAGTCTCCAGTGACAGATGGCCTGTTTCAAGGTGTTATTCCTGTTCACAAAAAATCCCAGTAGAGTTGGAGAAGAAATCTGCACCTCAGCCGGGGATGGCTTTGGTGGAAGTTTGGGTTCGGCTTCTTTGCTCCTCTCACTCAGCGAGGCTTTTAGCTGGGGGCTGCGCGCCGCAAGCCTCCTTTGCCTGGTACTTCACCTGCTGCAGGGTGGTGTACTTGGTGTGGCAGCGAGGTTCAGATGTTCAACGGCCTGGATCACGTCCAAGTGGAGCCCCTCACGCCTGCTCCCCGTGCAGCCTGAGCACGCGGTGCGGCACCCCTCGCATTGCTTTCAATGTCCTGAGGTGAGTGACTGCTTCTTGGGATGGCTTTCCTGGCTAAGATAGGATTGCATGCGCTTTCTTGAACATTTTTTGCCTAACTTGTGCTGGGCATCTCAGCAGGGCTATTCTCCCTGGGGAGTCTCAGTGCTTATGGGGTGACATTTGGGACATGCGATCACTGCTTGGCATTGCTGTGCTTTTCGCACCTGGTGATGGCTGTAAATCTATCGATGCAATTTCTTGAGACACTGCAGAAAAAAATCTTTGAATTATGTTTCTAAAAGAAAGGAGAACTAGAGGTAGCAAAAGCAAGTAGAAGCACAGGGAACTATGTTTACTTATTCTGGGAAAGTTTCACTTTTGATGATGGCATCGTGAGTGGACATGGACAAGGGCGGGCTGCAAAACGCAGAGACCAAATGCTGATCTCCAGCTGGCTGCTTTTCCTCCACCTTGAAGTTCTACCATCCCAGCAGCAGCAGCAGCAGCAGCAGCAGCATCATGAGCAGCAGCAGCAGCACGTGAAGTCTGCGGGCTTCGGTCTAGAAAGCTCAGTGAGTAGTCGAGCTGTGCAGATGTTGCTGAAGGCGCTCAGGAGTCTAGTGGATTGTGCAGCTCTTCTCTTCTCCTGCGGGCACTGCCATGGAGTCTCGGTGTCTGACACATAGACACTCAGCCTGTGTCCCCCCACAGAACTGGCGGAGAGCCGCAGATGTGGGGGAGCTTTGTGGGCAGCACCACCTCAGTGTGGTGTGGTGCCTGCACCTGAAGGTCTCATCCCCAATTCTGTGAGTGACTCTGACTCCCAGCTCTCAGGAATCTGATTTTGAACTCACTGTGAAACTACATCAAGGTACCTGCAAATTTCGTGCCTGGTGGGGGCCCGGTTCTTGGTTTGTAGGTGGTGCTGCCCTGTGGAGACCTCACGTGGTAGAAGGGGCAGGCGCCCCCTGACTGGGGGCGCTCATTCCCCCATAAGATTCCACCCTGCCCATCTCCTCAGCTCGCAGCCCCCTCCTACGCTGTTACCTTAGGTCAGCCTCTCAGCCTGCGGGCTTGGGTCCATCACATTCAAAGGGTAGGTGGTGCAGTTGGGATTCGGCAGCTCTACTTCGACCTGACAAAGGTGACAAGGGGAAATGGGCTGTAATCTTGTTAATTTTTGATTATTTAAATTAACTTGAGATAAATTTTCCTGTAGAAATAAAAGCATTTGAAAACAAATGACAGTCATAGTAGGAGAAACAGATATGGCAAGTGTTCAAAAGCAAATGCGTATTCTTTTAAAATAATATAGCACTACAACATTTCATGTAGCTACTAAAAAAAAAAAAAAAAAAAAAAAAAAATGTGCCTCTATCTTGTTAGTGCCCATAAAAACACTTTGGGGTGGATTTCTTTTCTAGAATTCAGAAGCAGCATAAAATGGATGCGGCAAAGTCACCTCATTGATTTTCCTGCCTGAACCCCAGTTAGGTTTCCCAAGTATTGCCAGGTTTACGTGGGCTGAAAGGACAGTGTTACTCATATTTTGAATTTGAAAAAAAAAAAGCACTTGTAGAGGAACTCAACAAGGGTGACTTTTCTCCTTCTAACCTCTGACTTAAAGACGGGAGCACAGTGTTAGCGCGGGTGGCCGCGACCCCTTCTGTCATCTGCCACTCGTGTGACTTCAGCAGATGCTGGTGCCTCGATGCACGGACCGAGCCCTCCAACGCTGTGGAGCACGCCACGCCTCACAGTGTTGCGTGCGTGGCAGCGCAATGTTTCGTGGACATCCAAAGCTGGTGGCTACTCGCTGTAGTTCTTCTTGCATATTTCATGTGATTTTTGAGATACGTCATACGATGCCAGAACGAAAGCTTACAAGTGAATATCCTGCGGGTTTGGTGTCCTAAAACACGGCTAAAGATCTAACTTATGTAATTAGTGGCCCACACAGCACACCCTGCCCCCAAAGACACCAGGCTGCCCCGCACCCTCCAGCCTGTCTTGGCTGTGCCAATTGGAACATAGCATCTTTGATGATGGGATATGGTTAAAGATCTTGACATAGGGATGGGCTTCCCAAGTTGGCCCTAACGTGATCCCAGTGACCCTGTCAGAGCGAGGCACCTTCAGACACCAGAAGCACTAACAGTTGAAGAGCACCAAGAAAGTGAGCTCGGAACGTTCTGTCATAGCTGGAGCCAAGGGAAGTGGCAGCCACTTGTCGTGGGGAGGGCTCGCCTTCCATGAGGCAGCTCTTACCAGACCTTGATTTTAGGGCTGAAAGCAGATGCTTGTGTCGCTTTGCTTCCTGAGCTTCGTGGTCACTGGTTACAGTGGCTCTAGGAAACAACACAGGCCTCCAGTGCATTAACCGCTTTAGTGCTGAGAACGTGTCATCGGTAGTAAAACTAGAGAATTAGGCCCAGGTTCTGCCTCCCTTCCAGCTACCAGCGTGCTGCCTCCATGCTCTAAGCATGCTTTTCCAGTAAGAGAGTAAAGATCCAGCCAGCTGAAAGGCCCGGCTACAACTCTTTCATGGTCACATTTTCTTTTCTTCATTTTTCCTTTTGGCAAAAAACAAAATAAAAAAAACCTGCTCAATTATTCACTAGATGCTCTCCCGGGGGTGTTGTACATTTTCGTTAAGATACAGTATCATTGACTTCTTCTCTAAGACTATGGTGACCTCCACCTCTGCAGTCCCTGACGTAGCATCTGGCTCTCGAGAAGACTGCTGGCTCCACAGACCTGAAGAAAGAATTACTGTTCCATAGTTACACTTGCACACAGATAACGTGTACAAGGACAGAAGGTGAAACACACTTACGGAGTTGTTCCAATTTCTGTTTGGATGCAGACACTTCCACTGTCCCCATGAAAACACCAGTCCTTTCTTAATTTAAAATAGCAATCAGCAATTGGAGTGCTACCTTTTGTAGGGCAATTTTTGTTCTCATGGAAGTTACCCATGGGGGTGCTGCTCATTGGTGACCCTTTAACTGGCATGCACAGGCTCTGGGGCACAGAAGACAAGAGGGGAGAAAGAGAGAGGAGAGAGAGACAGAGAGAGAGACAGAGACAGAGAGAGAGACAGAGACAGTGACAGAGAGAGACAGAGACAGAGAGAGACAGAGACAGAGAGACAGAGAGAGGGGAAGAAACAAAAGGAAAATAAGAGAGGGAGAAAAGGAAAGAAGGAAGAAAGAAAGAAGAAAGAAATGATTAAAATAAAATGGGACATGCAAGGAGTAAACACCTTTAAGAAATCTGTCTTTACTTAAAAAAAAGTGAAAGATCAAGTTGGTGTAGCCTACCCTTTAAAACTTTAAATTTCATCACGGCTCCTCAGTGCTGTCTGATAGAATCATTCTGGAGAGGCTATAAAACCAACTTCCATTCTGATAATACAGAATCATTATATTTTTATGACTCTATAGCCGACAATAAAACGAGAAATGATAACAGCTTTCAAAAGTGTAGGGAGCGCTGGAGAACTCCAGGAGGGAAGGTGTAGTCCATGTAGATCAGCAATTGGCAATATGGAAATAGTACTTCTGAACATACGTGTCACCTAAAAGTACAACAGGAAGTTGGGCAGGTGCAAATTTCCTTTCAAGTGAAGTGTTCCTGACTTTTAGATCAAAGTGCTTATGTATTACATGGATCCGTCCTGAATTTTTGACACATTTTTTAGGGCTGTGAAAATGAGTGCAATATAGCTTTTTCATAGTAAGGTCATATTATCTCATGGATAACTTTATTTCTATTGAAAGCGTTTAGAAGTGAATCTTGAGAAAAATGACAGCATAAGATTTTATTAGCAGCCATACAAAACCGTTGTGTAGAATGTCTATTGGTAGACACAGCTTTGCTGCTTGCATTTTAGACTAAACATAATCCATCATTTTCCCTCTGGAAAAATTTCATTCTCCCTTCACACCCAAATTTTATAATTAAACCCAACTGTATTTAATGAAAGTACAATTTATGATATTTACTTTGGTTTGGTACTATCCTGATGAGTATGATTGCTTTGGTTTGTGGAAATGGACTCAAAGTTTCAGGCTAGGAAGATTATATTATTTTTCATTTTCTTTTTTTTAAATTTTAGATATATGGTCTTGCTGTGCAGTTCAGACTCATAGTGACCCTCCTGTCTCAGCCTCGCTAGGGCTAGGCTTACAGCCATGCACCTTGATGCCTGGTTTCAGGGCTGGGATGGCGCGCCCGGGGTCCGGGGCCGGCACAGCGTGTGGTACTGGAGATCGAACCCGGGACCTTGCATTCACCAGGCAGGCCCTTACGCTGCCGAGCTGCCTCCCCAGCCCCTGTGTTTCATTTTCTAATGTGTTAGCATTGGTGAGCATGACTATATTTTTCCATTTACAGTTTCCTGTCATTCAACTAGCTAGTTTTTAATATTAACTTACTTTGAGTGAGCCTTTCACGTAGTGCATTTATTCACCCGAGGATATCTATCCTGAATTTTGATTAGTTTCTATTTCACTACTTTCTAGTTGAATTCTGCTTACATACTGCATCTTCATTAATTTAGTTCTATCTGCAAAGAAGGGAGCAAAACACTTGCCTAACAGAAAGACACTACACCTGACCAAAGCTCCTGAAGTCCTTATCCCTAAATCTGCTTGAGTCACTTTGTAAAGATTTCTCAACACAGGAAAATCTCCCCCGGAGTCATGCACTTATGGGAACTCCTCACCTAAGGGGCCCACCCCGCAGGAGCTGCGAAGCCAGGCTTAGAGTTCCATCTCAGGATGATGGATGCCATCCGCTGCTTGCTCAATATTACCTCATCTATCAACAGTAATTCTGTGGCTGATAGAGAATTATTTGTTTGTTAATCAATCATAGAATAAGATTAAGTTTTCTCCAAATGTGTTCCTCTCTTAAGGCTAGGATAAAAAAGCCAGAGTAAACATTTCAATGGAAATAACCTAGGATAGTGGATCAAACTCTACATGAAAGTTAAAAATTAAATTCTTTAAAAGAATTATCAAGACCAAATCTTCCTTCTGGGAATTGCACAGTAATCCCAAATCTTGGACTAAAAAAATGAATCTTCTCTGAAGCAGGGAAATAATAAACTCCTAGAAGGCTGGAAGCAGAGAGATGGCCAACCCAAGTATGGGGCTTTGGAAGACGAAACTTAGTGAGTGTTTGGAACTGTCGTGAAATGAATGTGTCATTAGGCATCTAGGAACATAGCTTGGACAGCTTAGCTTTTATGAGACAGTTGGAATGGATTATTTCAGAGTTCCAAAGTTAACTGAAGAGAATTAACTGAGAGTATGATGTATCTCAGGGTTTTACTCTTCTCAGGCCTTTGGATAGAGGATGCAGTATATTAAATTAGTTTCACTGCCTTCCTCATTCTGATGGATATGTGGCTGTAGAGTCTCATTAACGTATGTGGCTAGCAGATGTTATTCAAGCTGTCTGTGGCATTCGCACAGATGGGCTGGATATGTGGCTTGACAACAGACAATAGATGGCTTTTGTCCCTGAGATTCTATTCTCACTGACTAAAGAGGAACAACTGGCCGGCAAGTGCTTGGTAGTCTCCAAAAGGGAGGGAAAAAGCTCCACAGTGAGAGGAACCGAGTCTAACAGGTGTTGCTAGCGCACCAAGCATGGTGGTGGCCAGGCTCTTCCAGGGTTCTGGCCATGTGCAAGTGTCTGTAGGGCAGCGGCGGCTCTGGAGTAGAAAATCCTTCATAAATGAGGACAAAATCTGTTGAGTAACTAAGTTCACCCTCCAGGAAAGGCCTTTGGGAGGAGGAGGAGGAATCTGAATGAGTCCTTGTGCGCTGGTGGGAAATTTGCAGGTGAACTGAGGGCTCCCTGGGAGGAGGAAGGATGGTGAGTAGTGGCATCCAGATAGGCGAGGCTGGAGGGGCCAGGCTGGTGGCCATCCTGCAGGGACAGCTTCAAGGAAGTGGCGCTTGATGCGGCAGCGGTTTGCGACCCAGATCCCACGGGAGGTGAAACGCTGAATGAGGAAGCACACTCCACACACAGAGGACCCGGCCGACATTTGCAAGCAGAAAAATAACACAGTGACTTTTATTTATTTTTCTGAAAGAGAATAAAAGCAGTAAAAAAAAATAGGAATGATACAGAATTTTGCTCAACAAAGTGATAGGAATTCAACAATGATCATTAGATTTCCCATTGCTGTCTTCAAATTAGTCGTGCAGATGACCAGATATAAGCATGCAAAATTGGTAAAAAAAATTTTTAAAAAGAAGAAAATAAATTTAAGCTTTAATTGTTTCTTTTAATAGACCAATAGAAATCAGAAGTATCAGCAATACCATTATATGAGCTACCCTGTGTGTATACATATATAATTTTCTCTTTCTTTCTTTCTTTCTTTCTTTCTTTCTTTCTTTCTTTCTTTCTTTCTTTCTCTCTCTCTCTCTCTCTCTCTCTCTCTTTCTTTCTTTCAACTTTCTTTCTTCTTTTTCTTTCTCCTTTTTCTCATCTCAGTTGTTCCTTCACTTTGAGCAGTTTCTTTCCCTTTCAAATTATCTATTGCACCTTTTGGATTTTATTTACTCTTTCAGGTACTTACACTAGGGAGACAATGGGATATTTACACATGAGGGTCTGATTTATTTCACTTATGAGTATGATCCCTAGCTGCATCTATTTCCCCATCAATTATTTTGATGTTTTAGGAAGATGCTTGGATAGCACAGTTGGGCAGATGTGGGTGAAAACAAGTGTAAGTAAAAACAGTGCAGAGAAGGTCATGAGGATTTCACTCTGGCTTTGGTCAGCAGCTAGACAAGCTTGAGTCAGGAGAGTTCAAAAGGGATTTATAAGTGGAAACCACTTCAGCATGCTCAAGTTGTCAAAAATGTTCATTAACTCAAGAGGCCCTGGAGGTGATGTGGAAGGCGTGAATGCCCATCATTCTGTGTAGTGGCGCTTCTATCAAGGAAAACTCAATCAAGTTTGGTTGATTATGAAATAGGCAGGGCTATGTTATTTGAAGCTTTTATCTGAAATTGAAAAAAAAGTTAGAGTTTTTGAATTCTAGGTGCATGCAGTCATCAATGAAACATGGGAAACATAACATTGGAAAAGACAGACAGGAAGTACTCTTGTGAAAGGGGCGATGAGTGTGGAGAGCTGCTTTTCCTGGGTGCTGAAGCCCTTGAGGATGACTTTTCTCTATCCAGGGTGTTTTCTCTTCTTTTTAGAACAGAAAAACTAGGTGTTGTGTGGGCAGCAAACATGGCTTTATGTGGGGAGTTAGGAGGCAAAGAAGCCACTGGACCAAAGTGGTGGGCGTCTGGATCTGCCATGAGGGCATGGGCATGGGTGCTGTTTGTGGGACACTCTGTGGATGTGGAACAGAGGATAGAGGGAGAGAGAGAGGTGGGGAGAAGGGATATACACACACAGAGTGTAAGTGAGAGTGAGAGAGAGATAGACAGAGAGAGACAGACAGAGACAGAGAGACACAGAGCGACAGAGAGAGATAGAGAGACAGAGAGAGACAGACAGAGACAGAGACAGAGAGACAGAAAGAGACAGAGAGATAGAGAGAGACAGAGACACACACAGAGACAGACAGAGAAAGAGACAAAAAGACAGAGAGAGACAGAGACAGAGACAGAAAGACAGAGCGTCATGGGCGGCTGAACAAATCACTCATTCTCCCTTTCCCCAGCGTGTCAGGGAAGTCTATGCTTCTTCCTTGGGTGGGAATCTAAACACCTTAAGTGTGAGAAGTTGGACTCCTGAGTGACTGTCTGGCATGCAGGCTCCATCGGAATGCTGGCTGCTGAGCTTGCCCTGGGACTTCTCACTGGGCCTCACAGCTACCAACGCCGTTGCCCTGGCGTACGGTCCGTGTAAACACGTGCTTGGAACAAGTTGCTCAAATTCTTAGTTTGTTCTTGTAAAATAGGAAAAAAGTATTGCCCACCTCACCGGATTGTCAGAGCACTGACTGAGACCACCACAGAGCGCCCCGTTCCCGCCTGACCCAGGCGGGCTGTAGGCTGAGTGGCCAGCCACTGTGCTTATCACTTGTGTTTCCATGATAACACCCTGACAGAGCCACGGCCTCAGGGAGCAGTGAGCATGCGCGGCCAGCCACTCTGCTTAGCCCCCAAGTTTCCATGACAGGACCCAGATGGAGCCAGAGTCACAGGAAGCAGACTGTCTCAACCTTCTAGCCAAAAAACAAGCATTTCTCAGCGATTAATCACACAAACCCAGATATCATCACAAACATTTTTGTAGCAAAATTCCCTGATGTTCAAGTTTTCCACTGATTTCTTGGCCACAGGCAAATCTTCAGAGCAGCTTTTACTGTCAGATATTTTATACGGCAATTTCCACTGACTTGAGAAATTTAGCCAGACTCTCCTGAATTGTTCTTTGAAGGACTTTGTGATCACGTGAATTAGAACAATACTGCACAAGGAAAAATAAATAAGTCAGCTTGGAAGAATGCAATATGTATGTGTGTATCTTTCAACAGGTTTATAATTTGAACTTACAATCAGAGCTAGATGTCCTTGTGTGCTGCTGATTCAATTTTTGAGGGAGAAAATCGTCTTCTCCAATGTGTCACGAAATGCCATCCAATTTCCCACCCACCAGCTCGCGCTGATTGAGCAGTCATGAATGCTCAGGTGCAAACCCTTGAAAGTAAAGCAGAAGTGAGGCTATAAATACATTGGGCTTATTGTTGGTGGATAAGTTGGAGAAAAGAAAACTGCTTTTGCAGGGAAATTCTAACTTAGGGAATTTCTGATGCAATATTACAAGTGCAGTAACTGCTAAACCTCGGGGTGAGATTAAGCACTATGCATTTACTCACTTTCCCGCCACTGGGACATAGCACCTGACGACCACAGTCTCCAGTGGCTTTAGTCCAAAGTCAGCTACCTCCAAGGAAGAGACCTATGGTGGAAGAGCAGGGCAGGGGACAGTTGCTCAACTCATGGCCACCAGGAAGCAGAGAGTTGGGAGGAGCCAGGAAAGCCGCATGCCCTCCAGGTCGCACTCAGTGCTGTCTCCAAGAAGACTGCCTCCAAAGGCCACAGCACATCCAGCGTGGCCTCCCCAGTGAAGGATCCACTGTTGAATAAGGAGTCTCTGTGACCCAGTGGCCCTCCCACCGCATGGAACTTTTAGGGAACATTCTAGATCTCAACTTAGCAGTGATGATGTTGCTCAAATGATGGCTCTGCTGGGGAAAGACAAGAATGTGGTACTTTTCCTATTAACAGTGTAACTAACCCAAACCTGTTCTTCGGGCTTGTCCCCAAGTCTGAGTGGTAATGTTAGCGTTTCCTACCTCATAACTATCTCACTACAGGTTAGTTGGAAAGGTTCTTCTTAAAGAGTGTCTCTGGGTTTATTTTTCTTTCAGCCTTGATTTTGTTATCAGAGTTTGGACCTCCTCACTCTGAATGCATTCTGTACAATTCTGCAGAGTTAATTTATCATGTTGTATTTCTGCTTTGAATCTATAATCATAATCATAATCATAATCCATAATCTTCCCTTCAGGTTTCTAGGCTCAGCACCCAGCTCCTGTGGCTTTCTAATTCCATCTTTACTATTGTCCTCCCCCAGGGCCTTCTCACAAATCTCTCTCTCTCTCTCTCTCTCTCTCTCTCTCTCTCTCTCTCTCTCT
>NW_004524731.1:1789801-1797673 GCF_000260255.1 Octodon degus
TCCCTCCCTCTCCCTCTCCCTCCCTCTCCACACACACACACACACACACACACACACACACACACACACACTCTTTCCCTTCCTCTGCATCCTGTGGGAGCCTTCCAGCTTTTCTGAGCATGGGGAATGCCATCCCCCCTCCTCATCCTGCTCTTCATCTGCTAAGGTCTATTCTGTGCCCAGCAACAGATGGATGCTAAACAGATCATGGTTCTTAGACCCCATGAAGTCCTCATCTGCCATAAAGAAGGTAAGCTTGAAGCGTTTGTAGGAAATTGGAGGCACCTTGAGACCATGATGTTAAGTCAACTAAATCGGACATTAAGCTTCACTACTGCATTTTCTCTTTTATATGAGAAATCCAAAATGTAAATAAAGAGCAAAATACAAGATGGACAATAGGAAGTTGAGAGAGTTCTTTTGTGAAAGGAAAGGGGACCAAGGGATGGGGGAGGGGTGGCAAAGGTATAAAAAGAATGAAGAGGTGTGACATCCACACATTGATGCCCAGGAGGAATGCAAGGTACTCCACACATGTACTAATGCACACTGAAGTTTAATAATAAATAATTTTAGCAACCCCAACATGATTATGACATTCTCAAAGCAGGCTTGGTCATCCTACACAGACCAAGGCCACTCATGCTTCCTCTTACCTCAGCAGGACCTGTGAAGAGCTGGCCTTGGTGGCCATGCAGAGATGTCATGGCCCTGGAGGCTTTCCGTGTTCTAGGTGCGGTCCAGGTCTGCTGCTCCTCTCTGGCTGAGGACTCTGGGATTCTCAGAACTCTCGGTGTTTTGTCTGCAGTGGGCGGAGGGGGTGAGAAGGAGGGAGAAGTGATGGCAGATAAGTGAACCTGAGATTCAGGGGCTGCTAGATTTGTTTGTATTTAAATCCTCTGCCCCCACAGCTGGCCCTGTTCTGCAAGAACATTTGAGGACACCCTGCTGTCCTTCTTGAAGACTTGTGAAGGCCTTCACAGACCTGGGAAGGGAAGAAGCCAGTGTCCGGGGACCACCGGCCATGGTCTCTCCCTGCACACAGCATTTCCCCAGCTCACGGTTCCCAGGAGCTGCGGCCACCAGAGAGACAGACCGTGGTGGGGCAGACCTGGAGGAGAGCAAAGGCATTGACGGGGCCGCGCAGCAGCGCTGAGAGCCAAGTGCAGCTGCATAGATGCCAAGGGGCACTGTGCAGTGTGTGTGTGTGTGTGTGTGTGTGTGTGTGTGTGTACCTGTGTGCGTGTGTGTGTGTGGGGGGTGAGGTGTCCAGAAGCTCTTGCCTGCCTGGTGCCCAGAGGTGGTGCCTGCGAGGACTCCCAGGCCATTGTGCCTTCCTTTCCGGGTGTCCTCCTGTGTCTTCTGGAGGCTAGATGCTCCTTGCATCAAGGAACAAAATGAAAAATGTGCCTGGAGTCTGCTGGTAAAGGAAGTTTGGAGTCATCCCCAGGCCTTGTTACATCACAGATAGCACATTTCTATCCTTATTGTAGAGTCCTGTCTACCAACTGTGAAGGTGCTGCAGAAGACAGAAATATAGATAAGGATGGAGGTTCAAGAAGGGCCCCTTTGAAAGGAGAGAAAGCCCACCTTTCATCGAGATCCTTCTGGGAGACAAAGCCAGCTTCTTGGCCTTGGGACACCAACCACAGCAAGGGGAGGATGCTATCTCCTCCTAGGTTTTAGTTTGGAGTTTTTCAAGGGGAACAATACAGTATAGGACACATATTTTCTAAGATTATTTATTATTATTATTATTATTATTATTATTTTATGTATTTGCTACAAGGTCTCACTATACAGCTTGGACTCCAAGGGATCCTCCTCTTTTCAGCCTCCCAGTGCTGGGGTTACAGGCATGCACCACCATGGCTGGACTTGGTGCCAGCTAAGTGCTCCTGGGGGCAGGGACGGTGCAGCTGATGCTGCTGGGGATTGAACCCTGGTCCACTGCACTTGCCTAACAGGCACTTAGTCTGCTAAGCTACCTCACCAGCCCAAGATTATTTATACTAGTCACCCAAAGAATCTGTTATGGTTTGTATCTAGTTGTTCCCCCAAAGCCTCATGAAATCATGGGGTGGGGACTTCTAGAGTTTGAGATTAACTCATGATCCACTGGGATTATTAGTGTAAGTACTGCTCCCAGCATAGGGCAGATAGTCTGAATGCAATTGAAGAGAGACAGACTTTCTCTCTGTTGCTGTTATTGCTCCTATTCCTCAATTTGCTCTCTTGCTCTTTGCCTCTGCCATGGAAGGTTGCCCTCTGCCATGTGCCGCTCTGCCTTGGAGCCAGCTGAGTAGGGACTGAAACCTCCATTAACTGTGAGCTGAATAAACCTTTCCTTCCTTCATTTTGAGTGTCAGGTATCTCTCCCAGCAATGAAAAAGAATAACTGAGACAGAATTTGGTACTGAGAGTGGGGTTGTTGCTGTGCCTAAACCTGACCATGTGGATTAAAAACTTTTGGGAATGGCTTATGGGAAGATATAGGAAAGCTTTGGAGACATTGATCACTTTCAAAGAGCTGGAACAGCCTTGGCTGTTCTTCTTGGGAGATTCTGGTCAGAGCTCAGAAATCCAGAGGGCTGATGGAAAGCTGGCCTGTGAAGACCAGGCGGGGAGGTTTCTGCTGAGAAGAAGGACAGCATTGGCTCTCGGACTCCCGATGATTTGTGCAATGGCTTGGCCCAAAGTGTCTGAATTCTGCTTATGTCCAGAGACTTTGTCTGAGACTGAGATTAAGCATGGCAGACTGATTAATATTTCAAAAGAAATTTCAAAGCAGCCAAATATTGGGGCAGTGGAATAGTTGTTATTGGGGGCTTTTAGCCAGATTTAAGTTGAGAATCAAGGGCAAAGAGCCCAGCAGGATGGTTTAAAATTTTGTGAGTTTGACCGGAAAGGAAGCTCCAATAAAGCTGTGGAATGCAAAGATAGAGCTGGAAGGCTCTCCATTGCTGGGAAGGAACAAGAGAATGGAAAGGATGGTCTAAGGACACCACTGAAGGCAGAAGGTCTCCACCCTTTGCAGCCTCAGAATTGCAAGGGAGAGGGACTTTGCTTTGAGAAGAAAGCCACTGAGCCCCATGTTCCAGAATGGTGGCAGTGGCCACAACAGGTTCAAAAATGGCACTGGCATGGAGAATTTGTTCCTTGGACTCACGGTTAGAGTGTTTATCACTCCAGGCACTCTACTTCTACAGCCAAGAGAGAAGGAAGCCTGGCTACTGCTCCAGCTGGCAGCAGCCCTTGGCGTCATCCATGTGGCATTGGTTTTAGGTGCATTCAGAATGCAGGATTTCTGAGGTTAAAAAGGCTTCCTCCTCAATTCACAAGAAAGCCTGAGAGGACAAGCAATGTGCCCCTGAGAGGGCAGTGTGTATGCACAGCTGTGAGTGAGAAGCCATGGGGGCTACCACCAAGAGTGCCATAAGGGCGGAGCCTCATGGAGCTCACAATTTGCCACAGATTGCTGTGGATGTCCCACATGGATTTATAGGACTTAATGTTTTTCCTTCTGGATTTTGGACTTGTGTGGGTCCCAATGCTTGGTATCCTGCTGTGTGTACCATTTGGAATGGTAATGTTTATCTTGTGCCATTGAATGTTGGAAGTGTTTAACTTTTCATTTATACAGGAGTTCACAGCTAAGAGTTTGCCTCAGGTCTTGAGGGAGATGTGGGACTTGGACTTTTCAGAAATGCTGAAACTGTTGGGACTTTAGCAACTCTTAGAGATGGACTAAAATGTTTTTTTCACAAATGGATGTGCATGAGTCTTTGGGGGCCCAGGGGTGGAATGTTATGGTTTGTGTCTAGTTGTCCCCCCAAAGTCTCATGCAATGGTGGTGCAGGCACTTCTAGAGCTTGAGACTAACTCACGATCCACTGGATTATGGGTGTCAGTGCTGCTGGGATTATGGGTGTGAGTGCTCCACTCAGCCTGGGGCAGAGAGCCTGAATGCAACATAAGAGATACAGAGAGACAGACTTCCTCTCTCTGTTGACATTGTTGCTGCTGCTCCTCCTTTCGCTCTCTTGCTCTTTGCTGCCACCATGGAAGGTTGCTCTCTGCCCTGTGCCACTCTGTCTTGGAGCCAGCTGAGTATAGACTGAAACCTCCATTAATGGTGAGCTAAATAACCCTTTCCTTCCTTCATTCTGAGTGTTGGGCATATGTCTCAGCAATGAGAGAAGAGTAACTGAGACAGAATCATATACAAAAAGAAAGTACAGGAAATCTGTCCACACACTACACAGTGCCTCCCTCAAGTCCACCTGGAGGCCTAGAGCCCATGACAATGTCTCATGCAGGCCTGTTTCATGGATCTGCCCTGGGAAGGCCCAGAGGCCAGTAGTCGAAGCTAGAAAGTCTGTTCCAGTGGGATGAAGGATTTGTGCTGGCAGGCGGAGGGATCTGCACTGGAGCCAGGAGGCAATGCTCAAGGTAAGAACCAGAGCTCCTCCAAAAAGTAGCACAGCCATCCTCAGTGACAATGAATGAGGTCCTGAGCTCCTCCAAGAACGAGAACAGCCAAGCTCCTATCAGGAAAGCCAACAGTTGTGACAAGCTTCTCCAGGAGACTGAGCTATAAGCCACCCTCCCCTTTGGAGCCAAGACGAGGGCCAGAAGTCCTCCAAGGTGAATGTTAGCCATTCTCAGAGACATCTAGGTCCCAAGCTCCTTCAATGATGAGAATAGCAGAGTGCACCAGACAAGCCAGCGTGAGGAGGGCCTCCAAAAGAAGCTGCCTACAGCCTCTCCGACAGCTTCCAGCAGCTTCTCTTTTTCTTCTCCAGTTCTGCCTCTTATGCCACCGGCAGCAGTCCTCAGGCGGGCCTCCCATGCCCAGCACTGTGCTGGGTCACTTCAGCTGGGCATTACAAGTTGTCAATGCATTTGTCATTACACGGCACCCCAGGTCGCTCCTGATGGCAAGTCAGCTTTCCCTCATGGGAATCCAAACACCCCTGAGCTGTGGCTGAGGAGGCAGCTCTAACACGCCCTGTGAACACAGGCTGTTTGCGTGATTGTGCACCTGTTAAAACTGTTGAATCAGGGCTGGCCAGACAGTGCAGCAGATTAAAGAGCCTGCTTGGGCAGACACAGGAACTGGGGTTCGATCCCCTGGGAGCGCTTAGATGGCGATTGAGACTGGGCGTGGTGAAGCGTGCCTGTGATCACAGTGCTTGGGAGGCTGAAAACAGGAGGATCACTACAAGTCTGATCTGTGTAATAAGACCTGTAGACACTGTACTAAATACATAAAAAATAAATAAGTAAAAATAAAAAATAAAATTGCCAAATTACTGCACAGCCAAAGCCTTTTTCATTTGAACGAGATCAAGATACAGTACATGACTTCACACAGGATCAGATTTAAAATGCTGCCAGGTCTATGGCTTGGAAAGCACTAGAAAATTTTAAATAGGGAGTGTTATATCTTATGGGAGTGTTAGCAAGTCTCTAGTCATACAAAGACATAGAGAGAAAATGTTTGAGGAGTGCCTTGGGGAAGGCTCACCTGCTGCACCACAGCACGAAGCTGGAGGCGTGATCCCTGCCCATACGTGGCCATTGCCACAATTACCCAAAGAGAAAATTCACACCGGAAGGGGTGCAGCCCCTCCCCTGTCTCCTGGGGTTAGCACCGATGAGCTCTTCTTTCCATCAGGAGCAGCTGTGTCCTCGTCCTCATCTTTTGGCCCCCAAAACATCACTTGCTCTCAGTTGTGGCAGACATTGCTCTTTCCCCGAGCCCCCATCACTGGGCGCCCAGAGGTCAGGGCACTGGGCCATCCCTGCTAGAGTCTGGCAGGGTCCCTTCCATGAAGAAGGATGGATGTGGCGGCGTTTTCTCTGTGCTCACTGTGTGGCCCGCTAGTGCCGGGCTTCCTGTATGCGAAATCTCACCAGCTCTGCTCTCCTCTGGCCTTTGAGTTTCCTACCTAATGTAAGCAGAAGCAAAAGCACAGGTAGGGTCCTTGGGAGACACTGTGGCCATCTGTTTCCACCTGGAGCCTGCAGAACAGACAGAGCCTGTGAGCTCGTGGTCACCTCCTGTGGGACCCTATCTCTCTGCATGTCCTGTCTTCCCTGGAGTCTTCAGCATGTCTGTTTGTGAAAGTCTCACTCGATGACCCAACACCCAGCCCTTCCTAAGGGGTTCGTCTTCGGAATTTGTATTTTTTTTCTCATACTTTAAAAAGAAACTCTTGCTTCTGTCTTTCTTTGATTTAAGAACTGCCCCTTGCCAGTGGCTTGCTTTGCATACCCTGCTGTGGCAGGGACACTTTATGCGGCCGCAAACCTGCCATGGTATTCCTTGCCAGGCAACTCCTGCAGGCCTGGATCCTGGCCAGTGTCAGAAGCGCATAATAAACATATAAAAATAGCCCTGGCTGGAGAAAATGATAGCTGGGCACAGAGCAGCCATTCTGCATGGCTGTGGGTGGCAGCAAGGTGCTGGGCAAGGACTGAGGCTGACCGTGTACAGGGACGTCTGTGGAATCCAGATTTCTTTTCTCCTCCAAATGAGCTCAAGAAAGGAGGGGTGGTGGGAGCTCTGCTCGATGCTCAGTTGGGGACTAAGAAAATGTGGGCACGCAGCCTTTCACCCAGGGGAGCTGGTGGCCCTGGCGCCACAGTTCTCTCGCCTCTGGAGACTGCGGGTGATCCGCCCCTTGTGTCTTGTATTTGGTGGTGAACGCTGTTGGCGGAGCCACCGTGAACTTCCTAAGTTGTAAGAAACTGGAGAGAATATTCATTTTACAGCAGGACAGACTAAATTGGGGGCCAGGTCAGACCCTGTCCTTGTCCTCACAGTGTGACACTGGTTGGGAGGGCAGCTCGCTGGGTGCACCTGGGCTCCAGACCTTTGAGCCTGCCCAGGCTTTGGGTGCTGTGCATGGTAGGCACTCTGTCAGGTGCCATCTGATGCATTCAGTCACTGCCGTCGCTCTCCTCCAGCCCGCATTTGCTGTGCTGCTTGACAGAGCACGCGGCGACCTCCGTGAAATGGCTTTCATTTGCACCCAACCTCTTGGAAAGCTCACTGCTGACAGAACGCACCTCACCACCTGCCCCATCCACTGGCTCAGGTGCCTGCACACTCTCCTTGTTCCTTAGCTGAGCAGCGAGCGGAGCGCTCCCATCACCACCCTCTTTTCTGAAGCTCACTTGAAGGAGAAAATGGGCTGGCAGGTCTGCTTTTCATGCCGAATGTGGGTGGATTCACTTCGTTTTGTCTCGGTGGCATCCACCACTTACCTTGTGTGTTTCTTCACCCAGTGAATATTGGACAGGAGGGATTCCTAGGTTGCCTAAGGATCCCTCCAGATTCGCTGGAGCTCTCATGGCAGAGAGAAAACAAAAATTCTTGTAAATTTCTTCTCTGTTTCAGATTGTTTTAATCTGGTCATTATAATGTACTTTATAATGCTAAGTTATTAAGTTTTATGTTGGTACATTTTTTAGGATTGGTTTATTTTAGTGTTTTCATACCAGCATTTCTTTCTTACCTGGATGCCATAATTTAAGAACTTCATTCTAGAAGCGTTCCCAACTTTTCACTTTGAAAGATCTGTGCCGACAAAGCTGTACCGGGCATGTCCAGCACATCTGTCTGAGCAGAGGCACTGCTGGCTGACTGAGCCAACAAATTCTACCATCTTGGAGGTCGCATCAGATAAGGGGGACTCTCCAACCTGAGACCCCAATGCGGGGGTTCTGGCTCTGCTCCCCGACTCACAGGTGCAGGCTCCCACCTGTAACCTGGCCATCTCTGTCGACTTTAAGGTCACCAGAGGGGTAGGTGAGCCATACACCTGTGGGATGTCCCTGCTGGGGCTGGCCCAGAATGGGCAC
>NW_004524731.1:1798108-1803627 GCF_000260255.1 Octodon degus
GACTCCCAAAGCGAGGCGACACACTCAGCTAGTGGCCTTTGCGCTTTGTGTGACCTGGGCGCATTCTTCACAGCACCTGGGGTCACCCAGTGTGCAGGCGAGAAGCATTTCACCTCAAAGATGAGCTTTATTTTACGGCTAACGACTACCGCCTTACGAATTTCACAAGGTGTAGAACTTGTGCCTGGCTTTATTTTCTTTAAAAATAGAGCCAGTACCTTAGAAACAATAGGAGAGCAGAAATTTTTAGGACATGTAGGGGCTTCTGCTTCTGAAAATCCTTAATAGTAGGAGGAGTACACAGCACGGGGACACGGAATCATCGTGCCCTGTGGTTAGACGTGACAGTGGGTGCAATCACAGGTATTTATAGGTTTAACTAAGGCAAGTGTGTCCCAGGCGGTCACAGGGGCTCTGATTTCAAGGACTGCGCTGCCAGTGAGTCCAAGGCAAGCCTGAACTGAAGACCCAGTTAAAGGAAAGAAACAGGGAAAGAAATTAAATACCAAAACGCCTCCTGATTTGTTTCTTTTCAGTGTGGAGTCCGTAAGGATAAGCACGTGATCTAAGAAATGACTCTTGGTTACAGGTGGCCTCAGACAAGCTAACCACGGAGGCCCAGGGAGAGAACAAGACCCCGCGCTTCCTAAGGAAGAGGCCTGCGTGGGGGTGCCAGCCTGGGCGCGGGAGCCCCGCCACCTCACGCCCACTGGTGCTGACTTGCTCGCTCTGTCCCTTTTCTTTTTGACCAAGTGTAACTAACCAGCGTGAGCACGGATAATACCACCTAAGGGACCCCCACTGCCCAGAGCTTCCTGCGTCCCTGGACACCCGACAGCCTGAGCGCATCGCCTCCCAGCTCCCCACAGGTCCTGCCTTTGGGCTCTTTTGGACAGCGTGATAAAGCACAGGGGATGCCGGGTAGCTCCTGTCGGCGGTGGTCCGAGCTGCTCAGGATGCAGCAGCTGGCAGGAGGCTGTCTTGACCTGGCGCGGGAGCTTCCGCCGGTAGCGCTGGGGTCACAGCTGTGAGTACGCACACACACCTGGAGCCGCGCAGTGGGTGCGCAAAGCTGCACTCGGAGTAGGCTTCGTCCGCGCATGCGTGTGCTCCACAGCTTCAGAGCCGCCCAACTGTGGTTTGAAAATATGTTAAAAATTGTATGATGGCTCCTGCTTGTAATGCTAGCACTCCAGGAGGCTGAGGCTGGAGGGTCGAGAGTTCAAGCCCAGCCTAAGACTCTAACTCAAACTAAAAGGGAGGGGGAGGCTGTGAATGTAACTTATTTGAAGCCTTGTACTCAGCTTCCAGTGCCACACACACACACACACACACACACACACACACACACACACACAGGCACACACACACAGCATCTGTATTAAACATGTCGAAACCTTTCCTTGTCGTCCCTAAACAGTGCCGTAGAAGACTCCCTTAGCTCTTACATTGCGTTGGGTAGTGTGAGCGATCCCGAGATGATCTGAAGCATTTGGGAGGATGAGTTTATTTATCCCCAGCATGGAACCGAGTTGAATGAACGTCCGGACCCTGTGCATTGCCCTGCAGTGGCCCTCACCGTGAGGTGCTACTAAGGCCCTTCCTGGACAGTTCCCCCGCTGTGCTTCAGCACCGCTCTGAGGGGAGTGTCTGCAAGAGCCGGCGTTCACGCTAACGCTCGGTTGAACGGACCTCATAGGCTCTTGGCCTTATAGAGCCTGGATCCAGATGGAGAAAAAACTTGGTTTGTGCACTCGGGGACAGGCACACACCACTCAACGAGTGCGGGGAAAGCTGGGTGTCCTGGTGCAGCCCGGGGGCTAAAGACCCCGGAAGGGCAGAGCTCTGGGCCGGCGAGGGCGTGGGGGGAAGAGGAAGCGTGGAGCTGCGGATGGGCAGAGGTGCAGGCCAGGGGACGCTGACTCCAAACCCCTGGAGGCTGGTGCGAGGACAGGAGAGGAGAAAGGGGTGAAGGAGCCCACGAGCTTCCTTCTCCGGAGGAGCAGCGCCAGTACAGCTGGGAGGAGACAGCATGGTGAGGGTGTCTGGCTGGGGTGCCCTGGGCAGCACCGGCAGGGCGCAGGGTCGGGGACAGTGCCACTCGGGTCTCTGGTGAGACAAGGGAGACGAGGGCAGGTGGCCAGCGCCCTCAGGAGAGCGGAGCCGGGAACAGGGAGCTTTCGGAGTGAAATCCATCTACTGCAAAGCTGCACAATAAAAGAGTAATGGCTTTCTTATTGAAGCCATGGAGGAGAAAACAGTTCTCTTTTTTACTGCAATTTTGTGAAGCAAGAAATGGTCACACAGACCATAAGGAAATGCCAAGAAACCTCCAACCAGTTCTGGTGTGTTCAGCAACAACAGGATTCTGTTCTCTGCTGCCATTTCTATTTTGGGATGTAATTAATTATAAACATAGGTACTCCACTGAACTTACACAGAAGCAGCTTAAGGAATAAAATATGACAGGCACACTAGGACGGTGCAGTTAAAATCTCCACCCCAAAGCACTGTGAGGATGAAGATAAGTGACTTTTGTCCCAAGAACATTTGAAAAATAATCCAGAAGTCATCTGTAGCTTTCTGTTTTAAATAATTCCAACAGAAAGAGATATATTCCAAATATACCGTTATATAATTTAAAATATATAAGGTAGTATTATGTAAGGACACAGGTACATGTGGGATATGAAAACTAATACAGAAAAGCATGTGCAAATTCCAAACTGAGGTTAATGGTTGCTTCCAGGCAGCTAGGAAAGGCAGCAGGACAGGCACTAGGGGTTCCTGGCTCCATCTCCAACTCCAAGATCCCAACAGCATTTGAAACATATTCATCAAACCCAAATAATGAAGCTGAGACTATAGCAATCCAAAGTGGTGCCCGCTGTATTATTTTCAGCATATTTGATAAATTTTGTGGTCAAATGTTTAAAATATAAATGACTTTTTAAAAAATTCCTGATATTAGGATAGAAATGATCTTATTGCATGGAGGGCCAGAAACTTGTCTCAAATCCTGTTTTCTCTCACTTGTCATCGACATGTTCTATTAGAGCCTGTTTACCTTGGCTTCTGTGACCTCGTGGTTTAGAAAGTGACACACCCTACAGCAGTAGCTGCTGAAGAGAATATTTGTCACCTTAAGGTAAATGGCAAACTTATCAGGATGCTAATTGTTAAGGAGAAGTCCTGGGGCGTCACACTCACAGGTCCTCCTAGTGTTGTGTGGTAGAAAGGCTCGGCTTTAGGGCCAGAGCATTGGTTCTATTTGCCCTCTTGCAAAAAATAGTTGATTAGTGTAGGCCAACCTGATAACTTCTATTGCACTTATTTTCTTTGGCTATGAGGAAAACGCGCTGTAAGTGGCTGTCCTTTGTGTTGTAATCTGCTTTTCTTTTCCAAGATTTCTTGCTAAGCTTGCTTAGGGCACTACTTTCTTCCTAAAAGTAGTTCAGTAGTATCTTTGAAAATTGTGTACAAATGTATTGAAAGTAGATAATTTTAAGGGGCATATGACATGTATGTGGGCAGGCACACAAACTCTGAGTGTGCAATTTGGTCACATTTTCACTGTGCACATGGTCATGTAGCCAGGGTTGAACTTGAGAAGTGAAAGGTTACTAGGGTCTGAGGGGCCCCCAGACCCGCTGCATGTAAGGTGTTTACATCTACCTTGACTTTCAATGTCACGGATTGACTCACCTGCACTGAAAACACAAAAGTCAAAGAGCAAAGAGCTCCCTGGGTCTGAGTGTTCTGTTTGGCAGTACGTCAGAATAATCACCTTAATGTTGTTTCAGCTGTATTCTGCACGTCAGATATAACGGGCTGGCAAAATCTTCCAAGCGCAAGCGCATGCGTGTCTGGCCTTGTGGGTCCTGTGGCTACAGCTCAATGGCTAGTCCTGCTGTAGTGGTGTGAGAACAGCTGCAAAACATGTGTGCACCAGCCAGAAGCCTGAGGGGGAGCTGCCCGTGCCCGCAGGGTGAGCTGCTTGTGCCCACAGGGTGAGCTGCTCATGCCCACAGGGTGAGCTGCCTGTGCCCGCAGGATGAGCTGCTCGTGCCCGCAGGGTGAGGAGCAGACACTGGGTCGTCTAACCTCCTACCCACAATGCATCAGAATGTTTTTGTCTATTCTGTTGGCGACGGACCTCATTTCCAGCTTTAAATTATAAGGCATAGTCCTAATAAGGATGATTTGTACCTGCTGTAGCGGGCGTGTGCATAGATCTCTATGTGCTCAGGTTGTAATTACTGGGTTACAGAGTGTGCTTTCATGGACACCATCAGAGGATTCACCATGTTGCGCTCTGACCAGTCGCTGTAGATTTTCATCTGATTGACATCAGTAACAGTACTTGGTTTCATCTATGATTTTAATCACTATTGCGAGTACGCAATGACAGCACGTTATGGTTTTAATTTGTGTTTTCTGATAACTAATGGCATTAACTACTTTTTTGTTCACTGAGTATATTTTCATTAATGAGGCACCAATTCAAATCTTTTTTCTGTTGACTTGTTTGCCCATTCTTACTGATTTTCAAGAGCTCTTCATGTAATCCTTTGACAAACACATGCATTGCAAATACCTTCTCTCCTCTGTGGCTTATTTTTTTAAACTCTCCTAAATGTGTCTTTGTGTCTTGACTTTAACATGTTCCAAATCATCCTTTATGGTACATATATTTTATATCCTATTTAAGAACCATCGCTTACCTTTTGTGAGGAAAATCCATTTTATGTAGCTATTAGTTTAATTTCTAGCCCTCCTTACTTTTGTTACTTAAAAAATAAGTGGACCAAAAGTTACTCAGTGACCTGCTATGTTTCTCTGACTTTACAGCATGAAGCAAAAGCTACCCTGTAGGAGACCAGTGAGTGTACAGGAAGCCTGAAGCCTGCCTACTGCAGTAAGCTTGCGCTTGTCTTTCAGCTATTTTCAGGAGAGAGCATGCCATCAAACACTCAAGCTTCCTGTACAAGGAGCGAAAAGACAGAAAGCACTGGGTGCTACTGTCCTCATCAGCTATACACATCCAGCAAGGTTAATAGCATGTTTGGGTCTCTAGAATTTTAGCATAGCCCCAGGGGCGAAGAGAGAATTTGGAGATAGGCAGGAAGCCAGTGAGAAGATCGGTGACATGGAGGTGACGAAACATCTTCTGTCTCCATTTCCCCTTCTGGGAGAAATATCAGATGCAATATTTACTTATCCCTGTAGATAGAAATATTATAGAAATATTATTGTTGAATAACACAAGGTTGTTAGGTACAAGAAAGAGAGGCAGAGCGTGCTGTTAGTAACCACCCGTCTTGGAGGTCTTGCAGTGCCCACCGTTGTGCCAAATACCTTTCTGAAATGCTATGTGCAAGCACTGGTTACCTTAGCTAATGAGACAGTGTGTGAAATGAGCCTCAGACATCCCATCCATCCAAGCACTCCCAAAGGAGGGGCTCAGATATTTAACAGAACCCAACTGACATGATAAGGTACAAGAAAAATTTACAAAA
>NW_004524731.1:1804674-1837613 GCF_000260255.1 Octodon degus
AGCCGAGGACGTAGGTCAGCAGCACAGCCCCTGCCTGGCACACACGAGGTCCCGAGTTTGAGTCCCAGAATCTGCCCCATAAAAACAAACAAACAAACAACCCAAAATAAAACAGAAAATAGTGGAATTCATAGGATGCTAAAAGCAGGTCGATGTGCGTGACAGAGCCATAACTGCTGTGGAATGTTAAGCTCTAGCTCTGTGGCGTGTGCTGAGTTCCTGCTCCCCTCCCCCCCGCTGGCTGCACTGCCCCCCCACCCGCTTCTTTATTTTCAAATCGTCTGGTGATTTGAGAAATTGCTTGGACTGGTAAGTCTTACATATGTCCACTGGTTGCCAAAAACTCAGACTATCACTCCCAATAATATTCATCATGTTGAAAGAATTCGAGCATATATACAGACAGATATATACAGAACCTGCCAAAAATGTACACAGGCTTCAGGTGAAGAAAAACAATGTGTTTTCATCAGATGGCTTTGCCCTCCTGTGGGGCCCCCTGCAGATGTGTTTCACAGAAAACTCACTACATTGCTGGCCCTTAGAGAAGAAACTGAAGCTGCACATGCAGCAGTCTTGGTGACCCAGGTCACCCCCGCGGCAGTTCGCTGTATGAACTAATAAATGTCTGGAAGCTGGTGGCCCCCACTTTGATCTCCTCTTCAATGACAGAGGACAAAGATAACCCAGATGAGACTCATGACATCTCAGTAAATTTACTGCTAAAACATTGCTGCAGGCTTTCCTTTTCCTGAAGTGTGCATGCATTTTTTTTGCGGGCTGTATATATTTACATGTGTATGGAGAAACATTAGGAAGGAATGAGAATAAAAAATCTGGGAAGTAACCTCAGGACCTCTGGGGCCGAGGGCTGGGGACAGAGGGTGAGAGAGGACAGTGACAGGCTTGCTGATGGGAACAGGGTACAGTTGTGTCATGTGACTACTGAGCCCTTCTAATGCTGGAACTCAGATCTGTAAATGTGAGCATGTTGTGATAGAGTATTTAAAAAGTCTTAAAGATATATTCTGCAGTGTCCTAAGTTTAAACAAGTTTTCCTAATTTACCTCTTTTGTTATCAATCTGGACCCATCAAAGTGACAAATCTCCATCTGTCTGTCTGTCTGTCTACCCATCCAGCTGTCTATCTATCCAGCTGTCAAAAAAATGTGAGAGGATGCTTCAAGTTGTCCCCTGAGGTACAAGAAGAGTATAGTAGGCATTGATTGCAACTTACTTTACTTCAATACTCTTACTTTAACCCCATATACTTTTTATGTGAAAAAACTAGCTTAAAATATATGTTCTAAAATTGCTATGTGTAAAATACCAGTGTCAGAACATATTAATATAATATAAAATATACAACATTAGTATGATATTGATAGAATATTGATACAGTACTCAGAGAATGCCAAAATCATGTCAGCATTCGGGACTTGAAATTCACCTGTCTCAGAAATAGGTCAAAGACACAAGGCTCAGCCAAGGTAAACGAAATTAACGCAGCCAACACTGTGAGCATGGAAAATCCTTAAATCTTGCTCATTTGCTGTCATGCAGATAGAACTCTCAGGCCTCAGTATTATGGATGTAGAAACAAACAGAGATGTGGAGACTTCGACGACGCAGCCCCCTGTGTAGTCCCCTCAGGTGTACTTCCCCAGCAGGGCAGGCGACCCTGCTGTGAGTCCTGAGTTGACGACAACGACGGCTGTCCTTTTCCGAAGAGCTATTGTTGCACTCACTTCAACAACACATACACTAAAACGTTGTTGTTACTGTGTGTGCCACAGAGGGCAGGGCCTGACCAGTGGTCTTTACCGCCGAGGAGTTTCCTCTGTGGTGGAAGTCTGTGCAGTAGAGGGGAGGGGCAAGAGGAAGTGTCTTCACGTTTTATCCTGAAGGAGGTGAGGAAGATATACATTAATGCCGTAGTCATTCCTAGAATGACTTAAGCATCCATCGTTCTTGACTTAAGCTGAAAACATGGAAGAAAAACAATATAACAAAAAAGACTTAGATAGAAGTAATCAATAAGTATAGAAGCATCAAGTACATTAGAAAATTACAATCATTGTTGAATTCCTATGATTTTGTTTAGTGAAACTCTGTTGTTTCTAATTTTTTTTTTTACTATTTTTATTCTCTTTAAAAAATTAGATAATATTAGACCGAATCCATGAAACCAAACACAATCAAGACAGCAGGCTATATCTTAAAAGGACAACATAACAGAATGATACTGCTATACAGATAATCATTTTCCAGTATTTCATAAAAGAGAAAAATACACCAGTTCACAAACATAAAATGTAACTTAGGTTTGCATAGTTAAAATGTAGCCTTTTGAATAATTCCTGTATATAATGAGGTGATCATAACGACATGTATATTATTCTCTGACGTTTATCAATAGTTGGTATGAGTAGTGTCAGAGCTTTCCGTGTTACTCTACCTGACAGAGTTTTATTATGCCCTTTAAATCAAGCCTCAACGAGGGGCTGTGTCGCGGCTCAGGTGACAAAGGTGCAAGACACTGAAGCAATTTGAGGCTAATTGCAAGCGCCCTGGCCTGCTTGGCAGTCTCCAAAGGTGAAGAGCAGGCTGCCACGCTGACGCAAAGGGAGGCGTTTGCTGCGCACTGAGCCTTTTATGCGCTCACTCCCTGTCAGGCGGGCGAGGGAGGTGCTCGCGGATGAGGCAGCAGGTCCTGAAAGGGATGATTCCGGTTAGTACTGACCCCCTCGGGTGCTTCTCCTACGAGTACTCCCTGGTATATGCGGCAGATTTATTTGTTTGTTTCTCAGTGTAAGTTTAAAGGTCAAGTTGATATTGAATCTAAGATTCAGGCTTATGTTCCTTAAGGAGAAAGAAGGATTGGTTCGAATGAAGGTGTATCGACCCATCTTTTTCTTTTCTTCATAATATACTAAAGGGAACCGGAACCACTACACTGATGTGTCCCTGTCCTGCATGAAAGCAGTTCACATTAGAATTATCTTGATTGAAATGAAATGCGTTTATTGTTGTTTTTTATCCTTCACGCTCTCCTAATATCGAAGTGCAAAACAGAGCCTAGTGATAACAGCATGGCACATACAGCCTACTTTACTGTTACTTTCTGGGGCCTTTCAGCTTTTTGCCTCCTTCTTCTCTGTTTTAACGTGGAAAAGACAGCCCTAAGTGGAGTGCCGCCACGGCACACTCAGCGGACTGTCACCTGCGGCTTGGGGAATCTGCTTCCATTTCTCCAGCTTCACGCACTCAGCTGTGCAGGGTCCACAGTGACCTAGAAGTCACTCAGCAGCTGCGTTCCCCAGGCTCCGGAAGAAAACCGAATGGCCTTAGCCTTTGCTTACAAACAGGTTGAGAGAGACCAAGAAACCCAGCGATTTCTGTGGTTGTTGAAAGGACTGACACTTTCTATTTCGGTTGGAGAGACCAGTTTGTTCTCCACCTCACAGAGCCACGCGGCTCATATTTCACTCACGAATTTCACGTGATGTCCTTGTAGGAATGCTAGCCAGTGGCTAGGGCTGTCGCGGCCCAGAGCCCTGCTGAGCTTTGCTGTGAAGGAGGGAGACGCTGTGGCCTCCTTGGCTTGCAGTGAGGGCAAGTCCGGCACCGCGAGGTTAGACTCTGTTCCCTGAGACTACGGAGAGTCGGCCATGTGCAGGCTCCCACGGTCTTCCCTGGGTCAGACTTGTTTTTAACTTTATTTTTGTTCCCCGTTTATCAGTGTCAGGCAATGAGCAGGTGCTCGGTGTGTATTTATTGAACATACGTATGAAAGTTCATGGAAAGATAATTGCATCATTATGTTGAAGACTTTAATATACAGTTGTTATTTGATGCAGTTTTAAAAGCTGGAATAATTTGTGTCTTGGGTTGCTTGCTCCTCTGTAAGCAGTTCTTTCTTTTACTCCCAAAGCGTACTTGAAAACCACCAAGAGCCGAGAGCCAGGATTCTTTCAGTTCTCAGGTGCCGTGTGAATGCACAGGGCTCATACCATGTAAACTAAAATTCCCTTCAGCTCTCTCACATAAATAACATTTTTTCATAATTAAATTTCATTGGAAATAAAAATTTAGTTTGGAAATTTAAAATGGAAACCATTATAAAATCACATGATTTAAAAATGCCCCCCCCCCTTTTTTTTTTTGTTTGTTTGTTTTTTAAATTGGGCTAGTGCTTTGCCATATTCTAAAGTCTGTAGTAGTGAGGTCTGAGAGCAAAAGCTAGTGTCACTTGTGCCATCCCTCTCTTGTCCCCTCTGGATAACAGGTGCAATTGCTTACTCTTGCTCAATTAGGTCTTTACTCCTACCACTATTCCTCTACTTTGGAAATGCACATTGAGGTGCTATTTGCTGCTTTCCCTCTATGAAGATTTAAGTCTCGCCCTCCCAACGCTTCTTGCCCCACGCTTAGGACTAGGTCACATTCTCAGCTACAGCTGCTATTTCAGTGCTTACAGACAAGCGAAGTAATAGGGTCAGGTTACTTTTTGGTTTTCCTCTACTGAATATTTACTTCAATTTGCTAGACCTTTTCTGTTCTCAGTGTTTAAAAGTAAATAAAATCAGGAGCATCAGTTTATATACCCTTCAGGCCAACTGCCCATAACCGTCTAAACAAAACTTAAGTCCTTATGCTTTCTTGGAAACCCTAAGCTACACATAAACAGAAGCAATTATGGTTTTGGTTCTGATCCTCATGACCCAGTGACATTAAGCCAGTCAGTTACAAACAAATCAGCATGCACAGTTCAATTTGCTTTAGGGAAGAACAATGTATGGAGCGAGCCATTCAGGAAAGAGGGGTACTTGCCTCCTGTCCTTTGCAAATGGTGCTGGAACTGCGCTACAGCAGAGGCTTCCTGCCCAGATTCAGTGCCCAGGTCTCCCTGCGTCTGGGCTCTTGTCTCATCAGCACAATGGCTCTGAAATCTCTAACTTAATCTGATTTTACCATTGACAACCTCGGTGACATTACTTGGGATGCTTGGAAGATCAGTGAAATGCCTCCTGGCATGCTTTCCAGGTGATGAGATGGAAAAGCCACCTTTCCTCCTGTAAGGACCCCTTTCTAGAATGTTCTGCCCCCTTCCAGCTCAGGCGGGGAGGGGCAGCACTAGGCTTCCTGTCTCACCTCTGGCTCTCTGTGGGATGCATTGTCGCTCTTGTCCTAGGTGTTTGTTCTTGGCTTACAACCTCATTTTCTGAAGCAAATACTCCAGTGAATTCTTACAGCAAAGGGGCAGAGGAGGTAAAATTGCCTGTCAACATCTTAGAAATCATGCCATTTCTCTTGACGGATGGTGCGGCTGGGTATAGAACTGGGCCTCCAGATTTCCCTCACTGGTTTTCAGCTACTTTTGATATCACCGAGAATTTTGATTCCTACTTTTTTTGTGGTCCTATATTTTCTTTTTCTCAGAAGGCCTTTGAGCTTCATCATTTTTTAATCTCTGCATTTTAAAACTCCACAGTGATGTACCTTACTTTGAATCCTTTTTGCTTTTAAGTCAGGGTGAACACAGAGGAATTTCATTTTGAAAAGTCACATTATTCAGGTTGAGAAGCTTTTGGAATGCCAATTTTTTAAAAGAAATCTTTTATTTATTTATGTATTTGGTACAGGGTCTCACTATGCAGCTCGGACTGTCTCAGCCTTCCCAGCGCTGTGATTACAGGCGTGTGCCACATGCCCAATTTTGGTGGCGGCATGGTGCGGCCCTGGCTTAGCATGCAGTGCCAGGATGTAACCCAGGTCCTTAGGTTTGCCAGGCAGGTGCTTTGGCCACCGAGCTATCTTCCCAGCCCTGTGAAATGTCAATTTTAAATAATTCCATTATTTCTATTTTCTCTATTGTTTCTGGAAATCTTTTCTTTCTTAAAATGTATTTAGGACAAGGTCTCTAAGGTCTCACTAAGTAGATCAGACTCCGAGTGATCCTCCTGTTTTCAGCCTCCCAAGTGCTGGGATTATAGACAGGCAGCACCACGCCCATTCTCAAACTCTGTCTCAGCCTGCTGCGGGGGGGGGGGGGGGGCACGGGGGGGGGGGGGGGGGTGGCGCCAGCGCGGCATGCCGGGGATTGAACCCTGGCTGCTGTAACTCTCGTAGCCGTGCTGTTCTGGGCTGCAGCGTTTACCTGTGGCGCGCTCCTCTGTACATCTGGAAACAGGACTTGCATGCATTGCGAAGGTGGTAAGGCCCAAGTGGGACCCTCTTGGGTGCTGTGTTCCCTAAACCTTCTAGCGCTCCCTCTGAATCTCCTGGTCCACCACCTCTCAGACCCACGCGGGCTTCGCTGTGTCTCCTGGGTGTCCGGGAAATGTGGTGTGGGGGCTGCAGGCAGAGTGCTCCCTGGGAAGACCCTGAGAGGCTCTCTCCTAAGTTTTTCCGCTCCCATCATGCACGGAGTTAGAAATAACTCCTTGCAAACAGCACCCTGAACTCACCAAACGAAGGAGTTGGTGATGCTCTGAGACATCTTTCTTCCTGGAATGACAGCAATAATGACATACACGTCTTTAGCTTGAGATGGAACCAACACCCAGTGCGGACCCGGGAACTCAGGGGCCTGTAAATGCGCTGCCCCCCCCCCAGTCCCAAGAGCAGCGGGGAGGGGAGGCGTGGAGGACACAACACCAGCGCTGGTGGCACCACAACATCCTGGGCTTTCCTGGCCTGGAGCAACACAGAAGTGGCTCAGATAGCACTTCCACGGCCAGCCGGAGAAATAGTGTGGAACAATCCCGATGCCTGAGTCACTTAATAATGGCCGAGATGGCCTCTTGAACTGCAAGGAAACCCGGCCTGAAAGGACAGGGAGGGCTGAGGGCCTCCGAGCATTTCTTTCCTTTTGGTTTGTGGTTTGTGCGCACAAGGCCAGAGGCCGCCTGGCCTCTGTGAATCACTGCGCCAGAGAAGCTCTGCCATGGGTGGGTCACTAGCTGCTCGCAGGGAGAGCTCCGCTTTCCTCTAGCAGGGGCGTTTCCGACCTTAGACGCCGCTGTGTGCACCCTGGGCCGGGGGCTCAGGCAGACCAGCCGCACCCTAGAATGCCAGGAGAAGGCCTGGCAGGAGGGAGTGGGTGGCTGGCACCGCCTCTGGGAAGGCTGGGGACGAATGCATGGGTCACCAGCCCAGCTGGCCCAGGTCGGGGCTTTCTTTGCTCTCTAGGGTACCCCTTGGGTTCGCCCACAGCGTGGGCCTGCCGCTAGACATGAGCATTAGCAAAGCTTAACTTTGTGACCACTGCTGTGACACGACGTAAGTGCTTCCTAAGCACTGCAATCTGAAATTGTTCTGAGCTTGAAGACACTGGGGATAGCTCTAGTCTTTAATTTGTACCTTACACAAAAATCTTTTTTAAAAAATTATTTATTTATTTGATACAGGGTCTCACGATGCAGTTCAGAGTCAAGGCAATCCTCCTGTCTCAGCCTTCCCAGCGCTGGGATTACAGGCATGTGCCACCATTCACGGTTTGGGGGCCATGCGGGACTAGTAATGCAGTACTAGGGATTGAACCCAGGTCCTTGTGCTTGCCAGCTGAGCTATCTACCCAGACTGTTACACAGAAATCTTTAAGAAATTTATGACTTTTCTTAACCTTTTCTACATATCTATTTTATTTTTTTAAAATTATATTTATTTGTGTGTGTGTGTGTGTGTGTGTGTGTGTGTGGCCAGCTCAGCCCACCAGGGGGCGGGGCTGGCTGGCATGTGGTGCTGGGGGATTGAACCGTGGTCCCTGTGCTTTGCTAAGCTTGTTCGAAGTAGGTGCTTTAGACCACTGAGCCATCTCACCAGCACTTCTCTACATATCTATGTTAGAACAAAAGAAAAAATTGTGCATTCAAACAAAAAAAAAAAAAGTGCTGCCAGAGTCTAAGCGTTTGTTCTGAAAGGGGAAAGGAGCCTGTTTCCTTAGTTATTTACTTTTACTCTGTACAAACCTGCGAAAGAGCTGCTTCTTATTTCTTGATCTCATCAGTGCCATAAAGCCCTCGAGAGCACACTTCTCTGGGTGCAATATTTCCAGCGTTCGTCCCATTCCTCTGGGAACTGTCACCTGTTTATGGTGGCTCTGTGAGGAAGACAGGTTTGCCTTGTAGAAATGGTTTACTGAAGGTGACAGGGCTTCTGCTATGCCTCGCCCGGCACCGGGGGGGCGCGGATCTGTCCAGGGCCTGGCTGATGGTGCAGAAGGAATGGTGCTGGTTTTCCGGACTGTTTGATGGGGCTATTTAGGGGCATCAGCCGAGTAAACTGGCGTGACCTGATACACTAATGAAAACATCATTAGGATGAGCGCAGCCAATCCTAGGCAATAATTTATCCATGGGAGTGAGGGAAGAAAGGCGTAGGGGCCACACAAGTGCATCCTGGTGGTTCTGCATTCGAGTGGTGGGTTCACAGCTGGGGCTGCACATTGTCACCATGACCCATCTCATCAACCTCAACTGTTATCATCACAGACAAACCTGAGCCATCCTCTTGTCCTCCTGCCAAGCCACACAGGATGGCTGCCCAGATGGTGGTGCTGTTGATGGTTTTCCTCCTCTAGGTGCTGCCTGTCCTTCAAAGCCTTGGCAACTTCCACCTATTCGCTGGGTCTTGCCAGAGCTCCTCCTCTTTCACCAGCTGGATGGGAACATGATACCAGCACAAGTTACCTGTAATACTTCTGTGGGTCCTGGAATATTTTCCTTTACATAGAACTCATTTAAACTGCCACCTTAAATCATCTGCTTCTTCAATATATAAAATAAGTTAATTAATTTATAATTGGAAGTACTACTAGATTTAACTCTGTGCCAGGACCTGTGTCAACTTCTATGCATTAATTATCTTATCAAGCCTTTCCTCACAGAAATCCTACACACACAAAATGGGCATTGCCTCCACTCTGCAGATGAATATACTGAGGCAAGTGATCTTACATAATTTGTTCAAGCTCATCAAATGATGAAACAGCAGCTCCCAACCCAGCCCGCGGGTCTTCCTAGTCCGTCACAGTCTGTGCTACTATAACAAAATATCACGGGCTGCCGTGTGGCTCAGACTCAAGAGATCTCTTTCTTGGAGTGTTGGAGGCCGAAAGACACAAACCAGGAGTGGAAAGATGTTCTGAGGCCCTCACGGTGAGGATCAGGCTGCAGCATACGAATCTTGAAGCTGGGTGCACTAATACCAAGCCGGTGACCTAGCCTTAGATTTCATGCCCCGCAGCTTTCAGACACATAATGAAGTCCACTGTGAAATTATTTTGTCTAGTGGGGCAGCATCAATATCCTTGGACAGCCCCTAATGCAAGTAATAATTTAATAAAAATTTGCCCTTTATGAAGGGAAAATTTATTGACTTTTTAGCTGGTTATAAAACAGCATTTTACACCTTGAGAATAGATCTATTAAAACCATTTTACTATCTTCTTTAAACCATCTTAAATTGTTTCATTGAATGATTTTTAAAGTGTGGAATTGTATTTTGTTTATTTTCTATTCTTGAATTGTTTTGTCTATCAATAGCTATGTGGCTTAATCCAAATACAATTGACTGACTTTGCCTATAAACTTTTGTGTGTTCCTTCCCAACAGTTTTCTCATCATGTTGGTAATTTTTCCCTTTATTTCCTTACCCTTAAACAGCTTTTTGCTGGGGGTGTCTGTATCAGGAAATTTTAAGTCTTGGTACAAATATATTTATTTGAATGGAAGTAACTCTTCAATAGTTATAAACTTATGATTCACCAGGCCAAAGGATAAAATTATGCAAAATTTCAGAAAAACTCTAATGAATCTCATTTTATAAAAGACAGATGTCTTCATAAGGCCCAGTTTTCTGAATGAGGTGACCCCTGAGAAACCTCTGAGAGCTCTGTGCCATGGCTTATAATTTAGACATCCTCCCAAACCTCATGCACTCATGTGTGGGGATTTTTGGAAGCGGCTGGATAGATTAAGGGTGTATGGTAAATGAATTAGTCCACTGGTTGCTTCAGTGTAGTTCTGTGTGTGGATGACAGGAAGGCTTACCCTACATGTGGGTGGCATCCACCAATAGGCTCAGCCTGGGGGGATACAAGAGAGAGGAAGGCTCCCTGCTGCTCCTGTTTCCTCCCTTCTGGCTGCTCTGCCACAGACTGTTTCTCCTCTCTGACACTTCTCTGCTGTGCCATGGTGCCTTGGAGCCAGCAGGCCAGGTGGTCTGAAACCTCTACAAACTGTGAGCTAAATAAACCTTTCCTCCTTTCACTCGTAGATGTCAGGTATTTTGTCCCAGCAGCAAGGAAAGTGAGTGAGAATGCTGCTCACCCACCCGTACCCAGTTCTTGGGACTTACTGCCTCGTCTGGTTCTTTGCGTCTGTGCTGTGGCAAACACTTGGGTTGCTCTTGCCATCGTGTGGTCAGGTTGCTGTGGGGCTCAAGGAAGCGGCCACTCTGGTCACCTTAGGTGACCTGTAGGTCCTTCCTAATGTCTTGATTCATGCTGAGGTCATGACCTCTTCATCTCCATCACTGGAACTTCATGCTTATTCCCAGAACCTGCTCAGGAGGCTGGTGCAAGCCAGTTACTAGGCTATTCAATACCAATTAGGCATCCAGAAATTCACTTCAGTTTAACACCAACAGAGTAGACCGTGTAAAGGCTCTGTCCCTAAGCACAAATCCCTGGACACTCTTCCCTCTGACTGACAGTAAGTCTGGGGATCTACACTCTCTCCTCATGTTTGATAAATTGCTTGAACAACACAGAGCTCAGAAAGTGCTCTTCTCATGCTTTGTGATTATCATAAATGACATCAATCAGGTAGGGCTTCTGTATTCCTACAGATACACTGCTTCCCAATGTCTTGGCATGTCCCCCTGTTGGATAGTCTCCATTCCCTGTTGCTTGGAAGTTCATCACATAGGCATGATTCATCAAATTACTGCTACTGTGATTGATTCAACCCCCAGTTCTTCTCCCAGAAGGCTGGGTATGGGGTGAACCTTTCAATATTATGATCGAAGTGTCATCATTCTGACAAATTATCCTCCTCCGGATGAGGTCTAGCAGCTGCTGAACATTGTGTCATTGGAACAAGAGATGCTCCAGTCATTGTTACTGTTTAGCAAAGCGCAAAGGTTTCAGGAGTGCTATGCCAGGAATTAAGAGAAAGACTAGATACCTTCCGTGACACCACTGGTTAGGGGGTCCAATGAGCAAACCTGGAAAAACAGAGCTCTTGGGCTGAAGAGGTAACTCAGTGGTCTAAGCATCTGCCTAGGCAAGCGCAAGGACCAGGATTAGATCCCTGGGACAACGCTGTGCCTGCCCCACCCTGGGTGTGCTGAGCCAGCCACCAAGACCAGGCCTGGTGGTGCATGCCTATGATTCAGTGCTGGGGGCGCTGGAATAGGAGGATCACTATGAGTCTGAGCTGAGTAGGGAGACCCCGTGCTAAGTACATAAAATTGAGCGCTCATAAAATTTAAAAGAAAAAAGCAGCTTTCTGTGGTGCATGGTGAGCTACAGGTCGAGCAGTAGAGGAGGCTTTGTTGTCTTTCTCTTTTCTCAGGTGGCTGCAGCAGGCCTCTCTGAGGGTGTTCAGCACGGCTCACCCACCAGCGTGCCCGAAGGCTGTGGCTGCAGTGGCCGCGTGGGCCCGCTTCTCCCTGTGCCCCCTCAGCACCTCGCCTCCTCGCACTGTTCCCTCCTGTGAGCCGCTAACACCTCGTCGCGGACTCCAGCTCTGACTTCTCTGCACTCGGACTCAGACACTGCAGAGTGCCGGGCGATTTTAGCGACTCGCCGAGCTTTTAAAACGCTGCCTTTTACCGCAGGGAGCCCGGAGCTGCGGAGGTGGAAAAGACGACGCGGCTTCTTTGAGGTGAGATTCTCAAGGTATGTCCCTTTAAGCTAGGATTTTCTCCTCTCCTGCTTCAGATTTGCCAAGTTTGATCAGTACAATTCCAGTTTGAATTACACTGATCACAGATACAAAAGCTGCACAGCTAGCCTCACGTGCTCGCTGACAGCGTTCCACACCAAAGCTGGCTCAGAGCCCTCCCGCCCTCACCCGCCTGGGTGGTGAGCTGCCTGCATAACTAACAAGACACGACTGACAAGCAGAGGTGACCTGATCCTGCAGTCCGAAGGCCACTTCACCACCATCGAGGCCTGTTGGCAGGGGCCCGAGATTGGCTGGGGCCGGCAGCCGAGGCTAGCTGAGTGACAAGGGTGTGCTCCTGCTACAGGGTGCAGCTGCTGGTGCATCCTTGCCGAGGCTGGAAGATTAAATTCGATCAAAGTGAGAATTCGTAAGTGGAAGATATTCCTGAGACTTACTCAGAATAATTGGGAAGGAGAGGAAGGGGAAACGGAGAGAAAGAGACAGAGACTGAGAGGAGTCTTTCTGGAAAGATTTGCTGAAGTAGAGAGTGGAGCGAATGGAACAAAGGTAAAAACTGATCTTTCTGTACAAGGTGACTGAGCGTTTTCTACATTATAATATGGATCAGACCCTCAGCAGTTAATATAAATATCCCCTTAGACACATTATGAAACACTGTAGATTCAAAGAAACAAAACTTTGAAAAGAAAAACAACCCAGGGAGCAATAACCCAGGCTCCTCAGCTACGGCTGAGGCTAACTTCATGTTTCATTTCCTGGCCACAGAGACCAGCTCACACTGTCACTGCGATCAGATGCCAGGTTTTGCAAAATGCTAGAAGGACAGGAAAAATCTAGTATTCTAAACCTGTTCAATATTATCTAATAATGAGAACAAAGCAAATGCATCTTCAACTGAGCAAATGGGCCCACGGAAGGCTCACTGTAAGGATTCCTTTGTTTGGGGAAGCAGTTTGAACCTCAGGAGCAGGAGAGGAATGACTGCCATTAGTGTGCAGACAGCCCACCAGCCGAAGGAAGTCCACGAGGGCTTTGAGGAGCATACCGATCGTAGCGTTTCAGAATGAAATGAAATAAAATATCAACTGAAAATCTCAAAAATGGTGGAAGACAGTATAATTTCACCACTTTAAACACCCTTTTCAAGCAAAAGAGCATGGAGATACTAATTGAAGTATAAAGTGTATGCTTATTTTTGTAATTCCGCACCGCAGAAAGAGGGAAACTGGATAGATCTAATGAAGGAAAGAAAAGAGAAGGGGTAAGAGCTCCAACACACTGTGGTAACAAGTAGGACATGGTAGTAAATGACAATACATTTACTTACAGCAAATCAGGGCAAGCTATTGGATGAGAGAAAATCCAAGGAACCTCTGTTGGCAAGAGATGCTCCGCAGTAAGCGCAGTGAGATAGAGCGTTTGCCTATGAGGGAATGAGGACCGATACTCTAGTTGCCTCTGCTCCAGGGCAGCTGTGTATCCAGAAATAATGGGGAAAAGGAAGAGCACTTTAGGCTAGGGCATCCTTGTGAACAAAGACTGACCTTCATCGTAACACATAAGGCTTGGCTGATGGACTGGATTGGCAAACCAGTGACCTGCTTGTAGCTAACGTAATTTTGAAATAGGAATCTAGACAATGAGGGCAGTTGGAAACCACTTCACTGGAAGCAAACACAGTGGATCCCCTACTTAGGCTCCCTGGACACAGGCTGGACAGAGTCCCTGGCCTGCTGGTCTAGCTTAAGGCTGCTGTATATTGTAGGGCCACTGGACATACAGAGAGGGGGTACCCCAGATGCTGCCCCTCACTGAAGGAGGAGGTGGGTGGACATTCCAGCACAAATCTGACTTCTTTCCTGGGGTCTGCTTGGTTCTCTGAGGATGCTGTAAGCAGTTTCCAAAGCGTGGAGGCTTAAAACCATGGACATCTAGTGTCTGACAGGTTGGAGGCCAGTGGTCTGAGGCCATTCTCACTGGGTAGAAATGGAGGTGTCATCAGCTTCTGCTGGCTTCCAGTGGCCAGTCCAGATGCTGTCTCTCTCTTGGAGGAATTCAGGAAGGCCGTGGGCAACTGAGGCAGTGCGCACCTCTTGCATCCTGAACATCACAGCTGGAAGAGGCCCCTTCCTTTCTTTGCCATCTAATGTAGAGTTCACGGCTCTGCAAGATTAGGACATGCAGATCTCTGAGGGGACATTCTTCAGTCTCCAGCTGATGGCCCCTCATGGGAAGAGTTATTAGTGCAAATTTGTTAATTAGCACAGAACTACCGGTTGTCCTCTTTGGCTCTCTCCTTCCTCATAAGCTTCTGTCAGCTCCTCAACCAACCACATGTACCTAAACCCTTGTCACTGAGTTTTCTTTGAGAGGAGAACAGGATCAAAATGACTTAGGAAGCAATTTGAAAACACTTTTAACTGATGAAGTTAAAATCACTGATGAAGTAGTAACTGATGAGTTCAATAACTGATGAATGAAGTAGAAAAAATGTTAATAAGGGTAAAGAATGCTCAAATGATTCAACAAAATAGATCCCATTTTGTGTACTATAATAGTTAACACTTGTATAATATCTAATAGAGAACAGACATTCAACACTTAATGCTTCCTAGGCACAGAAAGGCTAAATAGCTCAACCAAGATCACACAGCTGTCAGTGTGGAAGCTGTGATTTAGTCTCTGTCTTTCCTGTTTGGCTGTGTCGCTTCCGGAGAGGCCAGATCCTTGCACCCGACACTTACTGAATGGGCCACAGGTTCAAACACAAGGGACACACAAAAAGCGATTGTCAAGCCAAGATGAGGATCCAGTAAATGATAAGAATTAATACTAAAAAAGATTGTTCTGGGGCTGGGGAGGTAGCTCAGCAGTCTAAGCACCTGCCTGGGCAGTGCACAGACCTTGGTTTGATCCCTGGTCCAGCATGCTGTGCCAGCCACACCCCAGGCCCACTGAGCCAGCCACCGAGTTTGGGTGAGGTGGTGCATTCCTGGAATCCCAGCACTGGGGAGGCTGAAATAGGAGGACCACTGTAAGTCCAAGCTGTGTAGTGAGACCCTGTACCAGATACATCAACAACAACAACATTGTTCTGGGACCAGAATGGACAAAGAACACATTTAGACACAAAGCCTCGAGATCACCCAGGCTTTTGGTCCCTTTCTTCTCCCTCACTTATGGGAGGAAGGTGTTGTGTATAGCAATGAGCGAAGGGCGGTGACTGATGTGGGCATTACGGCATCGAGTTAAATTAGCACTGGTGTAGGAATGTAGATTTTCAATGCTGAGGATGGAAAGGGGATGGAGAAAGAGGGGAAGGCATCTGTTTTCTGGTGTTCATAAGTGGAGCAAGAGATGCAGAGAAGGAAGAACAGGAAGCAGTGTACCCCCAACAGCACGTGCTAGGGCGTTACTCCTGGCATTAAAATCTGACCTCTGTGAGAACAGGCCTGTGAAAGGAGGTGGGGAAGCAGCACCCCCAGCTCCAGAGCTCTTGCTGATGGCTTACCAGGGCTTTCACGGGAGGAACGGCATTGTGTCCTCTGTAGCCACCAAGGAGACATGAGAGCCAGACAATGGGTCAGAGTCTGTTACTGAAGCAAAGAAGCCCCAGGAAGGGTCAACTGCAGTCCCTGAAAGCTGGGGGCCTGAGGTGGCATGGCCTCAGCTTCGCCTGCTCCTGCCACAGGGCCTGGTGTCCAGGGAGTCCCCACTGCTGGAATTGCTGGCCGCTGCCTAATGGCCAGAGATAGCTGAGTGTGATGACACTTTACAGAGGGGTCAGAAGCAGGCCAGGGACCCCGAGGAACATCCGAGGTTCTCTTGGTTATTTCCACTTCATATCTTGGGTTTGGAAAGAAGAATAGGGCATTTGAATTGATTTTTGTATATTCAATATGACTGGAGTTAATGGATTATGGATTTTTATGACATTAGCCTCAGTTAGCTGTGCGGGCACTGAGCTGCAATTCCCAAGCACTTAGGAAGAACGCTGCTTTTTGAGGCGGATGGTGCAGTCTCTGTGTGTTCTTTCCATTTTCCTAAAAGACAAGCATGTTGTGGAACTCCCAAGAGAGATCTGAGTCATATCCAACTTCCAGGGCAGGTGCGGGGTGTTGGGGAGAGGATCTGGTCTCCGCCTTGACGAAGGTCTTGTTCTTTGATGCACCTGGCCGATGTCTGGCTGAGCCGGGATGCGGCAGAGCAGAGCTTAGCTGTGGTCGCCCAGCCTCTTCCGGCTCATCTGCAGGACCAGACGTGGGTCCCGTTTGGATCCCTGTGCCTGGGGTCCAGAAGCACGGGGTCTACTCTGACTCCGTGGCATCCCACCTCTCGGAAGGACGGACATTGGGATGTTATGATCAGAGCCGGGTAAGATGGATAGGAAGCGCCACGCAGGGCAGGACTGTGTCTGCTTCTGAAGGCTGAGGTGTGCTTGGTAAAACCCCTGGTTGTCGAGTGGGCTGAGAAAACGGGACGTTCAGAGCCACGTCCATGGCGGAAGTGCTTTTTTATGTTCACAATGAGATGAAATTTAACACACACAGACGCATAGTCACATGCACACGTGTGTCTCAACGCTTCTGTCGGATTAGGGTAAGAAACACTTCCAGCCGTGAGAAGACTCCTCCGCGTCTTTTCCACTCGTCGTCTGCATTTCCCACTGTATTAACTGCATCTCTTGCTTCTAGCACTGCAGGATGTCTTGCCTGTTCCAAATCTCAAGCCCTGGCCGTTCACACATGCCCTCTTTTGTGTCTCTGTGAGGCCAGCCTGGACACTCTCTGGTGTCGGCCCACGCTTTTCTCTCCAGTCTTCACACCTAGAAATGGCATTTCTGTGCCACGGGGGGACATGTGGTGCAGTGCACTGCCGGGCAGTGTCCCAAAGCTCTCCAATCCCTTGATACTCCCTGCAGCAGCCCGTGAGAGTGCCCGCTGCTCCATGCCTGCCAACACTTGGCGCTACTGGTCCGTTCAGTCACTTGCCGCCTCCACGCCAATCCACTTCACTCCTTCTTAAGCTCTCATTTGTCTGATAAGCACCTTGGTATGTGAACTGGCCATGCAGGTGCAGTCCTTTAGGAAACATCTGTTCACAGTTCCTACTCATTTCACCTTTCACTTGATGTATGTCCTTATACACAAAACATTCTAAACAACCGTACAACAATGTCTTAAAGTTTTACTCGGATCAACCGTGTACCTTTCCATTGTTATTGCCGCTGAACTCTTGACTATGGTGGACCAGTCCAGGGTTATGCTTTTTGGATGGTGTTGAGCTGTCTCTAGCACACCATGGTAGTGGTGATTGAAGTGGGTCCACCCTGTCTTGACTGCCTGTGAAGTGGAGGAGGTAGAACAGGTAAACTTATCGCAGGGGCTGTAGCCGTTCTCCAGGCGTTATTCCTGAGCTTCTGCTAAAGCCGTGCTGCAAGATGCACCCAACTTTGCCATTCTGCAGGCAGCCAAGGGAGAGCCTCGCTCTCAAAATACTGTTCATGGAGCAGAGAAGAGACTGCGTAAGGGGAGGGAGGTGGGCAGAAAGTCGTGGTCAGTGCAGCCAACAGTGGGCCAAGGAAGAAAACGAAAATATACAGGAGGCAGAATGCAAGTGTAGTGCTAATTGACATTTAAGAGTTTGGGGTCCCTGCCTCAGAAGCCAACTCTTTGGATCTTGTGTCTGAGAGAAGAACTACTCAGAAGTTTCTCCTAAGGTAAAATTGTCCACAAGCATGTGTTTATCACAGCCAAAAATAATTATATAGACAAAGAAAAAGCAAAATAAAAAAACAAATGAAGAAACTAAAACAAAAATCCATGAACAGAGTAATAAGTAGATAAAAGTGTGGCACACTCATAAAACTGAGTCATATAGCAATAAACATAAATGAGCCAGAACTACATGTGTAAAAGGAATGATTTGTTAAGAATGTATGAAGTTGCAAAAGTTTATGTACTATAGGATTATATGTATTGTTAGGGATGCAGATAGCTACTTATATATTGCACACAGATTTAAAATATAAAACTATGAGCAAATGCACATATATAATAAATGCTAACTCAGGACAGTTTCCTTTCTTCACTTCTGGGAAATAAAGAAAAAAATATGAACAGGGAAAATGCATAAAAGAGGGCATCAGAGGCTCTAATTTGTTTTAGTCCTTTAAAACTTTCTCAAGTCTGACAATGTTTTACCTCTCAGGGACTATCAGAGTTTCTTAAATTTGTGATACATTTTCTGCATATTTAGATATTATATTATTATATATTATCTTACAATGTAACCTGAACCCAAAATACAAGTAGGTAGACTGGGATCAATGACTGCTATGAGGAAAGGGTGTGTGTGGGACTTGCAGCTCACTCATACAATAACACTGCTGTGACAGCTGCCCCGAGTGGGGGCCCCAGGCTTGTGGACCTGTCCTTGGAGGTCGGGGTCAGGTGAGACACGACTCTGTCCTCCAGGAGTCTCAGCTTAGCAGATGCTCTCCTTACTGGTAGAGTGCTCCAGGGCGTGGTACCCAGTGGAAGAGGCAGTGAGGAGCTTAGAATCCTATGTCATGCACTAGAAACGACAGTGGTGTCTTGCAGAAATACATGCAGCTCCAACTTGATTCTGAATAAAAGCTGTAGCACACAGGATGAGGGGAGTTGAGTGCTGGTGAAGGAAGCCCCCAGAGTGAGGCAGCTGTGGCCAGACGCAGATGGGCAGGGGTAGGGTGTAGAGGATGGACTTCCTGCGATTGCAGTGGTAGCGCTCAGGGAGGACAGCTAGAATGGAAGCTGAGTAGTGCAGAAGGAGCTGGGAAGAGCTCCCCAACACAGGGGAAGTCAGCTTATTCCCACTCATAAGCAGAGACCTCAGTGGCCTGCTGGCTCACCTGTACCCTGAAGGGGCCCAGTGTGGGCTGCACCCAGCTAACGCCTCCTTGTTCTACCCTGAAGCTAGGCAAAGAGGAAGAGAGCTCTGTTTTAGACACAGAGCCCAGAACGTTTATTTGCTTTATGTGATGAAAGTGATGAGGCTTGCAACACTCGAGGAAGAGCTGTTGGGTGGTTATTTCACAAAAGGACTACAATGGTAAAGTGAATGAAGAATAAATAAATAAAAATTTTTAAAGTAGGAAAAGTTGTTGGACAAAGTATTTTCTTTTGTTAAGATAATTCATGAAAAGTTATGGGGAATTAAGAACACTAAGAAACTATATTAGCTGTGAAGTTTAACATTTTTTAAAAGCTTCGACTCATTTAGAGAGCCAGGAATGACTCCAGAGTAGTGCTTTCCGTGTTGACAAAGGATAGAAATGTTGTCACTCATCTATATTATTTCTATCATTTTAGATCAACAGACAGTTCACGCTGGATTAGAACATATTCCAGGACAGAAGAGTAGTTACGTTTCCTGAACCTCTTTCACCTGTGCATACGCATGTGCACACACGCATATCATATTAAGCCTTGATATGCAGTGTATCTGCTGCTCTTTTGAGGTATAATTTATATCTGTGGTAAAATGCATAAATATTAAGAAAAACTTGAATCATATACACACATATATTCATGCAGACCAAATTAGGGAACAATTTCAAAGTCATAACAGGTTCCTGAATTCAATCCCCAGTTCCATAAAAAAAAAAAAGCACAAAGCAAAAAACAACAGATTCTCAGTGATTTTTTGCACTATTAATCTTTAAATTTGAGCCTTCTTCTTTTCTTTGCTGCTATCTCAGTTACTTTTTACTGGTTGCTGGAACAAAATACCCAACACCAAAATTAAGTAAGGAAAGCCTTATTTAGCTCACAGTTTGTAGAGGTTTCAGTCCATCCTCAGCTGGCTCCAAGGCAGAGTGGCACATGGCAGAGGGCAGCTGCCTAAGTCAGCGGAAAACAGCAAAGAGCAAAGGGAGGAGCCACAGCTTCGCTTCTAGTGAGCCTCTCTCCCCTCCTGCTACACTACCTGCCAAGGCCCCAGCTCCTCAGAGGGTATAGAATGCTCCACCCTTCCTCAATTCTGTTTTATACCCTTTACCACTGGCGTGGGGCCTCCACAGCCTAGGAAGGCCCCTCCATGCCGTGGGATGTGGAACTGCTGAGCTGATTTAGTTAAGCTTTTCACTTCTCAGGTTGCCATTTTTCATTTGGTCTCTGTTGGCCACCGTTCTCCATCTTTTTATTTCACTTGCATTTTTTTTTCATTCTAAAGTAGTTTCAAAGTCATAGCAGCTATATTTATTAAGACAAGCTGAAACTTTTATTTTAATTTTAATAATTACATAGCATAAAATTTAGCCACTTAAAGTTTATGCTTCAGTGTTCTTAAAATCCTTTTTCATTTTAAAATTTTAATTTAATTAACAAATAATTGTAAAGACTTATGGGGCACCATATGATGGCTTGATATGTGATTACAATACAATATTTCTTACTACGCTCAGAAAGATTTCAGTGATCACATCTCCTTAACTCGGAACATTTACATGAACTCACTGGTGTGGTAATTGCTAATCTACTTTTGCTCTCTATAGATTTGCCTATTGTAGGCACTTCAAACAAATGGGCCCTCATACTCCAGGGCCTGTGTCTGGCTTTTTCACTTGCCTATGATTTTTAAGGGTTCATTCAATATTTTATACTTATTTTTAAAATATTTGATCACAAATGTAAAGGTTTCTTTTAGAGCCATGTTGTTTAGTTGTTAACTGCATATATGTTTATAATTTTTTTTTTGGTGGAACCGGGGATTATACTCAGGCCCTTGTGCTTGCCAGAGAAGTGCTTATTCCACTGAGCCTTCTCCCTGGATTTCTTTTTAATGAGTTAGATGTTTTGCCTTAATAAAGTAATAATTTCATTCATTATTTCTGATCTCTTAGCAATTCTTGATAACTACTATGGGCCTCTTTTGGTTATCCTTTTATGTACATTTTTCTGAACTTTTTACTTTCTGCCTTTGAATAGATTCTTTCATGGAAAGCATCTAGTTGTGTCATATATTGTCAAATCAGTTTTCCAATTTAATCTTTTGATTAGAGTGTTGAATCCATTTTCATTTATATAATTAATGATATGGAAAAATTTACATCTGTTTTCTTGCCATGTTTTCCTATATGACTGATGTCTTTTTTTTGTCTGCTATTTCTCCCTTGTTGCCTTCTTTTGTGTTATATAAATATATTAATGCATCATTTTAATTCCATGTCCTTTCTACTGCTGGTTTTTTTTTTTTTTGTATTTTTTTAGGAAGGGTCTACAGGGTGTTCAGGATCTCACTAGTATATCAGACTCCTAGTGATCCGCCTGTTTACAGCCTCCCAAGAGCTGGGATTACAGGTGCGCGCCACCATGCCCAGCCTCAGTTGCTGTCTCAGCACGGCCCTGGGGGCAGGACTGGCACAGCAGGCCGAACCCCGGCCCCTGCACCTGCTTGCAGGTGCTTTAATCCGCTGAGCTATTTGGCTGGCTCTGTACTGTTTTTTGAGAACTATTCTTATTGGTTTCCCTTGGGAGGATAATTTGCATACTAATTTCTGGCAGTCTGCTGAAATAACAAGCTAATGCAATATTATACTAAGCTTGGCTACATAGATCTGTTTCCTTGCTTTGTTATTTGTGCTATTATTATCATATATTCTTATATTTTATGCCCACGAGCATAGTTATGTAAATACCGATTTTCATAGTTGCCCCTCAAGTCATGCAGGAGAGCAAAGTGTCAGAAATAAAGCAGCACCTTTGTACTGTCTTTCACACCTACTCTATATTTGCTTTTGCGGGTGTTCATTTTTCCGTGTGCCCCGTGGCATTTCTCTTAGGGAATTCTTTCTGGTAAGAAAATGATCTATTTTGTTCATCTGGAAGTGTCTTGTTTTCCGCACTTCTGAAGCTTCCCTTTACTGGCGATCGTGTCTTAGGGTCGCGGTGCACCTCCCCTGTACCGATAGAGCACCGAGCCTGCTGCGCCCCTGATTTCCTCTCGGGGTTCTGCTGAGGAAGAGCTGTTGGTTTTCAGGCTGCCTCACGACTGGTGAGTTGCTGTCCTGGCTCTTCTCTCAGTCTCGGGGCAGCTTGATTCTTACATATTCCAAGTGAAGTTGCCTTCAGATCACAGGCATGTGGATTAAGGCTTTTTACCAAGTTCGTAAAGATTTGGGTGCTATTTTTTGAATATTCCTTCTGCCTCTGGTTTTTCTTCCATCTTTAGCTGACCCTCAGATGCCTCTAATGCATGCTGACTAGAGCTCCAAAGGTCTTTAGGATTTATCATTTTGCTTCATTATTTCTACCCCTCAGGTTGTCAATGTCAACTTCAGATTCATTGATACTTCTGCCTTATTATTTTTAAAATAATTTCTATCTGTTTATTGATAGCCTTCATTTGGTGGTACAACATTGCCGTACATTTCATTAGATCATTAGATCAGGTTTTCCTATTGTTCACTGAGTATTTTTATTAGTGGATATAGCTTCTGATATGTTAAATCTAACATCAGATTTCCTCATGATCAATTTCTAATTTGCCCTTATTCAACGGTGTTTTTATTGGTTATAATTTTAATCCCCTCTAGGTGCCAAACTTCTGGTTTTATTGCTTATTTCACTGCATTTTCTGAAACACTGGACATTAAGCGACATGTCTCCTCTGTAACTCAGATTCACCCCTTCACCTTGGTTTACTGTTGCAGATGCATTTGCTCTCTGTTCAATGCCTTCCTACATCAATTCTGAAAATCCATGATTGCAGCCTGGCTGGGCCATCATCTGAAACTGTGATGTCCTCCGAGATGGGGCATTTGGAAGGAGGCTTGACCATTGGGATGCTGTACTCAGGGGTGGCTCTGGGACCCAAGTGGACATGGCCAGTGAGGCCATGACCTGAAAGGGCACCCCTGCCCGCCAGCTCCTCTCTACTCTCTTTCCGCTCTGCGGCTGTAACCAGAGTGAGCAGTCTTCCTGGCCTTTCCACAGTGTTTCTGTGTGTGAGACCCTCACAGCGGATGTGAACTCCTGAAACTGTGAGGCAAAAGAAATCCTTCCTCCCGCAAGCAGTGGATGTCAAGGCATTTTGTCAGGCAGCAACGAGTGTGACTAGGAGGTTTGTAATCTCTGTCAGGTGTGGCTGCTAAATCCTGGGAGGAGTTGGATTAATGATCATTGATGACGTGGGAGTTGCTAAGTCCACCTATCTTTGCCAACGGGCTTGGTGTACCTCCGGACCAGCCTTCACAACCCTCTGTGCATTCTACAGCTCTGACAGCTCTCACTTCCTGCCTCTCCAGAGCGTCACACCCACTGAGGACCGAGACCTGGGTGCTTCTCATCTCTGTGCAGCATGTGCATCTCGGGCATCTTCCAGCTGCCTCTATTCTGCAGCTTCTTGGATCCCAGGAGGATATTATGTGTCTTCAAAGCTTCCTGCAGATGCTGCTGCCCCCAGCCTTCTGTTTATGTCTTTGGCTAGCTTCTTGGTTTTTGTTTTTTTTTACTCTTACCACCTCAGAGAATTGCAGACAACTGCTGGTGATTGTTTACTTTAATGAACATCTCTGGGTAAAGGGCTATGCTGACAGCCCTCTGGCCTATGGGAAGCACTTTCTGAGTGGGGCCTCTGGGGCACTACAGACATCAAATGATGCCGGATCTTTCAGAATGGGGAGTTGGAAGAGCTCTCTTCTTCCTCTTAACCTCAAATGACTTTAGACTGCTGTGTCTCACCATAACTGTAAGCTATCCTTTTTCTTGGTGATCATGAGATGAAAAGGGACAATAGTTTAGAATGAGTGACAATGGCACAAAAATGCCCCCTTGCTGCAATGGTAATGGCAATTTTCTTCTGCTTATGCTCTCCGCATTGTTGCAAGCCTCTGGGTAATTTCCTGTACCGTGAAAAATTTGATCTTGAAGACTACGTCACTGTCCTCATCGCTACCACAGGGAAGAAGAGTTTTGAAGGTTGTCAGTAGTCCATATTCCCACACATATCTGTTTTTCTCTGTCTTCTTTCCTTCTATCTCTTCCTGTTTATTTCCTTTCCCCAAGCACCCATCTACTTTAGCTCATCCAAGAGAACAGTGGGTTATTTTCTGATCTCTGCTAAGTAGTTGCCACTTGGCCAGGACATCCTGGAAGGGTTGACTTCAACTGAAAGGCCTGTTCCAAACCCTCCTCTGAGAAGTTTGTTAACTCTGGGTTTGAGAAACTTATGCATCACACATTCTGTTTTATTTTATTTTTTCTAGCTTTATTTTAGCACCTGCCTGGCAAGTGTGAGAGCCTGAGTTTGATTCCCAGTTTTTTAAAAAATTTGAGAATTACTCACTTCTTACAAATATATATATAAAGATTCTATTATATTTTGTGCTATATGTGCTCCATTATGTATGTACATGGTTCTGTTAAGCATATTCATATATAAAACTTATTAAAAACATAGTAAACTTTATATAGAAATATCACAGTATTGTACTCAGCTTCTTTTCTTAACTGATCTTCAAGTCAGTTTAAAAGGGAGGGTAATCTGTGAGTGAAACACGCTGTGATTCAAATAAGCATTTCACTTTTAAAGCCAGCACTTTCCTTTTAAAAAATACCTTGCCATGTGGAGAAAGTTTTCTAGTTCAAGGTAACCATCAGTCAAGATTTCTGTATATATGTATTAGTAGAGTTGATACGCACAATAATAGAGTATGCTGACATAGCGTGCTAATCTAAAAGACTGCATTAATAGTGTAGTGGCGTGAACATCCACAGCGTTGCGTGTGTGGTCTTGTGCAGTCATCAGCACTATCCATCTCCAGATCTTTTTATCTTTTCACACTTAGATTTTGCTTTTGTTCAACAACAACCCCGTTCACTCCTTCCTCCAATCTCTGGCAGTGAATCCCGCCACACTAGCAGCCTCCTATGAGGAGAACCAGACGCTGTTTGCTTTTTATGCTTGGCTGACTCCCCACATATCCTGGAGACTCATGCCCACGGGGGCTGGGGCTGAATTTCATTTGATAATTGCTTATTATGCGTCATCCCACTAAGCGGCAAGTTCCCTGAGGGATTTAACTTCCCTGTGATCCAGTGGAAAGAAAAGATTGGTAAATGATCAACTTCGTCCTTGGAAGTTTAGTTCAATCTTTGGGGATCATTTTTGTCATCATAAACAGGTTTATTTATTTATTTATTATGTATTTTTTATGTATTTGATACAGAGTCTCTCTACACAGCTCAGACTGGTAGTGGTCCTCCTGTTTTCAACCTCCCCAGTGCTGGGATTACAGGCATGTACCGCCATATCTGGTCTCGGTGGCTGGCTCAGAGAACCCATGGGCGAGGCCTGAGTGGCATGTAGTGCCGGGGATCGAACCTCCATCCCTGCACTTGCCTAAGTAGGAGCTTAGTCTGCTGAGCTATCTTGTCAGCCCTATACATAGGTTTTTTTTTTGTTTTTGTTTTTTGTGGAACTGGAGATTGAACTCAGGCCCTTGTGCTTGCCAGGGAATCACTTATTCTACTGAGCCATCTCCCCGGCCCCTATACATAGGTTTTTAAACAAACTTCTATTTCCCAAATTACAGGAAGATAATTATTTCTTAATTTGCCATTTGAAACACTTCCATTGGCATGTTTCAGATACCAGTTAATAACTGTTAAAGGTTTTATCATTTTAGGCAAAAAGCTACTCTACATTAGAGTAGAATTATGCTCCTGAGTTGAGGGATCTCAAGCAGGGCAGAAGCACCAAGCTTGCACCCAAGCAGCAAAACAGCAGCTGTCAACAGCTCTTTTGTGTCTTGGACAGATGTGCTTACTATTTTTTACAGATACATAATTCAGTGTGGTAAACAATATTTCAAGACGCACACCAATTATATTAGAAATAATTTATTAAGTCTTTCTTAAATTCATCATAAACTCCTGACAGCTAAGATGCTGTTTTCTTATTTAGAAAGTATGATTTGTCTCACTAAGTTATTTTCTATAAATATTGATTTTTATGAGTTCCTTCACTTTTGTTCTCTGCAAGAGGCAGCAGACAATTCCAGATGATGCGGCCACATTTTTCTATTTCAACAAGTCTGGCTGTGCCCCTGACAAGGCTGAAGTAACGGATCATTTCTCAGACGTGTGCTGGGCAGGCACAAAGAGCCGGCCTAATATTTCCTCAGTGACTGAGAGGTACAGTGGGTATTCCTCGTGGCTTAATGTAATTTTTTCATTTTTTATTAATGGATTCTAAATTCTGTTTTGTGCAGTTATTATAGAAATAGTTTCTTCCTTTTTTTCCTTTGAATCTTACCAACTTGATTCCAACCAGTCACAAAGAGCTGTGGCTGTTGTTTCGGAAAGTTTCCTCCTGGTGGCTTTCTCTGCGCATTGGCTCAGTGTCTCCCTCTTGCCCAGCAGGATCACCCTGTCTCCCCATCGTAGCTCATCCCCGGAGTGTGCCATGCTCCTGCACACTGCTCAGTGTCTCCCTCTTGCCCAGCAGGGTCACCCTGTCTCCCCATCATAGCTCATCCCCGGAGTGTGCCATTCTCCTGCACGCTGCTCAGTGTCTCCCTCTTGCCCAGCAGGGTCACCCTGTCTCCCCGTCGTAGCTCATCCCCGGAGTGTGCCATGCTCCTGCACGCTGCTCATTGCCATGGTTCTGTGTGCCCTGGATCACTTGTGTTCTGGCCGATGTCGCTCATGGCTGTGTGGCTCTGACGGACCTTCCTGGGCTTGTTGAATCTCTACACCAAATTCTCATGAGAATTTAAAAGAAAGAACGAGACAAACAAGTTAAGAAAATGTGCTCAATACCATGAGTTAACTTTTCCTAATTCTGATAGATTTTGAAACATGGAAACCAGACTCATCGTTTTCCATCTTATTTAATGCATAATGTTTTATAGCTGCTTCTTCACAAAGACAAATTGCCCAAGCCTCCCTGAATGCAATCTTCTGCAGCTCTCTGCTGTAATGCATATTGATTTCTTTAACAATTACTTAGTGAATCCTAATTATTTAATAACAATTATGAAAGAATTCAGGAGGAAGCCATCAGCAGTCAGTTTTCTAGTCAGGAAACATTAGTTCTTGCAGTGGGCGAGTGCATTATAGACCTTATAGATTTGTCTTGCTACACTGATGGGTTTTTTTAGCTGTCATAGTCACTGTATGAGACATTTTTCTATTTGTTTGTGAGGTGCTCCTATTTGTTTTCTAGAGTTCAGGCAAGTATTCCATTTCTCAAAACTGCGTGTCTGGCTGTGCCTACAAGAACAGTCACCTAGATGCCAAGAGGAAGGGTAGTTCTGCATCAGTGATGTGCTCTGTGTCCACACAGCATGGCTTTCAGCCTCCGACGTGGACTTCCTTCCCCTTGGATGGTCATTTCTCTTCATCCAAATATCACGCGTGCACGCATGTGCACACACACACACAGAGACACACACACAGAAACACACATAGACACACACACAGACACAGACACAGACACACACACACACACACACACACACACACTTGAAAACAAGCTCAGGCTTTCTATATTCTGGAAGGACGCGCTCTCCGGCAATTTCCGCACAGACCTGACATGAAGCTCTGCCTCCCTGATCACCTTACATCGACATAGCACCTCCTAGTTTTAAAGATGCATTTGTATATTTTAACCACTCAAAATAATTTTTCCAATTTGAACTGATAGCTTTCTAGTTGCAATGGGTTCCTATTAGTGGGTGTGTTGTGGAAGAAGACTTGTAGATACATACTTTGCATACCCCATCACTTCTAATTTCTGTTGGGAATTCTAGCTTCGTGGCACTTCAGCAGTGGTCCACGCATGCGCTTCTGGAAACAAAAGCACCGTGGGCATGTAGGCCAGTGTGCTAGGTTCTCTCACACTTGTTCATGATGCCCTCTTTATTTCATTTATTTTTAAAAATTGTGATAAGGACACTCACATGAGCCCTCCTCTCTGAGCACACTGGGAAATGCACAAAGCAGCGTTGTTCTGGGGCGCACGGCCACGTAGCGTGTGACCAGAAGCACTCATCTTATGTAGCTGGTTTGTGCTTGTTCCCTTCCCCCAGCCTCTGGTAGTTGTCATTCTGCTCCGTCTTTGTGAGTTTGACTATTTTTGATTCTTATGTTAGGAAAGTTAGGAATTACTTGTCTTTTATTAAGTTTTCCATCCACAGTTGGCATATGGAATATGCCTATAGTAGACTATCACTCATTCATAAAAGAAGAACAAATTTGGATCTCCAAGTGTTCATGGATATAGTATAGCTACAAAGCTACAAATACAGAGTTGCACACTCTAAAAAATTTTGAGATAATTTGTAAGAGTACTTATGGTGGCATATGTCAGAAAAGACTGTCAAAGTGATTTGTGGAAGTTAGGAGAAGTCTTGAATGTTTTGTCAGATCTAAAAATATTACATTAGGGCCAGCGAGATAGCTCAGTGGACTAAACACCTGCTTAGGCAAGTGCAGGGACCAGGGTTCAATCCCTGGCACCACATGCCACACCAGTGCCACCCCCAGGTGCAGTGAGCTGGCCACCAAGACCTGGCATGGTGGTGCATGCCTGTAATCCCAGCACTAGGGAGGCTGAGACAGGAGGATCAATATGAGTCTGAGTCTGTGTAGTGAGATCCTGTACCAAATAAATACATAGATAAATAAATAAATATAAAAATCTTACATTACATGTAGATACTACATTTTCTTTGCCATTTGTCCTTTGATAAGTATTTAGGAGACAGTTTAAAAGAATACATATGGCACCATGTGTGCGTATCAATTTCGATAGGCGTGTTGACTTCAGATTAAGAGAAGGTATTAGAATAGAAAAAACTTATAGAAGACAACACATGAAAAAAAAAAGGCAAGAAACTCAAGCAATGAGCAACTTCCTGTGTGTATGCAGTTGACAGGCAGCTCCTCCGTGGTGTCGCTTCCTATGACAGAAAGCAATGACATCAACACACTAACAACACAACGATTTCTAAATTACCTCCTTAACCATTTGTAATTGGACCCACTACTAATGAGAGCCCTGGCAACTGTTCATCTTTAACCCAGTTTATATGTGGTCAAGGTAAAAAATGAAAAAGTGACAACATCAGTGCAAAGCAAAGTTTCTATTTGCTCCTTTCCTTCTCAATTGCCAGCCCAAGTCAGCTGATCCTTGATGTCTTATTCTCTATCCCACTTACTTCTGGAGATGTTCTATAATAAAGGACAGGGCTGGGGAGATGGCTCAGCAGCCTAAGCACTAGCTTGGCAAGCCCAAGGGCCTGGGTTTGATTCTCAGCACCACATGCTGTGCCTGCTCTTGCCCTGCTGCCCACTGAAACTGGGTGTGGTGGTACACTCCTGTGGTCCCAGCACTGGGGAGGTTGAGACAGCAGGATCACTATGAGTCCAGGCTGTGTAGTGAGACCCTGTACCAAATACATAAGTAACTAGATTTTTTTTAAAAAAAGAAAAGGGCATACATTTTTCTTTCTATTTTTTTGCATTTGTTGATATGAATTTCAGAGCTTTTATTTGTCAATATGCTTTATAGGTTGTGCAATATTCTATACAGAGAAATTCTTCCTATTTTAGTCATTGCTTATTGGAATATGCTTAAATAGTTTCTAATCTTTTAATACTACAACCAATGCTACCATTAATGTTCTTTTACATTCACCCTTTCCCACCCTGTGAGATGGGGCAGCATCAAATTATGCATCTGCTGTAGAGGTGCCCACTTTCATACACATCTGCTGTCTTGTCTGATCTGCTCAAGGCTAAAGGGAAAAATTGTATTTTTAGGAAAGTGCCAATTTCTATTCTCTTTTGATAAATGACTTGTGTCCTCCTCCTCCTCTTTTTTTTCCAAACTGAATCACATTTCTCCATTAGTTCTTAATTTTTAAGGCAGCCTGAAGGGAGGGAGCAGAGAAATCTTGAATTCACACATTTTCGCAGACACCATTTGCAGAATCTTGGGGAAGTCACTCACATCTGTTTTGGATCTAAATTTCTTGACTTGCAAATACAAGTGCATCCATAAAGAATGTCGGAACCAGGCCATTCGTTTGGGAATAGAGCTGAGTAGAAATGGGGTTCATTTTCTTGTTACCACCTAGAGCCACAGGAATCTTACAAGGATCTTAGCGTGCAGGCGCAGGAGCCACGTGGTGGCTGGAGGCTCAGTGGCCACCGGGAAAGGGCGCAAGCTGCTCCGGGGCCAACAGCAGGCAAACTCTTCCAGCATCTCGCAGAGCTGCTTGAGCTTGCAGTAAGTGTGAATACGTGCACAAGAAATTACACCTGAGTGTAGATGGCCAAAAAAGCCCACGGACACGTGTGGACACACTGAAGAACACACACCTACGCACTCAGGGGCAGACAGCTAGCACAATACCATAATAAACAAGGAGACACTCAAGACCGCTGTGCGGCAGCCGGAAGTGCTGCACGGCCATCTGCAAAAGAAAAGACAGAGGAGGCGAACGATGTGTGTGCCAGCAAGTCTCAGCTTGGACTAGGGATTTCAGAGATGGGAATTCAGCAAGTGCCCCGCTTGCGGAGTGTAAGGCTTCACAGCAAGATGTGTATATCAAGTAATTTCAACTCGAGGGTAGGTAAGTAAAAACTTAAAAGGTTGTTGTGAACAAGAGACTCTGCACAAGGGTTGTATTGGACAAGAAATAGCAGACAATTAAAACGCAATGCAAAGGCTAAGAGAAAGCCATACTTTTCCCGAGGAGGGCCCTGTGACTTTGTTTCCTGAAATCAAAGGGTAGGGTGGTTTGTGTTCTTGCCTCGCCCGGCAAAGGCAGAACTAAGCCCACAGAGGCATTACAAGGCTCGGCTGGGGAACCTCCTGGAAGTAGAATAAGAGAGCAGCGTGCGGGCGCCGGGGCCTGCTCTGGGCCACGTGTTCTCAGGAGATGGCTTCTTGGTACGCGTTGTTTTCCTTATTTGAATAAACTGACGTCTGCATAGTTCCTGCGAGCTGGCCTCCTCCCCGCGAGGCCGGTGCGCGCCTCCTGCCAGGCGCGAGCTGCTCCTGGACATCGAGGTCTCCCTCATGGACATTTTGCTGCCTCCCGTCCTCACCCCTGCAGAAAGCGGTGGTGCTGGCGGCTTCCACGCGGCGGTTGGTTGGTATTCCCGACAGTCTCCGCACTCGGGCACTGCCCGGCTGCACTGGGGTGTGCCTTTCCTCCACGATGTCTCCCCTGCAGGCTGCTGCTCCCCGGAGACCCCCTTCAGGTCAGCTCTGTGACCTTTCTGGGGAAGGCCTGCCGGCTGCAGAGGCACCAAAAGGCGCTTTGGGCTTTGGAGCCACACGCGGGGAGACTGGGGAACTCTGCTGGAACCAGCAGGGAGCGTTAGTGGGGTTCCCGGCCGCCAGTCCGGGCCTGAAGCTTTATCAGGGAGCTGGGGAGCAAAAGGCAAATCTGTTTTCCTAAAACTCCACAGCGCGGCTATGACTGCTCCAGATCGCATCTTTGCCTCTCTGCAGCTGGAATCGTAACTGGCCGAGCTATTTTCGTAGCAGCTGCTGGCAAGTCTGCCCTTTCTCGAGCTGCTCTGCCGCCTCCACGGCCACCACACGTCCGACGCACCCGGGTTTTGTCACTGGCGCAGAATCGCGGGTCGCGCGTTTCATTGATGGTGAAGTCTGCCTGCGGGGGCCGCTCGGGAGACCGCGAAAATGAGCTGCTGGAGGGACGAGGCTTCAGAGAGCCGAACCAAAGTGCTCCCCAGGCCTGAGTTGAAGGCAGGGCTTCCTAATAGGACGCAGGTCTCACAGGGGCTCATTATGAGGAGCCAGTGAGAAGGGTCGGTGGCAGGCGACTGTGCCTCTGTGAAGTCGAGTGCGCACAGCCCCGCCTGAGACAGGAGGGCGGCGCGGAGCCCGGGTGACTGTAATTGCCTCCTCGGTGGCTTCGCCTGCGCCTGGTGCCGAGCTCATTTCCTGAACGCCATTCGGCTCTCCTTAGCTCTCCCTTCGAGGGGCGAGGCAGGGGGACAGGGCATGGCCCCTGGAGGCGGGAGTTCTCAGTTCTGCTGCACACCGCCCTTCTGGGGGGCAGCAGGTTCCCACGGGAGCCCATGGGGATCTGCGAGCTGGGCTTGACACGTGGCTTTCGGGAGCTCAGTTTCCAGTTGGATTTGAGCTCCCCCGATAATGTGTTGGGTGAAGGTCTCGTCAGGGCGCCTCCAGTTCTTACATTCCCCCGTCTGTTGCTTGCCTACAGTCTGCCCCGCAGCGCGGGGTGCGGGGCGCTGGTGGTTGATGCGGAGCTGCGCTCTCAGTGCAGGGGAGCGAGGCTGTGCGCTTCCAGCTCCCAGGGGAGAATTTGGTTTTCCTTGTACTGGGTGACGGGTGGACAAAGCCCCATCAGAAGACGCTCTGCAGAACCCATTACAGTGTAGATGGAGAGAAAAATCAGAATTATGGCTATTTAGCTCAAACCAACCTTGATTGTCAAGAACTTAGTCAAAATTGATGTTTTAGTGCAAATCTTCTTTACAGCTTTTTCAGATGTTTACCAAAACCTTCACATGTCTCACAGGCATGAATTAATTTTATTTCTTTACTAGTTGAGTGCTTACTTTTATTGAAAGTACGTCATTTTTTATCTTCCTTTCTTTTGGTCCCTGCGAAGTAGGTTTTTCTTAATATACTTTAAGATAGATTTCTTTTTCCCATTTTTAAAAGATGTCTCTATACTTTGATCTATAATTGAATAAAAATCTAGGGCTTATTATTAAAACAAATTATGCAAGATAACTTTGATGATATTTTCAGCGAACATTTCATCATTTGCAAAGAGGAATCCAGCAAATTTATGTAACAGCAAGTGAAATAAAGAAAAGGATGTAAGACATCTAAATATGGGAGAAAGAGCATAAATCAGGACGTTGTTACCTGGTGTGATAACTTCAGTAAAGATTTTCTGAATTTGTAAGTTTTAAGGATTTATAATTGATAGTCAACAAATGTTAGTACTACTTGGACTTTTTA
>NW_004524731.1:1837778-1840104 GCF_000260255.1 Octodon degus
CTGGGCATGCCCCACCACACCCAGCCTATTTGGACTTTCAAGACATTGCTTAATCTATGTTATTTGGGAAGTGAATGCACAACTACATGACAGTTTTCAGGCACATGGAAGAAGAATTGACCAGAATGCTATAAAGATACATGGCAACCCTATTCTTGTATAAAGCAAGAAGCGAGCTCATATAGCATGGTGGTCTGGCTCAAGGACTTCTGAGGCAGTACAGTCTCCGGCTCCCTGGCTCTGGATGTCATAGTTCAGAACAAGAATGTCTGCAAAGGTTTCATGTGCTCACAGGTGGGGCTTGGTGAGGACTGAGAATGAGGTGCTACAGTTGACTGGCCACTAGAGGTGGGGCCTGGTCAGAAGGAGCAGGACCTGCTTGGAGGGGGTGGAGCCTGCTCAGAAGGGGTGGGGCCTGAGTGTGAGCAGAAGGGTGCGCTCCTGCCTACTGCGGCCCTCCTCTGCTTCCTGCTGCTCTCCATGACTTGAGCAGCTCTCCTCTGCCAGGCCCTTCCACAGTGCTGCTTACGCCTGCTGAACAGGAACTGGGACTGAGCAATGAAGTGGTACCGAGGACAGGCCAGAGTGACACATCAGATAAGAAGTCTCCTGGGCTCACAGCGCTCCACACTGCACTTCTAACACTGACAAGGGAGGATTTCCCTCTGCAAACACCAAGCAGCTATCCAGTGGGCCCAGCTGGGCATTGCCTAATTCCCTTCCCTTCTGACACTACTGTCCTGCCTAGACTTTGTGTCAATTGCCGAGGTTGAAGCCCTGTGCCCAAGATTGCTTCTCTAACCTCAGATTCCAGCCACAGGACCTAAGTTGCCACTGCTTTTCTGATTGATGAGCTATCAATTGGGTTCCCACGATGGCCTCCTTGGGTTGCATTAATTTGTGAGGTTCGTGAACTCAGAGAAATGCTTTGTGGGCTTTCAGCTTTCAGCTAGGAGGAGGCTAAGGTGCAACTTTCTTCGGTCATCCCGAATCCAGGTTCATCCGACACCAGCCACCTCCAGCATGCCGCCCAAGTTCAACCCCAATGAGATTAAAATCGTGTACCTGAGGTGCACCGGTGGTGAAGTTGGCACCACGTCTGCCCTGACCCCCAAGATCCATCCCTTGGGTCTGTCTCCAAAAAAAGTGGGGGATGACATTGCCAAGGCAACTGGTGACTGGAAGGGCCTGTGGATCAAGGTGAAACTGACCATTCAGAACAGACAGGCTCAGATTGAACAGCCAGGTGTCGAGTGTCCAGCTAGCTAAGAAGCAAAAGAAAATATATCAATAAAGAGATGATCTGACAAAAAAAAGAAGAAGAAATGCTTTGTGGTTGTCTATTTGTGTTCATAAGGGATCACTTTAGGACTTCCCATGGTCTTCAAAATCTTCGAAGTGCAAATCCCTCATATAAAGTGGGCTAGCATTTGCATGGGACTTGTACTCCTGGGCCCACAAGCTTTAAATCATCCCTAGATTTCTTGTGATACCTAGCAGCACAGAAAATACATAAATATGTGATACATTGAATTGTTTAGGGAATAATAGTAACAAAAATTGTCTGCTTATTCTCAGTACAGTTGTAATTTTTTTCACAGATTTTCAACGTGCAGTTGGTTGAATCAGGAGGAGGGCACTGCGGACCCGGGTGCTGACCTTGCCGACTTCTGCTCCTCAGTTAGGACGTTTGGAGGAAACAGATGAGTGACAGCCAGGTGGAGAGACACAGGGGCTTCAGTGCCTCCTTCCAGGAGCCAAGAGTTCATCCACCCGGAAGCCCCAGGAGTCTGCTTTTTAGTGGGGTCCTGGAAGTGAGAGGGGCTGAATGGCCTGCCTTGTCCTGCGCTGCGGGGTGGCTGGCTCCTCCCCTCAGTCCCTCTCAGCGGTCGCAGGCCAGCCGGCACAGTTTGCTCCTCTCACTCCTTGTCTTCCCAGTGTAAGAACCTGAAAGGGTAACCAGGATCTGAAGGGTTTGGCGGATACTGTGAGAGGGAAAGAAACTGCTCAGAGGGAGGAAAAGGCAGGGATGAGGGAGGGAGAGAGGGAGGAAGGAAGGAAGGAAAAAAAGTATATATGTAACATACACGGGATAGCTTGGATAATTGTGATTTCTGCTTGTCTACTGAAAGGAACAGTTACTACTTAAATTTTTTTCTCTTTAAATTTTTTATAATTTTCTGACTAATCTTACAGGCTTATATCTGGTAATTTGAACAATTAATTTGAAGACAACAATATGCAATGTAATAACCATTGTTTAATTCCTATCATTTTGTGTAGTGAATTTCTATATAATTTCTAATTTTTAAATTATTTTTTATAT
>NW_004524731.1:1840204-1845282 GCF_000260255.1 Octodon degus
TTCCTCTTTTTAAATTTTGTTTTGTGAGCAGTCATGTAAGTTTATATCTGGTCATCTGAACAACTAATTTTAAGGCAACAACATGCAATAGAATAACCATTATTGAATTCCTATCATTTGGTTTAGTGAAATTCTATATTATTTCTTTTTTTTTCTTTTATTATTTTTTATATTCTCATTAAAAATAAAAAAGGGGGGCTGGGGAGACAGCTCAGCTGCGTAAGTGCCTGCCTGGCAAGCAAAAGGTCCCTAGTTTGATTCCAGGTACCACAAGAAAAAAAAAAGAAGATGATGATGTGCTTCCCCCTGTGGAGGCCCTGGTGTTCTAGAAGTCATGTGACAGGAACTGGGTGACGACAAAGTAGCTATTTCATAATTTTGCCCTGGGATTGTTTCTCTGTTCTCAAACCCCTTGCAGGCAGCATGCTGGTCCTTTTGGGGAAATGATGGGTGTTTCTGTGTGTGCACAGTGACAGATGACTGTCACTGTTCTGTGACAGTTGGCCTTTGTTGTAGGCCCTCCAGAGGAATTTACAAGGAACCACCAGCCAGAAACACTGAGTCAGCCTGACACACTCCTGGAATATCCGAGGACAGGCTTTGTTCATTGTAGTCTCAGTCCTCTACCTCGGAGCTGGCCTTCTCCCCTCCTTGCCAAGAGACAGTATGGATGGGACCGAGATCCCTGCAGAGCAGTGTGGGACAGCGCTGGCTTCTGCTGAGATGCAGCTGAGCCGTTGCTGTGCCAGTGGCGAGTCTACCCGGAGCTTGCTCGAACCTAGTGCACTCCTCATTTGCTGCGCAAAATAGGCCATCCTTCTGTCGTGGGGCTGGCTGTGCCTGTGGTCTGTGCAGTCAGCAGGGAACAGGGCCGGCAGGCTCAGCACTCCCTGAGGGCAGGCACAGGCACACCCCTTCAGGCACGGTCAGTCTCACGCATTGTTTGGGAACACACCCTCATGTTTATTAGATGGGAATTCCCACCAAGGATCTCTAAAGTATACAATGCCTCACGATGGGATATATCTGGTATGCCAAAGTCACTCCGTCAGTGTCTCACTAATGTTTTTGTCAAGCAATGGAATTCAGAGGGAGATAAAAGTTGGAAATAACATTAATGATTTGAGTAAAAATTCAACATGCATGAGGAGAAAATAAGTATAAATATGGGTGATTTTTAGACAATCAGGTAGCCCTGCTTGGTTACATGAGGGTTTGTCTGTGAGCAGCGTGGGAGGCTGCATCGTGGTGCAGGTGGTGATGTCCTCCAGTTCTCTCACTGGGAGCCACTTTGGGACCCTCCAGTGAGCAGAGCAGGCAGCACCAAAGGGACTGTGGCTGAACAGGGACTGGTGTATGACAGCTCATGCAGACATTCAAAGGAGAAAGAACAGGGAAAACTGCTGTCTAGATTTGGAATTATAAACAAGTGAATTTGGGGCAAAAATGTAAGCGGTGAGAGAATCATTAGTCATTTCCAACCACAGAAGGCCAATTACTCTAAAATTGGAATGAACTGTGTCAGAAACCGGGCTTCATACCTGTGGATTTCCCAAAGCACTGACTCCCACTCTTCCTGCGCTGGCCTCTCTCCTGCTTGGCCTTGCATCCTGCAGTGTTTCGGGAATCTGATGAGCAGTGGAATTCTCTAGGAAGGACACCTGTGCGTGCACACACTTCTGACTGGCACTCAGGAGGCCATCTTCGGCGTTCCCCGCCCTCATGAGTTCCCAGAAGGACAGCGTGGGGCCTGCAGCAGGCTGCTAAGCTTGCCCTTGCTTCTTCAGATACAATTCCTGGGCCTTACTCCAAGTTCTCGCGCCACTTCCTGGCCTCTAGCCAGCAGCGTTCACACTGCTCTGCACATTTCCTTATCAAGAAAGGCAGCACACAAGCACCGCAGGGCTCAGGCCGAGCTCAGTTCCACTTCTTTTCTTTCCACAGGACATTCCAGGGTCCTCAGGAAGCAGCAACGACTCCTGGAGCATTGCTTGGCTGCCGTGGCTGTGCGTTCTGGGGAACCTGTCAGCACTTTGGCACTTACCCCTGCAAGTCGCCCCCTCAAGCCACTTGGGTGACGGGCACGAAGAGCCTGCTGCTTGCCAGGGTCTGGGCTAGTTTACTTACTAATGAGGCAGCACCGGCACTGGGAAGGTGGTTTAATCCTAAAATCCTCTGTAAAGTCCAGAGGGAGGAGTCAATCACAGAGCACTCCAAGTTCAGTGTTCTTAGTGGAATGCACTGACTAACCCAAGGAGAGGTGTGGGAAGGCGCCCTGGGGGAGCACCCTCTGCATGCTCTTGGCTGTGGAGTGGGCGACTGCAAGGCCCTCAAAGGCTCTGAGAAGAAGGCGGAGGGAGCCCTGTGCTGCTGAGAACCCTTCTGAACAAATCTGTTGCATCTGGACTCTACTGTTTCCATGGTGTTTGTAGGTTAGGGTCGTTCCCAGGGATGGTGCAGCTCAGGTGCAGGGGCTAGAGAGGGGCTCTTGTGAACTTCCCCTCTGAGGTCAAAGGGGCAGCCAGAAGCAACCGCGTTTTCTTTCTTGTTCTTAGCGATGTTGGAGACTGGGCCTCAGGCCTGCTCATGCTCTGCAGAAACAGCTTTGCAGGCGAGACCCAAGGTGAGCCGCAGCCACATGCAGACAGCTCCTTTCAGTGTCAGCTTTCAGGGAGGTCCAGGTGGAGCTGATCGTCTGTGCCTCCTGGGCTAGGTCGGCTCTCCTCGCCCTCATGCAGTGCACATGCTTCCTGGCAGCTCTGGTGCACACTCACAGCCATCAGGTACACTGTCCTTTAGGGCTCTTTGGAAATTGCAAGTCTTTCTGAGGACATGTCCTGTGGCTGCTACCATAAAACTCTTCCTCTAGTGACTATAAATGAATGGGTCTGTGAGGACAGAGGGAATCCTGTGAGCATGATCGTCCAGATCCTTCCCTTCCTGCCCCATGTGCTGCAGTGTCCCCCTGGGTCTTGGGGTTCTTCTCAGGGATTTGGGCGAGCTCCAGGGGCTGTGCCCATGACTGTCAGTTCTCTATGTTGTCCTTTCTGTCCAGCACTGCTACTGGAGACTTCTGAGAAGAATAAAGGACTTTCTGATCCATGATAGGTAGGGATGGGCATAAGCCCCTCAGCCAGACCAAGCTGGGAAAGCCACTGGGTGAGGAATGTTTGTGGCTTCAGCTCCCTAGATTTAGGGATGCTTGTTACTGCATCCCTGTGACCAGGCTTTGCTAGCTGATGCCTCCGCCGATGCTCAACCAGCCTTCCAGTGTCCTCAGGTTCCAGAATATGGTGGCTGGTACATGAGGGGGACCAGGATTTTCTTTGCTTTTGTAGTCATCTCCCTGAGGCAAGAGCACCTGGGGGTGGGAATGAGATGACAGCACCGCAAGGTCCACAGTTTCCCTCTGGGCCATGGTTGAGGCTGTTCTTTGGTGACTTCTTCACATGGAGGATGTGGGTAACAGAGGCTGACACCCATGCCCTCCAAAGGATCCTATGAGTGTTGAGGGCACCGGCTGAATGGATGCACAGGGCTCTGCTTCCTCTCCAGGAGATGCTGCTGCACCTTGGTAAATCAGAAGAGGGAACCCGAGGGCAGGAAGCAGCCCATCCTCATGACCATGTGCTAGTGGTTTCTGAGCCCTTTGCTGCTGAGGCTTCATTCGTTGGAAGAGAAAGCAGTTGGCTCCAAACGGGGGGCTAATGTGTGTTGGATCAAAGGTTAATGACCATTAATCATGAATGAACAGACTGTGCCCTTCCTGGGCGCCTGTGGAATGGTGACTTTCCGTAAGCACAGAGGACCGACTTGTCATCTCACATACACTGACCTGCAGACTTGGAGGTGAGTTACTGGGGGCAAGCAGACCTCTGGACGAGGGTCCAGTGTGGGCAGATAGGGGTCCTGGGAACCCCGGTTGTCCTCCAGCTGTCAGCATCTCGTCACTCTGTGGTGTTCTCAGCCTGTATCTCACGTTCCTTCAGCTGTTGGCAAAGGGAGAAGAATTTGGGCCAGGAATTGATATTAATAATAACCAATAATGAAAACATTAGCAAAATTATGATAATAATTGAATAAGGACTCAGTCAACATGTAAGTTACCTGAGACGTGATCTAGGATGTGTAACGAGCATACCTTGAAAAGAACTTATGCTAAACCTTATTTTACAAATAAAGCAATAGAAAGTGAAAGAGTTTAAAGAAGTCAGCAAAGTCACATCATCTGTGTCTAAATTTGTACACTCAGGTTCACAGTTCTCAGTCTCACATTCATGAAAAGATTGATATGAACTCCTTTTTTCCCACAATTTTATTGAGAAACAGATAGCAATGAGATAGTTTCAAATCAAATTGGTAGGACAGTTTCAATAATCAACACACTGCATATGATGTGCACTCTTTTTAAAGTAAGAATTTCTCCATTACTTTTGGCTCAATGAACCACAGTGCCATCGCCTCCTTCTGGTTTGCTGGGTTACAGCTATTCACATTATTATTATTAGTATTATTACTGAATTATCCTCCCACGGGTAATTCTGAGTTTCTTTCTATGACGGGACCTCACCCTTACCACTCAAAACAATTGCATTATATTAAGTTCCTCAACAGACTGACCTGACTGCACCGTGTGCCTCTTACCCATGAACCAGAGCTGGTGGCCAAGGCCCTTGTCTTCCCCGGCCACTCAGCTGACCTGGGCTCACCTTCCTGCCCCTGCCTGGCATTCCTCTAGGCCCCTGCTTCCTGGACATCACCCACCCCTCCAACCTGGGTTAATTCTTTTTCTCCTGTAAAGAGGCAGAAGATGGTTTAGTTCATGTGCCAGAGGATTCATAGTGGGCAGATGTGAGCTGGGGAATGAGTAGCTCTTCTTGCTCCAGTGCTCTGTGGGCTCCTCAGGGCCCGGCTTTGCACAGCACCCACTACCACCTGCCTTCACCACAGAGGCTGCTCTCCCATGCCCAGTGCCTTCCAGACCGGGAAGCCACCATGCTTTGCTGTTTGCTCCTCCTCCTCCTCCTCCACCTCCTCCTCCACTTCCTCCACCTCCTCCTCCACTTCCTCCTCCTCCT
>NW_004524731.1:1845569-1888877 GCF_000260255.1 Octodon degus
CCCCTCCTCCTTTCCAGAGCAATTATTTCTGCCCTGGATGGGAAGCATCACAACACCGGCTCTTGCACACCTGTGGCTTAACAAGCATCCTAGGCGATGCACGCTGGTTCTCGAAGCCCTGCTCTGAGCTCCCGGTGCCACGGGCAAGCGTCCTCCCTGGGAATCTTGCCTACTCTGTTCAGGTTCTGAAGTTTGTGTTCGTTTACTCTTGCGAAGTGATATACTAACTCTATCTTACAGCATACGTGTTCTTTTCTTTTGGATTTTCTCCTCACTGACATTGTTTCTGTCTTTCCTGTAAGCACCTGTATTTTCCTGTGCTCCGTTTTGTATTTCTCTGTCTAAACCTGTTCTTGCTCCTACGACTGTCCCTTCTTTTTATCCTCACTCCCAACTATTTTGGTCATTTTGTTTAAGGTATGATTTATGGTGGGATTCATACCTGACCATCTCTGATATGACCCTCATAATGCCTTTTTTCCAAATGCTGATTTCTGCTTATATTTTCTTAACACACTGGTGTTAATGTATCATTTGAAAGAATACATTTTTAGCTTTGTCAAATAAGATGGGCTTCTTCTATAAGAACAAAATTGAGAGACATTCCTGGATATAGCAAACAGACTACATGAGACAGATACGTCCAAAGATACCACAGCTCAAAAGAAATCTGAAAAAATCCTCCTCTAACCTAGGATCAAGTTCAGAGAAATCCAACCTGCGAGAGCAAAGCACAAAAAGCCCAGGAAAAGGGCTCCAAGGTGACTATTTAGAAAACAAGCTGAATAACTAAGCTGGATGCCGTGCAGCCTTGCGACAGCTCCCTCGCCCTAGCATGGAAGCCACCACAGGTGCAGAAACACGGCACGCACGGCACGCACGGCACGCACGGCACGCACGGCACGCACACTCTTCGACCTTAGCCGGTGCATGGCTGCCGTGAGCCTTCAGCTTCCTGTGGAGACTACGAGCCTGACGGGAGCCGGTTGGGCTCTGAGGTAATTCGTGACTTTTACCCCTTGCGTGAGAAGGAGGCGCTGGGTGTCAGTTCTACTAAGGAGTAAAGTTATTGTTCGTTGCTTCTGTGGGGCTGTGTCAATACACGTGGTTAACTGAATTTTTAATTCCTCAATTAAAACTCTATGTGTCAGTATGCCTGCCCCGCATGCATTTTCCCGTCCCGCGCTGGTGGCACACAGGCAGCACAGCTTGTTTCTTGTTTACGCCCTCCCTTCCCCTCCCGCCTCCTGTTCTCCTTCCCCCTTTTCACTTTTGTCGCCAGTGCTGGCCTCCCCTGGAGCTCGTGGCACCTGTTGCGCAGTTCTTGGAGGTTGTTAAGAGCGCGTGCCTGGCGCACTGCTCTCCCTTCCCCGTCGCCTCTAAGGAGTGAAGTCTGCTCCAGCCCCCGTGTCAGGAACCCGGGCTGTGGCGTCTCCGGCCACGTGTGGCTGCCTTCCTGCCCGTGTGCACCGGGGTGGCTGCCGCGCAGCAGCCGCACTCACGACCTCAGCATCGGAAGCAGAAGCTCCAGGATCACCGAATCACTGAAGAAAACCAAACCCGCCTAGTCATAGGATCCAACCACAGCCACAGCCGACGCAACGGGGAGCACTCAGGGCAAAGAATGAAGAATAAGCAATAAATAAAAAAAAAAAGAAAAATAGTCGGAATATGCCCTTGGGAGAATTTCTCTTCCATAAAATGAAGAGGATGCCATTAAGAAGTGTTAGTCATTGCCTGCCAAAATTGGTCATGGAAATAAAACATGCCACTTCTTAAAATCAGTATACCGTTAGTGAAATGGATCCGTCTGACAAACATAGTGCTTTAGAAGATACTGAGGAACTTCTGCAGAGTGTGGTGCAGTAGGATGGAGTTAAAACGGTAACTGTATGAATCTGACAGTCCTGTGCTGAGCTGTGTCCTAGAGGTTTTGTGTGGAGGGATCAGACATTCTGGGAACGAGCTTGCCTGATGCCACGTGAATTAAAACCCACAGGAGAAGAAGCGGCTGATGATGCAGATCATCTAGTGGGTAAGACCCGTGGCTGCCGTAAATGCTGGAGAGCCTTTGAGGGTGAAGTAATGGTGGCGAAGTGCTTTTGTTTAGATAAATTCAAATCAAAAAGAAATCAAGTATGGTGATACAGAAAAACGAGACCGAAGTGCTTACTGTGGTAACAGTACTTCAGGTTAATAAAATTATCAGCATACTTCAAAAGTATAAACTATAAAACAACTTTCAAATGCATATAGAAAAACTATTAGAGTACAAGTCAAAATTAAATAGTCACATTAGAATAAAAGGTAAGTATGTTGCACTCAAAACTTCTTGGATAAGCATACAATGGCAGAGTTAATGCTATAAATATTTTAGTAAAATAATTAGCAATTTTTATAGCTGATCTATGGAGGATGCCTCATAGTGTCATTTTCAACATAATCAAAAGTAATACAGTATTAGGACAGGAAAACAAGCTCAAATTTTAAGAGAAAAATCATATATATATATATATCATTTAAAAATAATGCTATGAACTTACTAATTATAACTAAGTACAGAGACAAACATAAACAACACAAACTGTCAACTCCCTGACACACTAATCTTTCTGGAATCAACGACAACAAAAAAACCCAAACACATTTAAATAGATCTAAATTTAAGGAGTAAAAAATTGATTGAATAACTTTAGAAATTAGTGACTGTATTAGAGTTCTCTAGAGGAACAGAATCGATAGTATACATTAATACACACTTAGTTGTGTAATGGTGTTGCTTTTGTATACTCACGAATTGGAGGTGGTAGGATCCCCCGCTGCTGTCTCACTGTGAAGAGTCAGAGGTTCCAGTTCCTTCTCAATCCAAGAAGCTGGAAGCCTTGGAACACCAGGGGTCAGGATGCAGTGCTGGTTTCTCACTGAAGGGCTGGACGCTCACTTCCCTGGAGAGTCCCTGATACGAGTTCTCACTGAAAGGCCTAGAAAGCTGGGCTCTGGGGTCTGGTTTTTCCCAGACTTAAAATGATAACGTGCTACAATAGAATGGAGCTTTGTAAGGAGCAGGTGATTTCTTCTTCCCCTTTCTTCCATCTGGGCTTTAAGGCAACTGGATGGTGCCACCTCTTACTAGGGTAGGACCTCCTGCTCAGTCTGCTGACCTATGTGTCAATCATGGAAACACACCCATAGATACACCAGAAGGTGTTTTGGTGATCTACTAGGTGTCTGTTAATCCTGTTAAATGACAGTCACCAATAAGAGTCACAGTACCAAAAGCAATTCTATATAAAAATATTTGGCAGGTAGCTAAGAAGTCCAAGGAGGCAGGATGCTCAGTGGCCCAGCGCATGACCCAAGGCAAGCAGCCAGCTCTTGTGTCCCAATCTGTCTCTCATCTGTTGTTCATTTTCAAGAATGATTTTGGACAAACTATATAGTCCTTCACTTTTGTCCTTAATAACATTGGAACACTGGCAGTGCACACAAGATTCAGTGGTGGCCGGGGAGATGGCTCAGTGGAATTAGCGCTTCCCTGGCAAGCTCAAGGGCCTGAGTTCAATCCCTGGTTCCTCCAAAAAAAAAAAAAAAAACAAAAGAAAAAGATTCACTGGCGATATTGCTTAAATACTCAGGATGTGTGTACAAGGTATTTGTAGCTGTTCAGAAATCATTCCCATAAGAGATAGCTGTGTGTGAGAACTAAGTGTTCAACTCAAGACTCAAGACTGTAGGCAAGACCAGTAAAACAAAGCTGAGAAAGTCATTATGAGGCAGTCTTTAAAAGAAAAGACAAAGATAAGACAACATAAAAATAATGATAAAAAGGCAGCAGATCAACAGAATAAGAGCTGGTACTTTGGGATACTGAACTCTGCGGAGAAACCTAGGACAAATATGTTAAGAAAGAAATGTAACTTGTCCCAAGTAATAGTACAAATGGGTCCAGTAGCATTGACATTGTTTAGAGAAATCCATGTTTTAAGATTATATCCATTGTATAGATGAGAAAATTGTGACACAGATACCAGAAGTGAGTTATAAAAGTCACATTATGCAGCAGAGCTGTAGTGACTATGTATGTTCACAGAATGAAATACATCCAATAAATTACATGCACAGAAACATGAGGAGTAAAAGGTGAATTAAGATCACAAATAGAATATTCTATGAATTTTAATATTTCAAAATTAACTCATAAATTCAACCTGGTGAAATAATAATTCAAAAACTTTTTATGAGCCCTAGGAACCCAATTTTAAAATTGGAGAATGAGTAAACAAAACAATAGGAAAAACGTTTTAAAAGGCAACCATAATTTACATAGTGATGGCCCTTAGAGACTGTGGTATTGGTATAGGGACAAACACTTACTGAGAGGGACAGGACATAAGAGCATCTAAGAGAATTGTTATTTTACTTCATGGTAAAAGGTCCTGTGACCCATAATCATCACATCATATCTCAAGGGTACAATAACATCTGTCATGGATAGTATGTGTGTAAATTGATATTATGCATATAAGTTGGGTCAGTCTTTCTGAGAAGCAGCACAGCAATATAAATGCCTATCGAAACAAAATTCATATATAATTCCACTTCTAGCTTTCTGTTTTGTAAAAATTGTTCACAGAATGGACAATGCTCATTGCACCCTGGTTTGAAACAGAGTAGTATTAGAAGATTAATGTGTATCAGAGATGGATGCGGCAGTGCACACCTGTCATCTCAGCACTCAGGAAGCTAAGGCAGGAGAATCACTGTGAGCTTGAGGCCATCCTAGGCTATGAGGTGAGTTCAAGGCTAGTGTGAACTACATAGCAAGACACAGCCTCAAAAAGACAAAAAAAGAAATAAAGAAATAAAGAAGAAGGAGGAGGAAGAGGAAGAGAAATAGGTGAAGGAGGAGGAGGAGGAAGAGAGAAGAAGAAGAAGAAAAGAAGAAGAAGAAGAAGAAGAAGAAGAAGAAGAAGAAGAAGAAGAAGAAGAAGAAGAAGAAGAAGAAGAAGAAGAAGAAGAAGATTGATGTATATTAATAGGGAACAGTTAAATAACAATGGCTATTGCTTTAAAAACTGTAGTACATCTATCCTATAAAATAATTTCCAATAGTAGAAAGATTAGAAAAATTTATGTGGAAAGGGTGACAGAATTTTCCTCTATAGTGGGCAAGGCCATTAGACTGAGGGACCCTGAATGGAGATTTCTATTTTTCATTCAGACAAATGCAACTTATTTAAGACTGTGTTAGTACATAGTTTTCATTGCTGTATGTTTGAGGCACACAGCGAACACTGGTGTGCTGTCTCAGGCATTGGTGCATGCTTACTGCACCTTGATCCTGGGCTTCCCTTTCTTCCCTGACCCCCTGGTTTCCCCCTTTCCAGAACTGCTTCTCATCCACCAAGTCTACCTCCCTGTCTCTTTCCATTTCCATTTCCCTTCACTTTAATTACTTAGATTATGGGCTTCTCATAGAAGAGAAGCCAAGTGGTATTTAACCTTCGGTGTCTGATTTATTTCACTTGGCGCTATGAGGATCATATATATTCTGTAGAGAATATTTGCTAAAACCTCAGAAATTATGATCATCTACTAAACTGGGAAAATTAAATTTCTCAGTGTTAATAAGCACACCCTGGGCTTGTGCCTTGGATGTGTGCCAGGACCCTCCTCCATGACTGTGGACACCAGTCTGTCCACTGAGGTCCCTACAGGTGGAGGCAGAGACCAGCAGGGCATGAGGTGAATTTGGAAACAGAATTTCATTGAGAATTAATGAGCCAGTGAAATGAAAAATGTGGCATTCTCCCTAATGTATTAAAAGACTGTGACTACCCCGTGGGGAGAGATGTGAGTGACAGATTCCTCTGAATACAGCAGAACTCACCTCTACAACGGCACAAAAATAGTACCAAGGTACAAAATCTTCTGGTGACACAGGAGCAGATGATATAAGTCCCATGAAATAGGGGGTCGTGATGATTTGCTTTTAAGACTGCTGCTAACACACTTTCCCAGGGGTGTACCTCATCCATGGCAGGTGAGGTTTTCTTACTGCCAGTAAACAAACCTGTCTTGAAGTCTTGTTTTAACGTGCCCTGACTGCCCCTTAGGACAGTAGGCGATCGAGTGCTGAGGATTCTCCTTTTGCAAATACCTTTCGACTGTGCATAGAACACGGAAAAAGGGAGGGTGAGAATTTGACCAAGGCAGGGCTGAAAACTAAAGCCACGTACTCAGCGATGCTCCAGTCTCTTGATGGGGCGAAGGCGAGAGAAGTGGCTCTGGCTTGTGTCTTGAAGCTGGGGTTTTAACAAGAAGCCCTCTGGAACAGGAAGCAGGGGCCACCTCCTCGCGTCTCCATTTCAGCCTCACTCTACACCAACTTTTGCAACCTGAGCACGAAATCGAGCTGCTCTCGCTATGAGCATTTTCTGTGTTATTCTCCACTAATGGGAATTTGTTGGCAGCAGTTTACCTAATAATAGCCTGCAGAACACTGTATAGTGGCTGATGACTTTAATCACATTCCTTCTGAGATCACAGGATAAAGTTGTGAATGGCTTGCCTAGAAAGTTGTCCTTAAATAAATTCTGCATTAAATAAAAAAAAAAATCTAATCTGAGGTAAACCTTTTTCTTGAGCCACTGGAGAAGGTAAATGTGACTAGATATCATCACACAACATGTGGTCCTAGGCCCTGTGGCATCCATGTCCCTTGGAAGCTTGTAAAAACTGAAATTTCTCATGGTCTCTGCAGATCCACAGCCTGGGATGTAGCTCAGCAGCTGAAGTGCCTGCCTGGAAAGTGCAAGGTCCCAAGTTCGATCCCTGGTACAGAAAAAAAAAGTCTGAGGGTGACAGTGTGTGCCCATGACCATAGACAGGAGGTCATAGGTTTACTTCTGCTTTAGTGGAACTATTTGACATTGTTTAGTGCTCTCTGCCTTGTAGAAATATGACACAAGACATATGTGTCATCTTAGAAATTTCCTAGTAGCCACATTTTTTTTTAAGAAAGCAAAGAACAAATGTAAAATCAATTTGAATAATTTATTTTACATGTTATGCTCAAAGTTTAATATATTTCAATATGTAATCAACATGATACTGATAATGGCCAGCTAAATAGCTCAGCTGACTAAAGCATCTGCAAACAGGCACAGGGGCCAGGGGTTTGCTCTCCGGGCCTGCCATGCAGGCATGCCCCAGGGGCTCACTGAGACAGCGGTTGAGAATAGGCGTGGCGGGTGTGCCTGTAATCTCAGGTCTTGTGAGGCTATAAACAGGCAGATCACTATGAGTTCAATCTAGTAGTGCGACCCTGAACACCCTGTAGACCCTTCTCTAAAATATAAAATAACAACAACAAAATAACATGACACTAATAGATTGTCTTTCACATCCAGTGCTTTTTACTTGTACAGCTGTTTCAACCCAAACTGGCTCATGTCACATGCTCAGCACTAGCTGAGAGTCCCTGCGCAGGTGACAGATGGTCACAGAGCAGCAAAGCCTGCATCTGGAGGGAAGCCAGGTTTTGGCTGTGTGTTGACTTGAGTGCCAGTGCAGACCACAGTGAGAACCATGTGCATACTCCCGGGAGCAGACAGACCTCAGGGCTCAGAGCCTGGGTTTCTGTGCCAGTCCTTCCTGTTCTGGGACCCCTGGCCCACTATGCGTGCAGTAGAGGGCAGCGACTCTACACTGGTAGACAATGTTGGAAGTCTCTCCTCAGCTGTGGGGGAAGCCAGGGACACGTGAAGTTTTCAGGTAGAGGTCTGGAGGCACAGTGGGAACGAGCAGGGATGCCTGCGGAGCAGGTTCTTGGGTGAGGAAGGCACAGCAGATGTTCCTCTTGAGCCTGAGTAAGTTTATCAAGTGCCTTCAGTAAAATCCGTGCACAGCGGTGCTCTCTGGCCCCTGCTGGCCACGCTTTGTGTCCACCTGGCTCATGTTGTCTTCATTAAGTGCTGCTCCTGAAGCTGGAAGCCTCCCATCGTGACATCCAGGCAAGGGGTTCTGATGACCACCAGCTCCTTCTTGGTGGTCTCGGCAGTGTCTCCCCAAGGCCTGGGCCCTACAGGAATACTTCGTTCTGCGAGCCAACACTGCATATGCAGGCTTTGCAGCTATGGGATGGTGGCCAACTGTCTACTTCTTTGTCTGTCGAGCACCATTTTATTTACTTATTTATTGTCTTGTATTTGTCACAGGGACTCACTATGCAGCTCAGACTCGGAGTGATCCTCCTGTTTTTAGCTTCCGCAGCACTAGGATTACAGATGTCCACCACCATGCCTGGTCTCAGTGGCCAGCTCAGCACGCCCAGGGGCAGGGCCAGGATGGTATATGGTACTGGGGATTGAACGACGGTCCCTGCATTTGCCGAAGCAGGCACTTAGTCCACTGAGCTATCTTGCTGGCCTCCATCACCATTTATGCAGTTTGCCATTTGCCTCACATTCCTTGGTGTAGAAATTAGTTTTTGTTTTCATTTCTAGAACTTAAACGCAGGACCCTCACAGCGAGCAAATCCCTAGTATTTCTTCTTCTTCTCCTTCTTCTCTTCCTCTTCCTATTCTTTCTTCTTCTCCTCCTCCTCTTTCCTTTTCATCTTCCTGTTCCTCTTCTTCTTTTTGTTACTTCTGCTGCCACTCCCCCCCCTCCTCCTCCTCCTCCTCCTCCTCTTCCTCCTGTTTATTTTGAGGCAGTGTCTCTCTAAGTTGCTGAATCACCAAGGCAGGGCTCCAACTTTTGCATATCGCTCCTGTCTCAGCCTCAAAGTGTGCACTGGTACAGGCGGGGGCCACCAAGCCCAGCCAAACAAGAGCTTCTCTGCAGACTTAATGTGTCTGTTTGGGTGAGCCTTTCCCCATCAGGCTGAAGGACAGGTTCTGCATTTGTTTTATCACTTTGGGCTGAGTTAGTCATACTCATCAGCAGCCCTCCCCCTGCTAAGCTTTATTCACTTTTGTTTTCTCAGGAACAGACCGCCCACATGCATGACATTTACATTTTTCCAAATTGTATAATTGGACTTGTTCTCCCCTATAAATTAGGTTCCCAGTAGCCCTCACAACATGGTGACCGGAGGAAGACTTGTGGCCACAGACTGTGGTCCTGCCACCCCATGTACAGGGCCCAGTCGGGCTTAGTTCAGCTCCTGCCAGTCCTGTATCCCAAGCTCTTCCCTGCAGGATTCCTAGCTATCAAAACCTGGGGTTCTGATATTAAAGCTTGGTAACAAATTAGCCCAAAGTGAAAAAATAAATTGTCCCTCACTTCCCTCTTCTCTCTTCCCACGTGGGTGTGTTTCAAAGGGCGCGCTGTTCTTTATGTTAGGTCTGTAGGATTTTACCAGTATTTGTTTTGTCGCTGGTGGATATTTGCTGAGTTTTACTTGAGGTGTGGGGATCCTATTTAGCTTCCAGACTGTTCAGTTTCTGAAATCTATTTCTCTGTTACATTCTCGATTATTGCTTATGTGTTGTTTGTGCAGATTTCAGGTTTGTGAGCTGTTGTTATCATTGTGCCTGATCCTGTCCTCTGACTTCTGTGCCCCTGTGTGAATATTTCTGTCTTCCTGTTCACTTGTCACAAAAAATGTACATCACGAAATCACAAAAATGTAAAATTAGGGAGAGAAAAGTGGCCCAAAGAGTCGCACTATCCAAAAACTGCTGCTATTAATTACAAAGATATATCTTTGTCAATTTGTGTTCATTTTAGACATATTCTTTAGAGGCTGGGGAGATGGCTCAGTAGAATAAGTGCTTCTCTGGCAAGTGCAAGGGCCTGAGTTCAATCCCCGCTTCTGCAAAAAAAAAAAAAAAAAAAAAAGAAAGGTTCTTTATACAGAATTATGTCATATAGGAATTTTGCATTACTATTTTTCTTGAGCATCACATTGCAATATGTTTTTGCCAAAGCATTAATTTGTTTCACATAAGATTTAAATGTCTAGAGAATGTTTCTGGTTGACACACAGTGTTGGTACATACTTAGGCGGTGCAGTGTAGTGTCTTCTATAGTGTAGACTAGATGGTGATTAGCATGTTTAGCATGTCTGTCACCTGAAGCCTCTGCCATTTTATAGGGATGAGCACATTCAAATACTTCTCTTCAGACCACAGTAAATTAAGATGCATAATGCATTATTTCAATTGCAGTCACCCTGCTGTGCCATAAAACACCAGAACTTATTTCTCCTGCCAAACAAGAACAATGTACATATTGACCTAGGTCCCCCTTCCCTGGGGCCTCTGGAAGGAGCCACTCTCCACTTCCAGGAGATCTACTCGTTTTAGATTCTACCAGCACATTAGAGTTGCTGATAGCAAACGACATGCCAGTGGCATTATGAAATCTGGTAATTGAGATTTTTGTCCAGATTGTACTGCTGATGAAAACAGTGCCAACATGCGTATTTGATGTTAAAAAGATTTGATTATTATAGATTCCAAGATTCAAAACTTCCAGGTTTTAACTCTATGATTCTCCCTTCTTAGCTTATATTTATGTAATCAAGTAACTGTAGATTCTCCTGTGTGGACTATTTTTGAAGGCCTCATTGTACATATGAGGTATTTTTTTTTCTTATTTTCATGTATAAAAGATCACTTGGTTGTGTGGAGAATTCCAGGACCACATCTGTTACCCACCAACTTCTTTCAGATGTCCCTTGGTTGTCTTCTTTTATTTTCAGTTCAAGAGAGCTTGGATTTTTCTTCCCTTTGTAAGTAATCTCATGTTCTTCTTTCTGGTTGCTGCTTGGATACTTTCAGAACTTCTTTCCTTATTTCTTTGAAATTCAAACATTTCCCAGGATGCTACTGGCTTGGATTAAGCTTTTGATTGCTTCTTTCTCTGGTACCCAGGACTTCTGTTTAATCTGCATCTTCAGATCATCTTCCAACCCTGTATGTAGTCTTGTGGGGTTGTTGAGAGCTGGTGAGGCTTGGGCCTGGTGTCCTCACAGGTGTCTTTGCAGTCCCTGTGCCTCTGTTGCTTGGGCTGATGCCTTGTCCTCCTGAGGCTGCCTTGCACCCCTTCGTGGCTTGCCCTCTAGCGTCTGTTTCTTCTTCTGTGAGCTGTCTTGTCTCTGCCCAGCTCTTAGCCACTGCGGTGGCCAGGCCATGGTCTAAGCTATGGAGGCTTCTACTGGGATGCTTCAGTTACCTCCTCGGCGGTCTGCTTCAGCTCTACCTCAGCCTTTTCACAGCTGAAGTCACCTAGAGAAGATGCCCAGTCTTTCTTTGGCCCTGCTCTCTGTCCCCGTGTTCCGTGTCCGGAACTCTCCGTCCATCATCTGGCCTGGCTATCCCAGGCCTCCCCTCCCACTCTGCCGGGGCTCCCTCACTGGTCCCCAGCACATTGCAAACACTCCCAGTTTTTCAAGGGTAGTGTTTCCTTCAGTGTCACTTTCTCAGCAAGGACATTGCTCGGCAGTGGATTTAAAGTCATGGCTTGCTCCTTGAAATTCTTTAACTTTCTTTCCTTTTTGATTTTTCTCATAGGACTTTTCAACACATTGTCCTTATTTGTGTTGTTGCCCTGGGCCTCCACCAAAGAATGAAAGTTCCATGAGGATAGGGCTTTCTTCCCAGTGCTGCTTGGCAAGATGTGGTATGTTTCAGTCTAAATAGGCATCGACTCTCAGCTCCTGACAGTCACACCAGCTTCCATTCGGCCATCTAACAAAGATGTGCTGAGCATCCACCATCCGCGCAGGTATGAGCGTGCCATTCGCCAACAGTGAGGATAGAAACTTCCGCAGCACTTGTTACCAGGACTTCCTATTTTTAAATCAGTCTGGTTTCTAATTTCTTTTTTCATAACAAATAGTTGATTCAGTTTTATCACTGGGCAAGCAGCCGTCTCCTCCTGGTAACATAGGTGGGTGACCTCCCGCAGTAGCGCATATCTTTTGTCGGCTTGAGGTGCCAGCTATCCGATGAGCCAGTGTCACAGTTGCACTTGGTGTTCCAAAGTCAGTGGAACCTGCCTCCCTGGGGAGCTCTCCTGTCTGCTGAGATGAAAGCACAGGTTGGCGGGTGGCTCAGGGCAGCAGTGGGGAAGGGGCTGGCCTTGCTTCTGGGGCCTGAGTATTTTCAGGGTGTGGGCATTCTGGTTTCTGGGAACATGAATAGTCATTCCTTCAGGCAGAATCTTTTCTTTTTTATTTTAAAGAGAATAACAATAAAATTATACAAAATTTCAAAACAAGATGATAGGAAATTAACAGTGGCTATTAAACTGCACATTGTTATCTCAAAGTAGTTGCTCATGTTACCAGATACAGGCATGTAGGTGTTGATCAGACAATCACACAAGTACCTGATCCTTCCAGTGAGCTAATGGAAATTAGTAGTACAATTATCTCAGTGTATATCCTTCCTTCTTTCTCTTTTCTCCCGTCCCTGCTGTTCTCTCCTTTTGAAGCCGTTTCTTTCCTTTCACAATATCTACTGTACCTTTTGGATCTTACTTATTCTTTGAGTTTCTTGTAGTATAATATAATGTTTATACATGCGAGTCTGATTTATCTCACTCATGAGAATGGTCTCTGTGTGCATCCACTTACATGTAGAAGTTACAAGTTTGACTTGTTTATAGCTGAATAGTATTCTATTGTGTAAAAATACCACATCTTTATTTTTAATCCATTCCTTGGCTAATGGGCATTTGGCTTGTATCCAAGATTTAGCTATATACAAATTATGCTGCTATAAGCATGGCGTCTTGGTTATTTTTCTTTCATTGCTTGGACAAGTACCCGGCACTCACAATGAAGGGAGGAAAGGTTTATTTAGCTCACAGTCAGTGGAGATTTCAATCCATACTCCAAAGTAGGGTGGCAGAATGACCATTCATGGTGGCAGCAAAGAGCAGAAAGAGCACAAGCAAATGGGAGTAGTGGCAACAATGGCTACAGAAAGAAAGTCTGTTTCTCTTCTGTTGCATTCAGGCTATCTGCCCTAGGCTGAGTATGGCACTCACACCCACAATCCTGTCAGCACTCACACCCACAACCCTATCAGCACTCACACCCATAATCCTAGTGGATCATGAGTTAATCACAAGCTCTAGAAGACCACCCTAAGACTGCATGAGGCTTTGGGGGGACGACCAGACACACTGTAACACGTGGGTGCACATATATTGCTGTGTTAGGATTTTTTAATTCTTCTGGGAAAATATGCAGCAGGGGAATAGCTGAATTGAATGGGACCTGTAACCCTAGTTTTTTAGAGCATCTCCACACTGATTTCCACAGTGATTGCACCAGTCTACACTTCTACCAACAGCAGAGATGGGTCTCTTTTTCCTGAAAGCACTAATGACATTTGTTATTGGTTATTTTTTTTCTTTTCATAATCATTATTTGTGCAGTGAGATGGAATCTTAGTGTTCTTTAATTTGCGTTTTTCAAATGACCAATAATGCTGAACTTTTTTTTTTTTTTTGCGGAACCGGGGATTGAACTGAGGCGCTTGCGCTTGCCGGGGAAGCGCTTATCCCACGGAGCCATCTCCCCGGCCCCCCTGAACATTTTTCCGTGTATTTATTTTCCATTTGCATTTCCTCATCTGAGAAGTGCATATTCATCTCAGATGTTCATGTTTGGATCGGGTTGTTGAATTTTGGGGGTCTGACTTTTTAAAATTCTTTTTGTGTTCTAGATGAAAGTCCTTTGTCTGAGTGACAACAGGCTTAAATTTTCCAAATTTGTGAGTTTTTTTTCACTCTGTTAATCATTTCTTTTGATGTGCAAAATATTTTTAATAAGAGGAGACCCTAGTTGTTAATTCTTTGAAGCATTTCTTGTGCAGTTTGGTTTTGTTCATGAATTCTTTGTCTGCCCCGTGTCTTCCAGATTTCTACCTACTTGTTCTTCCCATAGACTTAGGGTTTTTATTTTAATATTTAGACCTTTTATCTACTGTGACTTCAGTTTGGTGCTTGGTGATAGACTTGGGTATAATTTTAGTCTCCAACATGTAAACAGCCAGTTTTTCCAGTACCACTTATTAAAGATGCTGTCTTCCTTCCAGAGAGCATGTTTGGCCCTTTTGTAAAAGATTAGGTGGCTAAGTGTGTTTATAGTTGTGTCTGCCTCCTCTAATCTGTTCTACTGATCCTCAGATCTGCTTTTCTGTGCTAGTGCCATGCTGATTTATGACAATAATTTTGTAGTATAATTTCAAGTCAAGGATTGTGATGCACCATGACTTGCCTTTGTTGTCCAGGGTTGTCTTTGTTATTCTAGGTCTTATCTGTTTCCAGATAAATTTTAGGGATGTTTTCTCTAGATCTGTGAGGTATACTGATGGTATTTTAATCAAGATTACATTGAATCTGCATAACAATTTTGGGAGTGTGGCCATTCTCACAATGTTGGTTTTTTATCCAGGAGCAAGGAATATCTTTCCTTTTTATGAAATCCTCTTTAATCTCTTTTTTGAGACTATGTGTAATTTTCAATGATGTTTTGCTTCTTTTGTTAAATTGATTTCTAAATATTTTACCTTTTGGGATGTTATTGTGAAGGGTGTTGTTTCTCTAATTTCTCTCTCAGTGAGATTGTTGATTGTATACAAGAATGCTATTGATTTCTGAGTGCTGACTATGCATCCTGCTATGCCACTGAGTTTGGTTATTAACTCTAGGAGTCTTTTGGTGGAGGTTTTGGGTTCTTCTATGTAGAGTATGCATAACTGCTGTGTGGAGGAAACATAAATCTAATTGAAATCTTGATGAGTATTTTGGGCCTTTTTTGTGAAACTCAGAAAAATAATTCTACATTTATATGGAAGAAAAAAGTGATGCAGAATGAACTGCACATTTGTGAAGAAAAACAGCAGAAAGAGAGAAAATTTCCTCTATTCATATCATTCTGAAATTTTGTGAAAAATTTTGTAATTGTGGAATTTGCTCAGGGTCAGGTAATGAATGACAGAACAGAGGGGAGTAAAATATCATGTGCCCAGAATCAGCTTCCAGATCAGTCTTGAGCAGCGATGGACATGAGACACACACAGCTGTTCTCACAACGGTGGGGATACTGCCTGGCCTCCTACCCAGTGCAAGAAATTTACTACCGCAATTTGCACACACAAGATTTATTACCAGGAATGTGTGTACAAGTTCTCAAAAGCACTAAGAAAAGCAATCCAAGCTTAATAATGCCAAAAGCAAACAGGCTGGGTTGAATATGAATAATTTTGAACACTGTTAGCACAAAAATACTTGTCATATTAAGGATCAAGGAAAGGCAGCTGGAGACGTAGACACTTCTACATCTGATTAATAAGCATTTCCTTGAAGATATTGTCAGGATTTTATCAGATGTGGGTTTACAGGACCTGTCAGATACTGTGGTGGCCTTGCTCCCCACATGTAAGGAAGACAGGGCAAGTCATCTCCTGGAGTTGGACGTCTCTGTGCCCGGTGACCCATCTCTTCCACTCGCAGTGGACGCCCGTGAGGAAGGCTAGCAGGTGCGCTACAGGATGCGAGAATGAGATCTTCCCACTACACTTTTCACAAGAGGAAAAGTCTACCTGCTAGTCTGCATGCCATCTGCAGGAGAGTGGAGAGAAGGATTACTACAGATTTCAGAGCAGTAGACCACAGGTACTCAGAGTGACACGGGGATGTGGCTAACAGTGGTAAGGGCAGGAGGATTACTCAGAGTGTTTTTAAGAATTTGTGTAGATGGAATAGATGCAGTGAAATGCCTCAAAATAGTAATAAGGAACTTAGAAACATGGTTTCAGGATGATGATAAATGTGACTAAGGAACAGAAGGTGGGAGGTCGGTGGTATGAAGTTATCATCAGAGCTGTTGCTTTTATGTTAGATGTGGAGTTTGTAAATGCTGATTTTATTGTGCAATGGAGTTAATTTAGGGTGATTATGGACCAATGGTGAAAGTTAGTCACAATTAAGATCTGTTCTGTGCTTCAGCTGCAAGAGGAGAAAAACACACACAATCTCTGTATGCATGTTATTTCATAAAGTAAGTTTGCCAACATCCCTGAAGGTAAAACTCCTGATGAAAAGGTGTTAGAATTTTAATGTCGGTAGATGCAGCCCAGTATGCTGCCTGGGCAGGACTCCCACTCCTTCTGCAGGATGCTAATGTGCTAATTAACTCAAACCATTGTCAACGCAGAGTCCTTGTCCACCCCACATCCTGGCCTGAAAGGTGGAATGGGTGTCATGAGTTGTTACTGGGCATTTCCATTCCTGTTGTTGAGAGTTATCACCTTTTACTTAAGATTTGTTTGCATTTCACAACGACTTTTCAGCTTTATTTATTTATTTATTGTCTAATTTCTTTTGGGTTGTTTCTTTTCCATTCCTAGATCATTACATATGAAGAAAATAATATTCCTTATATGGAAATAAATATTGGCAAAGCCTTTCTTAGTGCCTTTCTCATCCTTTTACCTTGAGTTGTCCTAAGTGATGCAGAAACTATTTTTGTAGTGTGCCGGTCTCTACACTTCGGCACCTGGACGCTGAGCTTTATTAACCGGTAACTTTTCTCAGAGACGACCACAAACTAGGGGACTTGGTCTCAAGATTGTTATTTTATTTTTCTAACTTAAAAATCTGCCCCAGCTTTTATTTCTTGGCCAGTAACACTAAATTGATGCTCATCTTCTGTCAAGTATCTACCTAGTTATACAGCAATTTTTGGAATTTTCACCCACTGTTCTAAAACGTCATCTTTCTTGTTCATTAAATTTTCCTCCGGGTACATGCCTATGTCTCTGGGTTTTCCCGTCTTGTCTCATTGATCTGTTTGGCTATTGACTGGCAGTGCCATACTCCTTATAAATTACCTTATTATGCTGGCTGGTAAAGAATGCGCCTCATTCATATGCTGGTTGCGTGGATGGCATAGATTTTCTGTAATAGTTTCTATTATTGCTTCCACACTCATTTCGCTTTAAGGGGCACATAATTTCTATTCCCATTGCCTTTGAGATCCGTGGAGCGACGTGCCGCGGCCTGCGGCGCGGATGCGTGCGTTGTGCCCGCCCACCGTCTTTCAGGGGTGCAGCAAGGCCCCGCACGCTTCCTCGGGCCTCTGGGCGGGGAGGGTTTGTGTGCATCAGAGGAATCTGCAAAACTTCCATTTGTGACAAAGGTGGACCGCGCAGCGTAGCTCATGCCTGCGCTTTTGTTCCTAACATTTAGCGGTTCCTTCTTGCCTCCTTTTCAAAATATATTTTTTGTAGTGCACTTCTGAAATATACGGTTTATTTTTAAACTGCTTATTTTTGCACATATTTGCACTGTGCATCTTTATCCCTTTCTTGGCCGTGTCAATCGTGGAATTCTTTCCGGGGCTGAGATGAGCCCAGATGCCCGTGGTTCCTGCGACGTGCTGTGCTAAGCAGTGCAGTCAGCCCTCTGAGGAGTCCTGTCCAGGTGCCAGGGAAGGCACCTGCGTTTCCACGGTCTCCTCTAGGGGGCGCCTGTGCTCACGCGCACTACCATGGAAACCACCTGCCTGGCGGGCTCAGCTCCTTGGTTTCTTTCCTGCAGCTGAAACTCAGGTTTCCTTGCTCATGCGACCTGGAAAATTGAACTGACATTGTGAAAGAGATAAGAGCTCGCTACATCCCCCTGGCTTTCCGTCCTGATCCTAGAGGCACTCTAAGTAGGCCTATGGATCTGCGACTCTCCAGCTGGCCCGTGCATGTGCGTGACCCAGAGCACGTGGTTCGCCCCGCGTGGGCTCTGGCTTCCAAGTTGTCTCCCTGTCGCAGGCTTCTCCGAGCTGCTTTCTGTGTGATCACTCCAGCTCCTGAGCACAGCACCTTGCTCCGGTGCCACAGCTACCACCCTGTGCTGCTGTCCCAGCCCTTAGCCTTCTGCCTGCTTCTGTGCTGTTGACACATTTCCCAGCAGGTAGAGAGGCTCTGCTTTGATTTTTCCTCCAGTTACTTTATGTTCCTTTTTTTCCTCATTCTTTTTTATTACTAATTTTATTGAGAAACAAATAGCAATGAGACAGTTTCAAACCTGACTTTACATTCCTGCCTCTTCTCCTCAGGTTCCCACCCAGTGGGGACATTCAGAGTGACAGCACCCTGACCATCCGAGCGTCAGGACTCTGCCCTCCCTCCAGCCCCCATCTCCCCAGTGATCCCAGGGCTGGGACCTCTCTCCAGCCACGCAGACCTCCTCTGCTCAGGAGGGCATGGGGCTTTCTCTTGGCTTTGCTACAGTACAGTGCTTTTCAGAAAGGTGCAGGCAACAAAAACTGGGTCCAATTCTGTTTTACTGTGAGAACCGAATGTGGGTACCACTGAAATCTTGGAAGGCTGCTCTGGTTAGCAGGAATGACGGGGGGTGTGTGGTGGTTCATGCAGTGACGCCTCTGGGATCTTTGCCCAGCTATGATGTGGAGTCTGCACAGGGTACAAACCTCCCACCTGGACGTGCCCAGGCGTTGTCCAGACCGCCTGCCACTTACTTTGTACAGCGGCCTCGTGTAGCTCCGAGCTCATTTCTAGATCTCTGGGGCTGAAGTGGCCCCTTGCTCGTGTTTTCCAGCTGCCATGTACTCAGGTGTGTGGGGGGATCAGAGCTCTGAAAGCAGCCCAGGCTGACTTGATTAGACTGTGAGCCATGTGTCTGGAAGAGAAATGATGGGAATAGCAAGGGCAGGGACAAAACCCAGCTGTGCTGTATAGCCTGCAGAGACCTGGGTGCAGTAGGGGCACATGCATGCATGTGTGTGTGCATGTGCACGTGCACATGGGTGTGGCGTGTGTGTGTGGTGTGTAAAAAAAAAAAAAGAGTGGGCTTTCCCATGAGTTCAGAGGGTGGCCTTTGTGTCATTGGTCATCGACAACACAATTTCAGTTCTCTTTATCCCTCACTCTACCTCTCTTTTACTAGGCAAGTATCATATTGATTTGTTTATCTTACAAGATAAACCTAATGATCATATATACAGGTTAGGATCCAGACCGGTAGACCCCCAAACACATAAAACACATAACATAATTGTTCTAAGTTAAGGCACCCTTCTGGGTACGTTGTCCACAGTAGATTATAACTTTTCTTTCTCTTTTTCCTATTATCTATCTTTTATTTTGTATTTACTTATAAAATATCTAAATGCCTAGTGGGAGAGCTGACAGTGATGGAAGATTTTAGAGTTCTTGGGTGCAGAATGTCCCAGAGCAAGTGCTATTATGTGTATTTTTGTGATCTAACTGATATCTGTGCCACAAGAAAGGAACAGCCAGTGACCTCATCAAAATTTGGTGCCTGCTTCCATCACAGCCTAACTCAGGGGCACATGTGTGTTCCTGGGGAGATTTTCTTCCTGTAGCTCTCTAGTGGTCCAGGCAACTTTGGTTTGTGACGCTACAGCCTGGACCTGAGTCCCCCAGTCACGGCGGTCAGGAGAGGCACAGCGGCGCAGACAGCGTGTCTCGTGCCATGGCCTAGGAGGGCGCTCTGGTGCCCTCGTCTTGGTCTGTTGGAGCAGAAAGCAGAGTGTCTTGGGCGGTGCCCCTCTCGGCGGCGGCGCCCCTCTCGGCGGCGGTGCACAGGATCCGTGATGGTTTCGTTCGTTCTCACTGTGCTCGGCTGTGTGCTGCAGTGTGTCTTCCCCAGAATTCACACTGGACGTCTTCACATATAGCGTAACTGATTGTGAGTGGGAGCTCTAAGGAGATTACGTTACAATGAAGCTCTAGGGCTAGCCCAGTCTGTCTCTCCTGTGTCTTTAGAGGAAGACATTAAGACAAGTAGAGACACAGGGCTCAGAGGGACACCAGGTGAGGACACAGGGAGAAAACGCCACCTGTAAGCCTAGGAGAGAGGCCCAGGGCCGTAAGTGGGCCTTCTGCACTTGGCCTCAGATGCTGTGTCCAGAGCTGTTCGAGTCACCTGATTGGTGAGACGTAGGGCCTCTATATACGCAGATTTCACATCCAGGGGCTCAACCAATGACCGATAAAAAATATTTGAGCAGGGAATTGCATTTGCACTGAACACACATAGCCATTTTTCTGGTCATTCTCTGGATACTACACTTTGACAGCTATCGCCTGGCATTTATAGTTTAGGCATCACAAGTAGAGATTGTGAAGAGCAGAAGGGCCACTGTGTGGGGAGGGCGCGCGAGTTCTGTGCGATTTCGCAGGAGGGAGTCAAGCAGCTTCCGATTTTAGTATCCAGATGGACTGAGGCATGCAGCGCTGGGACCAATTCCTATAATCCTGAGGTAGCCGCAGGAAAGAGAGACAGTTCTACGAGCCTAATACTTTCATTAAAACTGATAGTTTCACTGTATTGATTTCCTGCCATCTAGGTGCTCTCCATTTATTAAGCCGTCTTCTAGGCCATTCTGTGCAGAGCCCAGAATGGCTTTAGTTTCGGCATGTAGTTACACACATACATTTTAAAGTTGACGTTTGTCACCATCTTTATGCAATTTCTGTAAGCAGGACGTAGACCACTGTGCTTTCCTGACTGTTACTTCTGGTATGAAGATGGCATATGGGTCTTTGTATAGTGCTTTGCACCTTGCATGTGGCGCTGAGGCCTCCTGCTAATCCCGACACGCCTGCATTTGCTTCTCCTGAACGATGGCACCCCGTTTCTTACCTCCTGCATGGCCTGCTCCAAGGCAGCCAGCACCAGGGTCGCTTTTGCCTACTTGAGATGGAGAAGAGCACACAGTGCAGGGAGGGCCTTTTCACACCTACCAATTTCTCCTTTTTGATAAAAACATTTTGCATGATATATTCCTACCAAATGTGTTTTTGACAGTATATATATTTCTGTTGTTAAATCGTCAGGGTGGATCAATTATCAATCTTTTGAACTCTGTTTTGATTTTGAATTTTATAGTATATGGTTATTAATAGCCTGATGCTTGTCTTGTTGTGCTTATCATTGCTTGAAATCTTGTGTGACTATTTCATTTTAACTTTCCTAAGTTTCTGTGTTTTGTTAGTGTCAGCAGCTGATTTTGGAAACCGTGTGGTCCGATAGGAAAGTCTTGCCTTGGGGAGAGAGGTTTCTCCCACTGTGCGTACCCGCCTTGCTAAGTGGGTCCCTGCGGTCCTCTTTCCAGACGTCCTCCCTCTGCTTTCTCCACCCCAGATACTCTTCCTGGCCTCTCATTGCTGTCTCTAGCATGCAGAGCCATCTGTGCCGTCTGCCATGTGCTGCACCTAAACTGAGATGTTGAAGTCTTAACCCCCAGTGCTTGGAGAAAGGAAGATAAAGGTTAGCTGAGGCCACGTGCATGACCTGAGAGGATTAAGGTTCCGGAAGAGCAAGCCAGGCACTCCCCGTGTCGCCTTATCTCTTCCTCTCTGCCCAGGGTGGACCTAGGAGCATCTGACCTTCCAGAAAAGAGAGCCCAGGACTGTGGCTCTGGGAGCCCACAGGATCTAGTTGTAAGCAGGCAGGACGCACCAAGAAAACTGCGGCCAGGGAGTGAGGGACAGCGCCGTTGGCAGCAACCGCAGAGGGTCAGTCTCGCCTCGGACATTCAGGTTTTATGTTGTGAACCATCCCAGCAGTAAGATTTTGTTAGAAAAGTCACAGCCAGTGAATACACTTTATAGGGTCTGCAGCTACGGTGAACTGACAGCTGGAGGCCAGCTTGTAACGCCCGGCTGAACCCCGTCAGCGTGGTGCGGGTGCGGAAGGCCCACCTGGGGTTGTTGCCAACAAAGGACAAGGGTGTCTGGGGAAGGAAAGGAGACATGTTAGGGAGCCGTGGCCCTCCTGGGGCTCTAGGTTCTCCTGGAGGAGCTCGTCGTGCTGGCTTCTCAGTTTTGAATCTTGCTGTTCTCATCATCAAAGGAACTCGGGACCCTGTTGTCCCTGAGAATGGCTGTGGTCACTGTGGGGAGCTCCGGTCCTTACCTTGAGCTTTGCTTCCTGGCCCCGGAGGGCAAGATGGTTCACTGTTCCACGGCCTGGACGAGCGTGTCTTGCTGGCTTTCCTGATATGAACTCTGCTGTGCCCATCATCGCAGGAGCTTAGGACCGCGCTGTCACTGAGGATGGCCAGGGTACCTTTCGGGGAGCTCTGGATTTGACCGTGAGCACTGCAGCTCCAGGGCTGCTCCCTCAGCTGGCCATCGCAGATCCTTCATCCCGCTGGCACAGACTCGCTAGCTTCCACTACTGACCCGTGGGCCTTCGCAACCCAGATCCTGGAAGCAGACTTGCAGGAGACATTGTCCTGGGCTCCAGGTCTGCAGCTGGACTTGTCATGGACACTGCCATGAGATCCAGCCTGGATTCTTTGAGGTCTTCGTGTGTGGACAGATTTCCACCACTCATTTGATCTTGACTCTTTGGGTGACTATTATAAAATCATCCTATAAATTATGCATCTTGTACTAAATTGCAAACCCTGACCGCAACATCAATTTACCCATTTTAAACATTGTTCCAGTCTCTATATTTTAAAGGTCAATGCCAGAAATCAACTCTACTGATACCTTCATGAAATACAAAGAAAATTAATGCATTTGTTTCTTTTAAATGATTATTGGCTTTTATTGATTGCTCTGAAATTTTAAATGAAGGCTCTTGTTTTAGATTATGTATTTTATCAGTCCATATATGACCATGCCATTTATATCCTGTCTTATAGCCACATGATAAAAATTATTCACCAACTTTACATTTCAATAGTGTCTGGTGCTAGTCATCCATCCTCCAGGCAACGGCAAGAGCAGCCGACCCTGCTGCTGAGCCTGAGGGTGTGGGCAGGACGCTGCTCCTTGGGGCTTTTCAAGGCAGCAGGCAGTTTTGAGGATGCCGAGTTCCCTTGGAGCCAAACCTCTGGCAGCACCTTCTCTGTGGGGCACCCAGGGTCACAGGTGACCTGCAGAGTTTTGCTGAGGGCAGTGTGGGAGGAGAGGAAAGGGAAAAGGTGGCAGTGTGGACAGAAGGAAGCTTCCCTGGGAGGCTGGGACTGGTCCTCAGCACATGGACCCCTGGGCCGTTTAGGCAGGGAGAGGAGAGGCAGGGCACGGGGTTTCTGCGAACGCTGGACAGGACCCAGGCTCCAGGCTCCAGGCTCCAGCCTCCAGCCACTGCATTAGAGCAGCAGCAGCATGCTCCTTCTTTCCCTTCTCTCCCCAGCTCCCTCCCATCTCCAGCCTAAGGGAAGCATTCCGATCTAACACTCTCAGTTTGCCTGTGTTTGGGCAAAAGCAGCTCAGCTCGCCAAGGCTGCCCTTTAGTAGGCTCGTGCATGCCTGGCTGTATTCCAGCCACGCCACTTCTGTGACTCAAACCCTTTGGGGTCCCAGCCGGGACTGCCTGGTGCAGCTCTGTGGATGCAGGAGGCCACCTTTTGGAGCTGCCGTCAGCTCCACCAAGAGTGAGTATCTAAAGGACATAGCCACCCTGGCCTGGCCTGAGGATTGGTACAGAAATGGCCTTCACTATATATATCTGTTGCGTGCGTTACTGAGCATGGAGCTGTGCGTCTTTCCTGTTTATACTCTGGAAGGCCATCTGATATTGGGAAGAAGAAACCTGAATTCAATTTAATTTTTCGTTCTGAGTCATTGATCTAATTTTTCCACTTCAAAGCTTGTAAGCTGTTTCCTTTCCTTCAAGTGTAAAACTTCCATCTGATGGGTCCTAGATGTTCACTTCTTTAAAATGATCCTGCTACCACCCAGGGTGCTCTTCAGGGAGCAGATTTTGCTGTCCACCCCCCCCCAATATGTTTTCTGTTGTACATTTCACATCATTTGACTTTGGTGCTCTGTGTATTTTACAGTGACACAAATTATGTGTAATTTTATGTGCATTGCACCCCTTTGGGTCTTTGCACAGAACAATCAATGATTTATATCTCTTTCTCATGAACATAGAGCTCTTCTTCTAGGCTTGTCATCTACTCTACCGATGTGATTTTCCAGTCTTGGTTTCTGTTCCTCATGATTTTAATGCAGATTAGAGTTACTCTACATCAAATTGTATTTCTTCTAAATACAGTCTCTTCATTTTTAACCTAATCTCTCTTTTGCGCTAGCTTGCTTCTGGGCTATATTTTGGTTAGAGTCTCTTTGTGGTTTATGCACATTGCTTTTGACATGATTCCCATAGGAATTATGAGGCACATTCTTTTAACTTGGTCTCAGAATGCATTATTTTTTCTCTTTTTCTTGTATACTATGTTTTCCTTCCACTCTTTTTTCTTTGGTTTTTAAATCCTTTACTAGAACTTTCTCTTTCTGCTTACTCATGTTTACATCAGGCAAATTTTACCCAGGTCTGGAAGTTCGCTACAAAGGGAGGATTGGCCCTCCTGGGAGCTGCTGCCTGTCCTGCGTGTTCTGCCCTCTGACTCCAACCAAGTTCAAAGCCGCACAGAGAAGAGGCTGACTCTGTTCAGAGGCCTTTCGCTGTCCACGCAGTACAGAGACAACCAGGGTGCTGACAGCAGAGAGCTGGTGCTGCCCCTCCCTTGTGATTAGGGACTAAGTAAAACCTAATCTTCATTATTAAATTAAAGTCTAGTTGTGAAAAATGCCTGGAGTTCTTATTGGACACCTGGCTAGTCTAATTGCTCCAAAAGGAGTCGGATGAGTTCAGGCTGCACAGGAAGAGTGTTTATTGTGAGGAAACTGCTCTGCGATTATTCAGGGTCAGGCGTCAGCATGAATATTAACACAAAGGAATAACCTTTATGGTAGCTAATTAGAATACTGTGACACGCTGGCTTTCCAGAATTCAGAACACCCACGAGGCTAGCAAGTGTGCTCTTGGTCGAAGATGCATAAATTTCAGGATCATTGTTCTTCTTAAGTTATAAAGAAGCAAAGATAGATGAGAATGTCATAATTTCATGGTATACCACAGGAAAGTGCGCGGAGCTTTTGTCTAGGTCTCTGTCTACATGGGCATCTGTGTGTCTCCCCGTGTGAGCCCTTCTGCTGAGACCCCCTGACAGGCTGAGTTCAATCAGCCTGGTGTTTTGCGGCTTCCGAATTCACTGCTTTACCATCACGCTGGTCTTGTGTTCGGAGGCAAAATAGGGAACCACCAGTGAAGTTTGGATCCAGATATATTTTTAGTGTTCAGTGCTGCTGAAGTGAGCAATGAATTCAGATAAGTGGTGAAGTTTTAAAGTAGTAATCTATTGCAAATGTGACAGGGACATTGTTATAATTTAAGAAATAGTATCATTTGAAGTTCACACTTAAGTATGTATCTCGTATCTTTCATCTGGCAATGTGACCATCATCTGTTAAAATTATTTAGAAAGTACCTATTTCATAATGCAGCTTATAAGGTTTGTATCTAAACGTTTTATTGTTAAGGAGGTAGAACAACGAACTTTTACTTTTCCAAATGTCATTTTAAGCAAGAGAACAGAATTTCTAATGGAGAAACCCATTGACCTTTGAATTAAAACAAGGTGACTTGAATAGTGTATGCTCTTCGCAGGGAGCATCCGTGACGAGAAGTGCTTCAAAGGAGGGAGCTGCGCGCTGTGCTAGCCAAGACGGGTCTTCAGCGGTGCATGACTGCCTCTGCATTGAATTGCTTCGCTATTTTGCTGAGTGTGCTTGCCTGTATCCCTCTCTGTAGTTTTCATATACTCAGGCTACTCTGCTTGTGGCGTGAATTTCCTGACTACAGAGACACGAGGTCAGGTGAGACCCTAACCCTCGGGATGCACTCAGCACACGCTTCCTGAAGCGCTCCCATGCCAGGGGTTGTGATCGAGGCTTAGGATATAAAGGGAGTCTCCTTCTCACACTGTACGAACTTGAAGTGTAGCAGGCAAGAAAGGGCACAGACTGGCTATACTGTCACCTATTGCTGAGGTGAGAGTGGAGTGACAGTGGGGACCAGAGGAAGGGATGATGGAGAACACCCAAGACCAAGGCAAGAAGGCTCGGGTATACAGGGCTGGGGAGATCATGGAAGAGAAGCCTGGATGTGAGTGACACTGGTTTAATAAACCCTGTATGCAAGTAAGGGGCCAGGGGACCTTGACAGTTGGGGAGGAGTATATGAGATGTGGGGAAGAGACACTGCTGGGGCAAGTAGAGCCTTAGACCAGCATGGGAGGAGGCAAGGCCTGGACCTTGGGAAGGGGTTTGTGTCCTTACATGGCAGGCTGATGAGGGGTGTTTCCATAAGACTTGCCACCCTGGTGGGGGTCTTAATCACAAGACTTGGCTCTGTGGACAGTTATATGAGAAAGAGATCTGTATGGAAAGTTATTGCCAACAGCTTATGTGAGATGCAACTGGCTTGTTCCTGTGCGGTGAGAGGACATTTGAGCTAAGGCTGTTGCAGAGGGACTAAGGTAAGCAAGGAGGATTCAGTTCAGTAAGGATCACTTGACACAGAGCACCGAGGTCTTGTGTTGCTGATTTGGTGACCCAAAGAGCTAGGAAGTGACTAGCAGTGGGTAGCGTATGCATTGTGCATACAGTGAACAAAGGGGTGTTCTGTGTCCCGGGTGTGATGGAGCCAGGCAGCATAAGATTCCGTAGCTCTGCTCAGGGCAGTGCACAACTTAAAGCTTATAATTTGAGGCAGTGATGCTGGTTTGGCTACAGTTACAGTTTGAGGTCAATGCTATCTTGGATTGTTTCCTTTTTTACATCTAAATTTTAGGGGCTGGGGAGATAGCTCAATAGAATGAGCACTTGCCTGGCAAGTGCAAGGCCCTGAGTTCAATCCCCAGTTCTACAAAAATAAATAAATAAATAAATAAATTTTAGTTGTAGCATTAGCCATGTTAAAGGTTCCATTTTCCAAATCAGCCAACATCCTGAAGAGAGTTTACCTGGAAGAGTTTTCCTATCTTCTCTTGGCAAGTGGAAAAATGAAACATTCCAGGTGAACTGCACAATATAGTGATCCAAGGCAAGTCATCCTTGCAAGCAGTGTCTTTTAAGTTTCCTGCTCCTTTGTATTCTCACAGAAATTCCCCTCCACTGGCTATATTCAATAAAATAAAATTTACCATCCCTCTTATGATTGACTACTTTTGTTGGCTTAAGTAATAGTTATGAGCCAATTCTGTAATGTGAATATTAAGCAGTCTTTAAAGATGTGTTTCTGTATTTTTGCCTCTTTTTGCATGACTTCTGAGACAGTCTTTACATAGCTTCAGGAGTGTTGAAACAGCTGAATTATCATTTGGTAAGAGAAGAATATAATGTGATAAAAGATAGGCTTCTTGCTGGACCTTTAGAATTTTACTTAATGACACTCCAGAAGAGAGCACAGAACAATTACTAGAAGGCCATTTTTTGATTCTTTTTGCATCCACGTTTATAATAACATGCTCTGAATTCATAGTGGGGAGGAGCAGGTAGTCCTTGCTTCAGCGAATGCATCTCTGAGCCTGACCTGCGTTTGGCCCCTCTATCTCTTGAGAAGAGACCTGCATACATTTATGCAGGAAAGAGGATAGCCAGGAATTTTGTGTTTCAAAATGGGTCAGTGTGATCATAACTCTAGATAATTCATTTTCCTGAAAAAAAAATCACTTCACTGGTCCAAGGACAAATTTATTTTGCAATAACCATAAGAGCAATGAAAATATATTTTAGTTACAGGCCTAAGATCTCCCAGATTTTCAAAAATATCATGACAAGAAAGTACACTGACCTCTGTCCATAAATTCATGAATTTCAGAGTTTGGGCCTGAGTACATTGCCATGTGATGTGGCAGTGTTATTAATATCAATTTTTCACATTTGTGAATGTTACCTCATGCGTGACCAAGGGCTATCAGCCAAGGATCTGAGGCAAGGATTCTCATACATTTTGTGGCTGAACACATTCCATGCAAGTCTGTGTTTAAATCCACATGTGGATGGAACATTGGGAGGATGGGTGTGTTGACAGACAGGGAAGGTAGTTGGGTGGTTGGATCAACGAATGAGGAGAACTGGGCATGAGTAGGGGAGCACTTGGTTGGCCTGGTAAATAGATCACCATGTGTAAATGGATGTTGGCTGCACAGGTGGCTAGAAAGGTGAATGAGAGAGTGGACGGTTGGCTGGACAGACAGATGGATAAAAGGCTGAGTAGGCAGACTGGTGGGTAGCCTGACACATCGTAATTTCGTGTTCCTTGGCTTAGTGCACTGAGTCACTTAGGGGCACACACTGGCCAGAATTCAGGGGAAAGGAGCTAGTGGCCTTTGTGTATGCGTTTTTAATGCTGTCTTTGGATGAAGACTAGCTCTTAAAGTGCTTGGCCCAGTATTCTAGCCCTTTATGTAGGCTTAGGACTTTACATCCTGGTGGAGAAATTGAGGTAGCCAGCAGCTTGCTGTGTCTTTCACACTTAGGCCTGTTCTCCCACGGGAATTACTTTCTGTGTGGCGTGAGGTAGGCATCAAACTTTTCTCTCCTCCCTTGCACTTTTGCTGTAGACAGTTTGTTGAATAGGTCATTCTTTCCCCAGTGCTCTTCACTGAGAATTTTGTCAAGATAGAAGAGGCAGTAATACATGGAAGGCTTAATTTTGGGATTCTTTTTTTCTATTCCCGAGCGCTATGGCTCCCACTTTAAGTCCTGACCACACTTAGTTATTATTCTGATAGTTGGTAGCTTAATCCCTCCAGCCCTGGTGTGTTTCCCAAGGTCGCCTTGACCTTCCTTGGTTCTTTGTAATTTCTCCTTTTAGAGGTGCCTTTCCAGCTTCCCATGAGTGTTCTTTAGTTGAGGAATTTAATTGAGATTTGTTAGATATATGGGTTTGGAGAGAATTAATACCTTTACACTATTGTTTTCTGAAACATAAACATGTTTATCCTATTTATTTAGCTGTCCTTAAATTTCTCTTATTCATATCTTATAATTTTTGTGCCAAGATACTGATTTTCAGTTTTTTGTCATATGTAAATATTTATTTATATTTTAACATGTTAACATTTAAAACTTGTACTAATTCATTAATTCATTTTATTAATTGGTTTTTGGATTCCCTTGGGTTTTCTGTGAATACAATAATATCATATGGGAAAAAGACATTTTAATTTTTTGTATTTTCAATTCTTAATCTTTTCATTCCCTTTCATTTCATTATGTTGGCCAAACCTTCCTGTAAACTGTTGGATACAAACAGTGCATTCGTGTGCATTCTGATCCGTTCTCTGTTACAGTTCTGCAAGGTACCAGGGACTTCTCTAGGTAATTTTGTGGATTGTTAAAAACAAATACATTTCTTTTTTAGTTCTTGCTTGGTAATTTGTAAGTTCATAAATGGAGCTTAAAATTTATAAAAAATGGTTTGTCTGTAGCTATCAAGGTAATTACCCTGGAAAATTTTAAGTAAATACCTTTGGCTATATTTGCATTATTTCATCAGTTATTGGAAAAATGACTGGAAGGTACTGGGCCATAGAGTTTTGTTTTGGGAAATATTTTAAATGATCATTTAAGTTTAAACAGCATTAAAAGTAACAAAGTAACAAGGATGGGCCTGGGGAGATAGTTCGGTAGAATAAAGGCTTCCCTGGCAAGTGCAGGGTCCTGAGTTCAATCCCTGGTATCGGGAAAAAAAAAAAAAAAAAAGTAACAAGGTTTTGTATTTGTCTTATATCTGTTTCACAGATATCTTTCATGGGGCTTGGTCAGTGCAATTACATTTTCAAAATTATCCTGTTTAAAGTTGTTTGCATTGTACCCTTCATATTTTTAAAAGTCTTTTTAACATTGGTGATATTCTCCTTGCATCCCTGGTAGTGGTAATGTGTGCTCTTTTTAAATCATTGCTGCTGGGTATTTGCCAGCGTTGTACTAATTCACCATGAAGAATGAATGTTTATCTTTGCTGACTGTATTTCTAAAGATCCCTTCTTTTCTCCTTCAAACACATGAATAAGAGTTGTTCTAAAATCCCTGTCTTTAAGTTCGACAGCTGGATGAAATTTGGAGCCATTTACCTCATGAGTTTTCATGGTTTTGATTACTCGCTCTTTTCTCTTGGCATACTTATCCCCTTTTCCTGACTGACAAAGACTTTTATAAATGACGTAGGTTTGCTGGGAATTTGCTGCCTCCCCTGTGCAGGAGAAAGGGGAGGTCGGCACGAGGAAGGGCGCAGGGGAGAGGATGGGCACCGTGGGTCTAGTCTGTGACCAGCTGTGTGCCATCAGTTGGAAATCACATCCTACTTATGAGCCGGTGCCTGCTGTGGGCTCAGGGTGTGGGTCTGTGTGTCTGTGTGTCTGTCTGTCTGTGTGTCTGTCTCTTCTCTCTTTCTCTCTCTGGATTTAACCTAGGGACTAGCTAGGGAAGTCATACTGAGTTACGTTCTCAGTCCTCTTTATTTTCAGGCAAGCCTTGCTGAGTTCTTCCAGCTGGGTTTGAACTTGGAACCCTTCTGCTTTGTCTCCTGGAATGGTGTTGTTCCACCCGCCTGGCTCTCGGATTCTCTCAAGCTCTCATTTTTGTGTCTTCTGCATGTGGAAGCTGGGTAACTGACTGCTTTTCTGAGCCATGTCTTTAGAAATTTGTCCACACTTCTGCCCATCTGGTGTCAAAATACAGATGTCTGAGGGGAGAAATCCTAATGCGTCCTCCGAAGCACTCCCTCTGTCCGTGCAGCCTGAGAGAAGATGGCTCTGGGTGCTGCTGGGGTCTCAAATCAGCCACAGTGGCCCTGGACACTCAGCCTTTCACTGTGTACCTAAGCCTGCAAGTGCCCGGTGACAGTGTCACTGGTCAGAATCATAAACCCACTGAGTCACACCTGAAAACTGGAATTAATTTGTATCTCATGTGGCTTTTGGACTTGTCACAATCTATTTCACATTCTCTAGGGGCAGAAATGCATTGTATCTCAGTGTATTTTCTGACTTTATTTGCTACCATTTTGTTGAAGAAATGCCCTCTCCTGTTGATGAGAGACATGTGGCTTGAGTTTTCCTGATCTCATCTGTGTCAGTTTTCAGCACCTAAATATCCTGGCTTCAGAGCAGAATAACTGTTGAATTTTTTTTTTTTTTTTTTTTTTATGGTTGAAATTCTTTCTTTACTACTTGCTTTTTGTAAGTGTCTACATTTATTTCTTATTTGAAAGTCTGGGAAAAGTAGTGATAAACTTTTTTTTTTTTTTTAGTTTAAACTTTACTTCAGAAACTTTAAGTTCTATATTAAAATTTTAATACCTAAGGGAAGTAAATCATTAATTTTTAAATAGTTTTATTTGTGTTTTTCTACTTAAATGTCAAGTTTATCTAAATGTTTAAGCTTATTGACTAGAGGTTTTTAATAATCTCATGGCAGTATATAATGTAGGTAGAAACTATACTGATGGCTTTATTCATTTCTATTGCTGTAATTTGTAGTTTCTATTTTTTAACAGTTTTGCTAAAATGTTATAAATTTTATGGTTTTCTTTCAAAAATACTTAGCTTTGCTTTTTTTATATTTATTTTCTATATCTTTAAAATTTGGTTTGAGTATTTTTCTCTTACTTGTGTTGTTTATCTTAGTATTTAGTCTTTTCTAACACATTTTTAAAGTTTTGTTCCTGTGCATTTCACATTAAGCCTATTTCTCATATTCATTATTTTTAAGTATTTCTACATTGCCATTTAGGTTTTTTTCTTTGACAAAGAGCCTTAAGAAATATGCATTCGTGCATTTGGAAAGGTTTGTTTTGTTTTAAAATTATCTTTTTAACATCTTCTTACTAAACTGGAGATTATGCTCTGTGTGGTGGCATTTCTCTGAACTTGTACTGATTCCTACATAGTGTTGGTTTAGCTTAAAGTCTTACTATCTTTAAACTGTATTTTCTGCAGATATTGGATGCAGTGGTTTCTATATGATACTTGAGGAAAATGTGTTAATTTTGCTTTTCCAAGCATCTATTTTTTTAGTAACAATATTACTTCCTTGCTATATCAACAGTTGGGAGAGGCTTATCAACACTGCTTATGGATCCGCAAGATTTGCTTCATGCATTTCAAATCTGCACCATTGCCCCACAGAATCTGCAGCATGTGTATTTCCTGTTAGAACCCCGCATTCGTCACTGTGAGCTGTTCTTCTTCCTCACTGTACATTCCTTGTCATATGTCTACCTCGGCTGATGTCGCTAGTGCTCACTGTCTTTCTCAGGATTCTATGGATGGGTTTCTGTTATTCTCTTTTAACCCTTCTGTATCATTATACATTCTAATCTTTTAGACATAACATTCTTCTTTCTAATAGTCTTATAAACTTTGTATAATTAGGGGCCGGGGAGGTGGCTCAGTGGCAAGCACAAGGGCCTGAGTTCAGTCCTCGATTCTGCCAAAAAAAAAAAAAAAAGAAAAAGAAAAAAATTGTATATTAACTATGGTACAGTATTAGGAGATCCTGCATTTGGTTTGTGGCCAGTATGTTTAAATTCATAATACTATTTTATGATATATTTCTGTTTACCAAGTATTTTAAAGTTTACTTTTATACCTCATTGTTGGTTCCTCAGGAGCAAACAAACATTCTAAGCCATTTTTATTTTTTCTGCTCTTTAATAATTATTCATTGATTATTGTGTTAGAGGTTACCCTCATACTATTACCCAGATGAAATTCATAGTACTCATTATATTAAGACATAATGGGAACATGAAAATTACCATAGTTTGACAGGATAAGGACAGCTTTAGTTTCTGATGTCTTTTTATTTACACATTTAAATTTCATATTTTCTTAAATGCCCTCATCTCCTTATTATTAATTACTATCATTGCTTTCTATGATTGATATTATTCAGTTTTATCCACACATTTTCTTTTTCCATTAACATTTATTCTTTGGTAAACTTTACTGATAGACTGCCTGTGTTGAAGCCTGGATTTAGGATTTAATTTAGTGTATGATTCGTGCTGGCCACGTATTCATTTTTTTTTTTTAATGAAAATTTTATTCCTTTTAGTTTGTACAATGTCTTTGCTCGGCATAGGATTTTATGTAGATAGTCGTTTTCTTAAGGAAGGCAAATAAGCCATTCCGTCACAGCTAGAAGCCATCATTTCCGTTAGGAAGTGGACTGTGGATGTAATCGTTCCCCCGCGAAGCCATGTGCATGTGTTGCTTCTGTTTGCTTTCAGGTGTTCTCCCTGCCGTGCGGGGACAGCAGTTATCTATGATATCCCTGTGATGATCCTTTCTCTCTGTCCTCCCTCCTCTACCCTCATCCCTAGTTCTAGCTTCCCTCTTCTCTCTCTCTTCACCCTTCCATAGCCAGCACTTCTTTTACTTCTCTTCTGCTTGAGACGATTTTCTGATACTTTTGACTTACTTTTCCATGATTCACAATGATGCGCATCTTCTCATATCTCTTTTGTCCATTTATGTGTCTTCTTTAGGGAGATGCCTTTAAAAGTATTGTTTATTCTTGAAGCAAAATATTTGTTTTTTGTTATTGAGGTATAGAAATTGAATTTTTATATTTTACAAATGTTGTCTCTTTTTATGATACATGGTTTGTGAATATTTTATAGGTGACTGTAATGTGATCCAGTCAACTCATTCCGGGTGCTGAAATTGGAATCCTGAAGAATGATCTGTGCTCGTATTCACTGAAGACTTATCCACAGTCGCGAGGCCGTGGGAGGGGACCGGATATGCACTGACGGGTGCGCAGACGGGAGCGGCGCTGCCACGCACGTGCGGGGCGTGGCCAGCCTTCAGGAGGAGGAAATCCTGTCTTTTCTTGACAACATGGATGAATCTGGAGAGCATTTCATGCTAAGTTAAACAAGTGAGACGTAGGAAAAATATTTCACAATGCCACTGAGATGAAATATCTGAAGTAGTCAGACTCCTGGAAATGAGAATGGCGCTGCAAGGAATGGGGAAAGGGCAAGTGAGGAGGCAGCAGTCAGGGCTGGAAGGCTCGTAATGCCACAGGTTTCACTTACAGCAGGGCTTCTGAGCTGTCCAACGTGCAGTGCATACTTAAAACTTTGCTGAGAAGGTAGATTTTATTTTATTTTATTTTTATTTTTTTATTTTTGGCAGAACCGGGGATTGAACTCAGGTCCTTAGTGCTTGCCAGGGAAGCGCTTATTCCACTGAGCCATCTCCCCGGCCCCGAGAAGGTAGATTTTAAATGTTCTGTCAGAAAAATAAAAATAAATAGGGTGATGTGACGCTTTCTCAGGCCACAGGTCTGAGACACAGATGTCTGTGGTAGTTTCATGGGCACATAATGATTGCCAGGCTTTTCAAGTTGTACACAGTAACTACATACAGCTTTTTGTACATGTATCATAATAAAGTGGTTTAAAAATGGAGAATAGTAGGAAAATTAGATGATTAAATAGCATAACAGATAAAGTTGACTTGCTGTCCTTTATAGAAACTGAATACCTGACCCAAAACAGAATAACCATGTAATTTCTAGGAATTTAAATTCTGAATGAGTGAAATAAAGTCTGAAAACAATGCTTTAAAAAGCCCTGACAATTCACAGCTGTAGGATACAGTATCTGTGTACTAATTTCTAACTTCTAATTTCTAACTTTTTCTTAGTCTTGATTTTTCTTAACCTTTCTTTGTTTTTTTCTGCTATGTATATCTTAATCAATGTGCTTTATTTTCTTAGCCAGTGTTTGTTTCTATTGTTTTCAAATAATGTGTCCCAAAAGAAAATTCAGAAGTTGACAGAGGGGTCAGCTCCGTTCTCTCCATGCAGGATGATCTCTGAGGAGGCTCTCAGGTAAACCAGATGAGTCACCCAGTGTTTGAATTTCAAGACTCTTGTTTCCTTGGCAAGTATTTATGGGGCAGCACTGGTGTTTACGTGAGCCTCTCCTTTTCTGGTATGATTTTGTTTCTCTCCCTTGAACATTGCAGAAACTAGCAGAGAGTAAGCAGGCTTTAGTCAGCATCTGACCAAGGGTTAGTGTGAGTCAGAAGATAAGAGGGTGTCATTCTGTCCAACCATCAGAGGGGTGCAAAAGGGGTCATAGAGTTTTGTGAGCTTTGGGGGAGCTTTGGAAGGAAAGGCAGGGCGGGGAGAGGGAAGACGGGCCGTTGAGGGCTCCAAGGAGGCGAGAATGCAGGGAGCAAGGTGGGCAGTGAGTAGGCCTCTTGGTCTTGGCTTGCTCAATGTATAACTAAAAAGGAGCTGTAAGTTATTGACCTCGCTCTAGCATAAGCTTCCCTGTAAGGTAGGTAAGGTACTTAAAGTGTTTGGAAGTTTGTCGTCCAAGTCCCCCCCTTTTTCTACACTATGGATCTCACTGGTGGGTACAATGAAACATGGACAAGACCTATGCAAGCATAGGAAGTGTAAGCCATGCTCTTGTTAGTTTAGTATGTGAGTGCCGTAGAGATACTGCTGTGTTGGAAGTTCTTTTGACTGCTGAGGACATTTAAAATGAGGTAGAAGTGCACAAAACTGCCTGGAACATGGAGAGTCATGCTGCTGAGCAAGACAGGCACTGCCTTCCTCGGCCCCATGCAGGAAAGCAGCGGTGCATGGCGCCATGCAGTCAGATCACAAACTATGTTGTTGACTTCCTTGTCTGAATTCATGGGACAAAATGCAGGAATTAAAGGTATGGAGTCCACACTTCCTAAGATCATGAGCATAGCTGGCACACATTGTGGTAACATACGTGTTTTTGAAGAAAGTGTTAAGGTTGGATCTGAAGCACCCTGCATTCTCCTGTGCCTAAGTCCTTGTCCCCAGGCTGTGATACTTCTGTGTGAGAATATAACTGGTGGAGCTTGGTCGAAGGCAGTGACGTCAGTGGGCCAGGTCCCTGAGGGGGTGTTGGGACCACAGCCTCTTCGCTCTTTTGGTTCCTCACTGTGAGGTGCACGAACTTCGCTTCTCTGTGTTCCCACTGTGACATACATACTCGGTCATGGGCTCAAATCTCCAAAGCTGTGAGCCACAAATCTTTCTTCTTCATAAGCTCAGCATCTTATGTGTGTTGGTACAGTAACAGAAAGTTGACTAACGCACATTCCCTTGTATAAAATATATTATGAAAGATGCCTAGAAAGAGACAGCATCAGTGGCTGGTCCTCTTACTTTAGGCACTTGGCTGTACTGTCTGGGGCTGTACACAATGCCTTTTAGTGAATCATCTTGTTCCTTTGGTATCTACGTGCCAAATCCTTTTCCGACATAATAAGAAAAGTGCCCCACCAATCCGTAATTAATTTTTGGCTTGTTTATCGTATCTGGTTTAAAAATGACACATCTTTTGAGTCTATAAATTGGCTGTTAGATATTTATTATGTTCTGAATTAAAATAAAAAGTGTATGAAGGATAAACTTTATAAGATCAAATACACAGTTACATAATAGTTAATAATTAGAAAATATCTCTAGGTACTTACAATTTTGGTTGATAAATCTATGAAAAGAAAGTCATTTCACCCTCCATGATCAGTTTATAATTGGTTATCACAAGGCAAAATATCGAGTGTGAGAGATTCTTCTTTTCTGGCTTTACTTTAGGTCTTGGTAATTCATGAATGAATAGGCACTGCCATTGCCGTCCACTGGGAGCTTCACCTTTGTGCCATGGAGGGCTGGGTGAAAAAATACCTATGAATGGATGTTCCAGACTACGCAAAGATTCAAAATTCATTTAGAAAACATTACATTTCTGGAAGAAGTATTTTTAAATATATGTTACTCATTTAGATCTTTAATATTTCATGCAGAAAGCAAGTGAATTAAATTATTGCTTGTGCGGGAATATAACCTATGAATTTGAAAATCTTGTCTGTAGGTATCTGAGATAAATAGGATCTTCCAAATTAAACTGGTCTCACAAAGCTTGGTGCAGGAATAAATCTCTTCTTTTTCTAATGTATTGAGTTTTTTCTGCAGCTGCAGCACAGTGCCAAGAATTTTTGGCCTCTCTATAGGGTTCTCACGGATGGAGCTGGTTTTACCATCCTATGCTAATATTTTCCCCTGCTGTTAAAGGATTGTCAGGCCCTCGTTATGCTCAGAGATTCTAATTTCCAGTTGAGCCTGTTTCGTCTTGGCAAGTCAACAAGTACAAACCATATTACAAATAAATGTGGGTTAATCTATTATGCCCCATGAAATACAGCAAGGTGCTCTTGGCGTCTCCTCCTCAGCCTCAATTTTGTGCCAGTTCTGTGCATTTGGAAAGGAGAGGGGTCTGTGTTTGACCAGGGAGCAGGTGAGGAAGTAGCTTAATAGAGAGAATGGGAGGCTGAATTCCAGGTGAATAACTGACAGCTCATTTGGGACGATTTAACAACAGCACAGAGAACATACTTAATAAGGCATTTGGAAGGACTGCAAAATTCAGCTGCTTCTGTTAAACACCCATATTGCTTTCATTCTTTTGACTTTTAATTTTGAGAGCTGAAATGGAATACATATAACTTGTAGTTTCTTCACAGACAATCATAGTGTTATTTACTCCTGAATTCTTGAAATTTCACTCAATTCGATGGAAATGGTATCATTTTTCTTCTGTATCTTGTGTCTGGAAAGTAGGTCATGCATGCTTCCTGTTGACCTCTTCAGAAGGAAGTAGTTGTACTCAAGGTGATATTTTGAGTTGTACTCCCAAAGACCTGTAGTTTGTTAGTAAAAATTATTGGATGTTAAGAAAAGATATAAAGATGGAGCAAGAGGAGCTCCTGTGGGTATTTGCTACATCTGCTGTATTCTCTAAGGACTAAGAGCTGGCAAAAATGATAAATACTGGACCACTTACAAGGAGCTCCACATTGCATGACACATACTCCAGGGGAACTTTAACTGTCTAGACATCTGCTGGGTTACAAATACAGCTATCAAACTGTTTCCTAAATCACACGGAGGATAGCTTTATGATGCAGCAAGAGAAAATCTAACTGGAGATGAAGTCATCCCAACTTGAGGACAACAGGAAGGACCTGCAATCCAAGTCCTGCATGCAGAGGTGGCCGTGCAGGACTCGGGCAGGGCAGCTTGCTCGGGTGATGGGCGTGACTCCTCTGTGGAACACGTGCATGTGGCAGGCACGTGCATCCACAGAACATGTCTTTGACTTTTTTTTTAAAACATCTGTGGGGCTGATGACTGGTGGCAGCAACTGGAAGAGTTTCTTGGGAGGAACAATGGCAGATTTGAATTGAGAATGTCTTTTATGAGAAAATGGAGGATGACTGTGGAAAGGAGTGATCAGACAATTTAAAACGGACATCCTTACCTCTTGGCAAGTGCTTGCACTCTTCATGTATGCACACAAGCCCTTAGGTCCTCATCAGCCCTGGGGCAGAAGGCATGCTGGACCACATCAACTGCGCAGGTGCAGCATGCACTGTGAGAAGAGAACCGCACACTGTTGGGGAGCACGAGCTGGCCCACACATTCGGTGGCTGCTTCTCCTTCCTCTGGTCTATGCCTTGTGGTCTCTAGGGAGCTGAGATTCGTCTCAGCAGAAGCAAACCGGGAGTGGGGCGCACGCTCCCTGCACCTTCGGGCCCTACAGGAGCACAGCTCCGCCATGGTGAGCAGGCCTGGATTGCCCTGTTTTCTGGGTGGACGGAAGTTGATCTCTTGTGGACTTTGTAGATAAGAAGTAGTTTTGTTGTTTTTAAGTTTCTGAGATTCCAAGGATTTCCAGAAACTATGATTTAAAATCAGAATGTTTCATATAAAGGATAGGCAGTTATTAAATTTATTAGCTCAAGAACATTATAAAATCAGTTTTCAAATCAATTTTATCTCTGTTTCTTTTAACTGGAATATGGCTATTCAAGTCAGTAAACAATTGCTCAGGGCTGTCCCCCCAGGTTTCCTTGGTAATGGATAAACTGACCTCGAGTGAGCTCAGTCATAGCCCTGGTGTCCATTTCTTGGCTGTAGGATGTTGTACAGCTCGCTTTACAGACACTATCCTTAAACATGGGCTTCATGCAATTCCTCTTATCCTGTTTGAATAAAACATTTACATTTTTCTTAAGGAACGTCTAAAAGCTATGAAGATACCCATTTCACTGTCCTGAACATACTATAGGAACATCCAAGAATGAGCAGTATTGTAGATGTAGATGTGACAGTGAGGACGCTGCTATTAGATTTTCCCAAGTCACCCTAATTGTAGCTGCCAGTGAAGCAGTAGTAAGTGGATCCAGGCACCTCAAAAGTAGACCTGAAGATGCTGCGACAAAGGGCTGTTCAGACTCTCAGTACTTAGGAAATTGCAAGAACCACTTACTTTGTTAGTTAGTAGGTGCTTCTGGGTGTGGTGGTGCACATCTGTAAATTTCAGCCCTCCCAGGGGCTGAAAGAGAAAGACAGCATGTCTGAGCCCAACCTGGGCCATTTAGGAAAATCCTGACTCAAAACATTAAAGTGGTTCTGCAGATCTAGCTCGGCAAAAAGGCCCTAGATTCAAATCCCAGTGCTGGGGAAAAATAAACAGCGGAAGTGCTGACCTTCACACATGGCGTTAAGTATTATGGGTATACAAAGGGACAAAACAAAACTAATAATAGAAAATCTCCCTTGAAGCAATCATCTAGTAATACCTTCTATATCTCTAGTAACAGAAATGAATATAGCAGCCATGAGGAGAGAAAGAGTCCTGGAGTTGAGAGGAGGGACAGTGGGGCTCCTGAGTGGGTACAGGAGCATCTCACAGTGGAGGAGCTCTGTCTGGACTCTGCTGCTTCACAGGGAGACACAGCATCCTGGTCCCGACACGGACAGATTCCCGCTGCAGATGTGACGGACACAAACTTACTTTCAGGCTGAAAGAGGTCTTGGTGCTGCTCCTCATGCACCCAGGCATGGGACCCCAGGTGCCACCTCAGCAGGTCTCCTTCGATTTCCACACACAAGGCACCTCTCAGCTGCTCAGGCAAGCATTCGGCATGTCATTGGCCGCACAGATGCTGGTGAGGACATTTTCAGGATGCTGTGTGTTACAGAAACTCACGAAGCCATAAGAGTTCAACCAGAGACTGACCTCAAAGTTATTTGGAAACATCAGAAGTCAGGAAAGATAGGCAATATTCTGGAATAGTCAAGCTTCTTCAGCTGCCTTTGAAAGTAGTAAGAAAGGCAGTAAGAGATTCTTCATAGGTCCGAATTTTTGCTTGAAGTTTCTTTTTTATTAACCAGGCTAATGCTGCACACACACTTTTATTGCACATAACACATGCAAAAATTTTCCTGTTGGGAGACCTCTGAACTTTTTTTCACAATATTCCCTGCAAACATAGAAGGGAAAATGCTCATTATATCTGCTAAAAGGACATAATTTGTTGTAGAATTAACATGGAAAGATATCTTCAAAAATAAAGTATATGTATTTTTTTTAAACAAAAGAATTACTAGGGCTGGCCAGATAGCTAAGCAGATTAAAGTACCTGCTTAGGAAGACTCAGGGACCAGGGTTCAGTCCCTGGCATACCATGCTGGCCCTGCCCCCAGGGCACACTGAGACAGTGATTCAGAATGGGTGTAGTGGTGTGTGCCTATAAGCCCAGTGCTTGGGAGGCTGAAAACAGGAGGATCACTATGAATCTGTAGTGAGACCCTGTATATAAAAAAATCAGAAAAACAGTCATTACTGTGTATCCCTTAGTCCTATCCTGTTTTAACAATAATGTTTCTTAAATATTTAAATGTTATTTGGGTTGTTTGCTTTTTCATTTAACATTAATTGTTCTGTCTGTCCCTTCCTCTTCACTGCTACTCATAGTTTTTGGCATTTTTGATAAATACATTTGTAGGTGTTCCTTTAATAAAATTGAAGTCGTATGACTGTGATTCCTTGTTCAGTGTCAGCATTTTTCGTGTGTACTACAAATTGATGTGTCACAGTTATCTACGTGAAGCAGTCATCCTTTTCAAAATCATGCTCCTTTACATCTTTCCTTATCAGTTAATGGGCTTGTTGTAAAGGTTTGTTATTTAAATTTATCATATTAGGTGTCAACATATTGCTTAATGAAGCAAGCCCTTTTGTTTTGTGCAAATGAATGTTTTCCCTTCGTTTCACTATTATGTTAGATGTGGTGGTTAGAGGGAGTTAGTTGCTCTTCAGCAGCCTGCACTGCGAGTTGCCAAGGCTTACGAGAAAATTAGACGGTGTGCACTTATTTACAGATAGGACTCTAGCTGCATCTCACTTCATCTGAAGCTAGCTGGTGGGTACTTTCTGATTAATACCATAACTGAGGTGCAAATCCCCTAAGAAAATTTAAAGGTAGAATAAATGTGAGGTCCTCACATCTCATTTATGAGCTGTAAAACTCTTTGGTATGGGGCATCTTTTGGATTTGTACACTCACCTTCAAATCTTTCCAGGTGGGAGACATTGGAACTTTTTGCACAACATTCCCTGGAAGCATAGAAGGAAAATGCTCATTACATCTGCAAAAAGGGACACAGATGCCATCCACGAAGCCTTCTTGCACCTGAACTTGCCCTTGTGTTGCACTGGCATTCAGTGTGGGCATCATCTCGAATGGACCTGGGCTGGTAGCTGTAGCACATTTCAACTCTGGGGCATCTAATCTCAGTGTAACGATGTGTGCTATTTCATCCTTGACAAATGTAAAAATGTTGCAATCAAATACTCTGCACATTTGTAGCCATGGTTCAGCTGATGCTCTAGATGCTAACAGACACGTAAGGGAGCAAAGGCTTGCTACAATCACCTTAGTGCTCATGGTGCCCCCAGAGGAGCTGCTGGGCAATCAAAGCCCTGGAGCCTTGGGTCCTGGGCAGGAATCTGTCACCAATACAAGGGACACCAGAGTGGCCAGGCTCGATGCTGTAAGTGGGGAAGGAAGTAGAGCCAGAAGGAAGCACGTTTTGGGGCTCAGGAGAGCTAGCTGATGGCAAAGGGAACCTGGCCCTTCTCCAACACAGAAATGCCTCGGTGCAGGTCTCAAGCAGCTGGATGGTGGGATTCTGATGTTGCCAGCTGTGTGCCGAGCTGTGTCTGGTGGGACAGGAGCCGGCAAGTGAGAGACTAGGTCTGGGAAGCACAGCCAGGTCGGGGAAGCCTGGGGTGCAGGGGAGTGAGAGAGGAGCAAGTGCTGAGCTGGAAGCTTGTCACTCCAGGCAGGCACAGGGCCGCCTCGGCTTTCCAGCTCTGTCCCAGCCACCTGGGGAGCCTTGAACCAAGCCGTAAATTCATTCTTTCTTGGCTTCTTCTGTGGTTTACAAAGATGTTTCTGTGTTGTTGCTACTGTAGCACATTTGCCATGAACTAGGTGGCTTGAAATGCTCCACGCTGTCCCACTGTGTGTCTGTGGAGATCTGGGGAGCCAGGCTGGATTCCGTGAAATGCAGCGTCCCTGGGGCTGTGCATCCGGGCCCTCTGCGGAGCTGCCTGACTGCAGTTGATCATTCCTGGCATCTGCTGGCCGGGGTTCCGTGCTGTGCCAGCTGCTGTGCGCACACTGCGCAGTCCGTGGAGGCCGCTGCCATTCCTCTGTTGCCTGGCACCCACAGGTAGTTCACAGCCTGTCAGAGTCTTCCAGACAACCTGACTTTGTCTCTCTGAAGTTTTTGTTCTGCATCCAGCAGGGAACATTCTTTGTTTTGAAAGGACTCCTGTGGTTATATTGAGACTATCTGGGACCACTTTAAGGCCAGATTATGGGGGGTCTAATTACAGCACAGTGACTGGGCTCCAGGGAGCAGTGAGGCAAGTGTGAGCAGAGCTGGGGCCAGGACAGCCCGCGGCGGGGCTCTCAGATTCTGTTTCCTTGAAAGCGGGTTTCCTGCCGGGACTCGCTGATTCTCCAGGGGTGACTGAGACACTGCAAATATTTAAATTAAATTTCATTATAATAAAAGACACATTACTACTAGTCGCCCTCCAGGTACTCATCTTTCTCTCCTGCAGAACACTTGTTCCATGGTTGTGGCTACTTCTCGAATCATCCTGGGAGTTCTCTTTCATGGGTGTCTTTATGCAGTGTTTGGAAGGCGTGACTGCTACCGCCAAGCACCCTTCATCCGGAAGAGGGCTCGCGGGGCAGCACGCTGTCGGCGGTCCCCTCCCCACTGCCTCTGGCACCCATGACATCTGGCCCTTCCTCAACGTCAAGATGACCATGAAAAGGAAACGTTTGGAAGTGACTGAGGGCATCGAGGCAGCCAGGACAGCACAACTAGAAACAGGAAGGAAGAATGCGTCTGAGAGAGAGGGAGGGCTTCAAGAGGGAAGACTGGGACGACCCAGGGTCTTCAGACCTAGAGTGCAGGCCCAGTGAGTGGGTGAGATGGCCCAGGGCCCGCTAGATCCTCATTCGACCCAGGCTGCAGGCCCAGCAGGGAA